>NC_041392.1:474683438-474784366 GCF_002162155.2 Triticum dicoccoides | reverse complement strand
GCGCGCTGCCCTTTGCCGGCCGGCGACGCCGCGCCCCATCGCCGGCCACCGCCACCTCGACCCCGCCCCTCACCTCCGCCCACGCCGCCTGAGGCCGGCGCTGCCTCTCCGCCTTCATCCTCCTCCGGCCGGACTCCGGCGACCTCGACTCCCCTCGCCGGCGTACAGTTCTCCTGTGGACCTCGATCCGCGTGCCGCGATCCAGATCTGGCGTGAACAGTAAACCCTAGGGTAAAAATTTCGTCTAAGTCCCGAGATATCCCAGATCCAAGTGCTCCTATTCAAGGCCTCGTAACTTTGCATCCGTAGCTCCGATTCATGCATATGGCATATCAAAATGTTCATCTCAGAGATTACATCATTTCATTCCATTGCATCATTTTCATTTGAGTTCATCTTGATGCCCTAAATGCTATTAGAAGAGGGCTACTTGAGTTAATTGTCAGATCTGCTACTCCATTTAGGTTTTTTGTCATTTTTTGTTAAGGGTTTTGTCTTCTTTCCAAAGGTGCAACCCATGTATTTTTGTGATGTGTGTGGTGACTAGCACAAGCTTGCAAAGTGGTGCACTTGTTAATTCTGATTTCAGGGACTTAGCAATTCCACCAAGTCCTTGGTCTGTTTATTTCATATGGCCATATGTTCATGCTGTTTCCTAGTGATCCGTACCTCTTTTGAGGAAGATCAGTAAGGATGTTTTGTTAATCTTGTAGTGCTATATCCATCCATGTCTTTGTTTGAAATTATGGAGCACCCTATCTTGAGTCAATCGAGCTCTACTTTTGCTACTTTGTGAATCTGGGCAGATTGTCAACTTGTTTGCAATTTTGCCGATGATGTTGTAGTTGACCCGTGCATGCTATGTTATTGTTATGGCCATGTCTAGCTTGCATTTTGTGTGTCCTTGATAGATGTATGCTTGTATTGTCATGACTTGCACCGTAGTGAGTGCATCGAGCTCGTAAACATGCCTACTTGAGTTATGTTTCAGCATGTGCCAGTTTTCACTAAGTCTGAAAACTGATTATGTTTTTGCTATGTTCACATGCTTGCAATTGTATTTTCTGATCCCTTTTGGCTCAAGGTCACTAAGGGACTTTTGTTGAGCTCTTTGAGTATCTCCATGCCATGCTTTACTTTGCCATGTTCAGGTCCTGTAGCATGTAGTTTTTTTGCTCCGAAGAGTGCTACCTGATCTGAAATTCCAGACAAGTGTTAATTTCACTAAGTCTAAAATCTGTTTCCCATATGCATTTTTGCTATGCTTGTTTGAACCTGTTAGTGGATGAATTGGCCGTAGCTCAGTGCTAGACTTTTGTTAAGAATCTTGTATGCATCCCTGCCATGTATTTTGTTGTCATGTTTGGGTGCTGTAGCATGTTCATTTCATTGCATTTAGAAGGCTACTTGCTGTAAATCGCAGACTGGTGTCATAATTGAATCGCTTGCCATTTCCAAACCGTAACTCCAATTCCGGCGTTCTTTATATCGTTTTCAAGCGATTTCATCTCATCTTTCCAGTGGCACACCTGGATTTCCAAGTTGAGGCCAGGTTCATGCATTTCCTGTCATATCTTGCATATGCATCCCGCATCGCATCCCGCATCGCATCCCGCATAGCATATCATCTTTGCATCATGTTGTTGGATCCTTGCACGTGGTTGATTGTGTCCTTGTTTCTTGTTTGTCTTGTTTCGGTAGAGCCGGGAGACGAGTTCACTAACGAGGAGCCCATTGAGTTTGCTTTCGAGGATCCAGTCAACTCTGACAACTGTGCAGGCAAGATGATCATACCCTCGAAATCATTACTATCTTTGCTATGCTAGTTTGCTCGCTCTTTTGCTATGCCAATGCTATGATGCCTACCATTTGCTTTCAAGCCTCCCAAATTGCCATGTCAAACCTCTAACCCACCATGACCTAGCAAACCGTTGATTGGCTATGTTACCGCTTTGCTCAGCTCCTCTTATAGCGTTGCTAGTTGCAGGTGAAGATTGAAGGCCGTTCCTTGTTGGAACATTTATTTACTTGTTGGGATATCATTATATTATCTTGTTATCTTAATGCATCTATACACTTGGTAAAGGGTGGAAGGCTCGGCCTCTCGCCTAGTGTTTTGTTCCACTCTTGCCGCCCTAGTTTCCTTCATATCGGTGTTATGTTCCCGGATTTTGCGTTCCTTACGCGGTTGGGTTATAATGGGAACCCCTTGATAGTTCGCCTTGATTAAAGCTTTTCCAGCAATGCCCAACCTTGGTTTTACCATTTTCCACCTAGCCTCTTTTTCCCTTGGGTTTCCGGAGCTCAAGGGTCATCTTATTTAAACCCCCCCAGGCCAGTGCTCCTCTGAGTGTTAGTCCAAGCTAGAGCCCCTTGCAGCGCCACCTCGGGGAAACTTGAGGGCTGGTTTTAGTTGTACGGATTGCTTATCCGATTGTGCCCTGAGAACGAGATATGTGCAGCTCCTATCGGGATTTGTCGGCACATTCGGGCGGTGTTGCTGGTCTTGTTTTAACCTGTCGAAGTGTCTTGAAGAACCGAGATACCGAGTCTAATCGGAACGTCTTGGGAGGAGGTCTATTCCTTCGTTGACCGTGAGAGCTTGTCATGGGCTAAGTTGGGACTCCCCTGCAGGGATTTGAACTTTCGAAAGTCGTACCCGTGGTTATGGGCAGATGGGAATTTGTTAATGTCCGGTTGTAGATAACTTGAACCTTAACTTAATTAAAATGAATCAACCGAGTGTGTTACCGTGATGGCCTCTTCTCGGCGGAGTCCGGGAAGTGGACACGGTGTTGGAGTAAAGTTTGTGCAGGTTGTTCTCTAGTTTCTCGCTCGCGCTTTGCCTCCTCTTCTCGCTCTCTTTTGCGAATAAGTTAGCCACCATACTTGCTAGTCGCTTGCTGCAGCTCCACATATATTTTTACCTTGCCTTACCTATAAGCTTAAATAGTCTTGTTCGTGAGGGTGCGAGATTGCTGAGTCCTTGTGGCTCACATATTACTATTACACCAGATGCAGGGCCTGATGATTCCGCTCCAGGTGACGCGCTTGAGCTCAAGTGGGAGTTCGACGAGGACTCTCAATGTTACTATGTTTCCTTTCCTGATGATCAGTAGTGGTGCCCTGTTGGGGGTGATCGGGACCGTGTCGCTCGTTGGGTTCTCTTTTATTTTGGCGCCGTAGTCGGGCCATGAGTGTTTGGATGATGTAATGTTATTTATGTACTTGATTGATGTGGAGAGTGCAAGCCAACTATGTTATCTCCCCTTTATTATTTATATTACATGGGATGTTGTGAATATTGCCTAACTTGCGACATATGCCTTCAATGCGATTATGTCTCTAAGTCGTGCCTCGACACGTGGGAGCTATAGTCGCATCGAGGGTGTTACAAGTTGGTAATCAGAGCCTTCCCCGACCTTAGGAGCCCCATTGCTTGATCGTTTCTAGCGGCCGAGTTGTGTCTAGAAAAATGTTTTGAGTCATTTAGGAATTATATATCGGAGAGTTTAGGAATTCTTTTTACTTCCCAGTCTCCTCATCGCTCTGGTAAGGCATCCTGACGTAGAGTTTTGACTCTTCTCTTCTCAAATTTCACTAAAAAAAATTTACGATCACGCGGGTATCTTGGAATCGTTCCGATGGTTTTATGATGAGAACATTGTCTTGGTGCCTCCTGTCAGGGGTTTAGTGGAAGTGTCCCGGGGAGTTGAGCTCTGAGGTGTTGTCATCATAATTTTATCGTTGCAGTTCTGGAATACCTGAGTTTAGTACGCCGACATCAAAAATCTCTTTTATGTAGTTCGTTGGTGAGATAACCTCGACGCCACCCAGTACTGGGGCGGGAGTTCGGGAGTATTGCCATAACTTGTATAACGGATGCTTTTCGAAGGTTGAGGTAGATGGTTTCCGAAGTTTTCTTGGTTATGTGTTGAAGGATGGATACAGTTGGATGTAGGATTTGCTAGATTTGGGTGAGATATTATGCTTCCCCTGTATCCCCAACACCTGATTGCATGACCGGAAAGGTTCGGGAGTTTCATAGGTGGGAATTCTAGTAGCTCTAGTTCTTCTTCCACGGATATTGGTTTGAGATTGGGATTTCTTACCGATTATTCGTTCTTGATCTGTACCTTGTTGATTTACTTCTCTACCTTAATTCTACGTGGCTTCTCAATTTATGGATATGTGACCATTTCAAGAGGAATGCATTCGTTCATTTTGTTCGGATGTGAAGACTATATGTTGCAATTTTCAGTCCATTGGATTCAGCTTCAATATTTGCCTATCAATGTGCTAATGGATGTCAACCTCTTCAGGATGGCTCCTCCAACGCGCACGACTCCGAATCCTGGTCCGCCACCACCTCCCCCTCCTCCGGAGGCATGGCAAGCTGTGATGGCCGCAACTAATGCAAACACACAGTTGATCATGCAAATTCTTCAAGAGCGCAATCAAGGCAACCAAGGGAATCAAGGCAACAATCAGAATCACTTTGCTACACTCAACCAGTTCCTTGCTAACGGGCCAAAGACTTTCAACAATTGTGTTGAGGCAACCGATGCTGTGATTGGCTTGTGGATCTGTGCAAGCATTTCGAGTGCAGTAACGTCAGGCCTGAGGACTTTGTCAAGTTCGCTTCCTTCCAACTCAAAGATCAAGCTGCAGAATGGTTCCAGCAGTACAAGGATTCCAGAGGTGGACGTGTTATTACCTGGGATGAATTTCGTCAAGATTTCCGAGCTCATCATATTCCCCAGAGCGTGGTTGAAAGCAAGCGTGAGGAATTCCACAACCTGAAGCAAGGCTCTTTGTCTATCTATGACTACAACAAGTTGTTCCAGAAGCTCGCCTGCTTTGCCAAGCAGGACGTCCCTGATGAGAAGACCATGATATACCAGTTCAGGGGTGGTCTCAGAGAAGAAATTCAGCTAGCTCTTGTCCTCTTTGAGCCCTTGAGGTACGATGAGTTCTACAACATGGCGTTGAAGCAAGAGGCTGCTCAGTTGAGGTATGGTGCTTCCAAGAAGCGAGTCAGAGATGTTACTCCTTCTTCCTCTACTCAAGTGGCCAAGCAGCAGAAGTATTGGCTTCCTCCTCCTCCGTTCTGTCAGCCGTATCAGCAGAAGAGCAAAGGTGGCAGTGGTTATTCCCACCCACCCAACCCTGGCTAAGGTTTCCTCACCAACCTTCAAGTCTCTCCTACCTTGGAAGACCAGATTCACCAAGCCCAGCTTCTTGATGCTATGGTGAAAAAGGTGAAGATTGGGATTGCCAAGAGTCAACCCAAGTACAAGTGCTACCGCCTTGATGACAAGGACACTCTCTTCTTCGAGGATCGTATTGTCGTGCCCAAAGGTGAACTTCGTAAAGTGATCATGAACGAGGCTCACAATTCTCTCCTCTCCATCCACCCTGGGAGCACGAAGATGTATCAGGACCTCAAGCAAGCTTATTGGTGGACTCGAATGAAGCGCGAGATTGCTCAATTCGTAAATGAATGTGATGTCTGCAGAAGAGTGAAGGCAGAACACCAAAGGCCAGCTGGTATCCTCCAACCTCTTGCCATTCCAGAATGGAAGTTTGACCACATTGAAATGGACTTCGTGACTGGGTTTCCTAAGTCCAAGCATGGCAATGATGCTATATTCGTTGTCATCGATAAACTCACCAAAGTGGCTCACTTTCTGCCTATCAAAGAGTCGATCACTGCAGCTCAATTGGCGGAACTCTATACCTCTCGAATTGTCTCTCCGCATGGTATCCCACAAGTGATCTCTTCAGACTGTGGCAGCATCTTTACATCCAAGTTTTAGGATTCTTTTCAGAAAGCCATGGGCACCAACATCCGCTTCAGCACTGCTTTCCATCCTCAAACTAGCGGTCAAGTCGAGCGTGTCAACCAGATTCTTGAAGATATGCTCAGGGCTTGTGTGATCTCCTTCGGCATGAAGTGGGAGGATTGTCTTCCTTATGCTGAATTCTCCTACAACAACAGTTTTCAAGCAAGTTCGGGCAAGGCCCCATTTGAAATTCTGTACGGCAGGAAGTGTCGTACCCCTCTCAACTGGTATGAAACCGGTGAACGTCAGCTTTTGGGTAATGACTTAATCACAGAGGCAGAAGAAATGTGCAAAGTCATTCGAGATAACCTCAAAGCAGCCCAATCCCATCAAAAGAGCTACTATGATAGCAAGCACCGTGATTTGGCTTTCGAGATCGGAGATCATGTTTACCTCCGCGTCTCTCCTATGAAAGGTACTCGTCGCTTCTGTATCAAAGGGAAGCTTGCCCCCAGATACGTGGGACCTTTCAAGATTGTCAGCAAGAGAGGCGACCTCGCCTATCAACTCGAGCTTCCTTCAAACTTTGCAAATGTTCATGACGTGTTCCATGTCTCCCAGCTCTGAAAGTGCTTCAAGACTCCTGACCGCACCGTCAACTTTGAGGACATTGAACTCCAAGAAGATCTCTCTTATCGTGAGCACCCAGTTGCTATTCTTGAAGAGACTGAACGCAAGACTCGCAATAAGTCAATCAAATTTCTCAAAGTCAAGTGGTCACACCATTCCGACCGTGAAGCTACCTGGGAACGCGAGGATCACCTCCGTTCTGAGTACCCGATGTTCTTTCAGTCCTAGATCTCGGGACGAGATCCTTTCGTAGTGGTGGAGTGTTGTAACACCCCGGATGTAACTTTCCCAAGTTGTACTCCAACTCTTGCCGTTTCCGGCATTAAGTTATTTTATTTTCTCGAGTTCGGGTTTTTGTCTCCGTGTGTTGTTGTCGTGGTCATGCACCTCTTATCATGTCATCATGTGCATTGCATTTGCATACGTGTTCATCTCATGCATTCGAGCATTTTCCCCGTTGTCCGTTTTGCATTCCGGGGCTTCGTTCTCCTCCGGTGGTCATTTCTAGCTTTCTTTCATGTGTGGGGATTAAACATTTCCGGATTGGACTAAGACTTGCCAAGCGGCCTTGGTTTACTACCGGTAGACCACCTGTCAAGTTCCGTACCATTTGGTCTTCGTTTGATACTCCAATGGTTAACCGAGGGACCGAAAAGGCCTCGTGTGTGTTGCAGCCCAACACCCCTCCATTTTGGCCCAAAACCCACCTAAGTCTTCTCCATCATCTAGATCGTTTGATCACGATCGCGTGGCCGAAAACCACACCTCATTTGGACTCTCCTAGCTCCCTCTATGCCAATTTATATCCCCTCCCCGAAAATTCCGGATCAAATCCACCCTAACCTAGTCTCCTCCCACCTCTCGCCGACGGACACGTCCGATTCGGGCCGGACGCGTCCGCCACCGCCCACCACCGCCACGTGTCCGCCTCCCATTCGCCGAGCCACGCGCCCACATCCCCGCCGCCGGAGCCCGCCGCGGCCCGTGGCCGGCCCGCCCTCGCCCGCGCTCGGGCTAGAGGGGCTCGCCCGCGCCGCCTTCGCCTCCTCCTCGCCCGTGACGCCGCGCGCCGCCCTTCGCCGGCCGTGACGCCGCGCCCCATCACCGGCCACCGCCACCTCGACCGCGCCCCTAACCATCTCCGCCCCGGGCCCGCGCCCCTCACCTCCGCCCACGCCGCCCGAGGTCGGCGCCGCCTCTCCGCCTTCATCCTCCTCCGGCCTGACTCCGGCGACCTCGACTCCCCTCGCCGGCGTACAGTGCTCCGGTGGACCTCGATCTGCGTGCCGCGATCCAGATCTGGCGTGAACAGTAAACCCTAGGGTAAAAATTCCGTCCAAGTCCCGAGATATCCCAGATCCAAGTGCTCCTGTTCAAGGCCTCGTAACTTTGCATCCGTAGCTCCGATTCATGCATATGGCATATCAAAATGTTCATCTCAGAGAGTACATCATTTCATTCCATTGCATCATTTTCATTTGAGTTCATCTTGATGCCCGAAATGCTGTTAGAAGAGGGCTACTTGAGTTAATTGTCAGATCTGCTACTCCATTTAGGTTTTTGTCATTTTTTGCCATGATTATTGTGTGCATGATATGCCCTGATGCTCTACATATGTTTTGTTAAGGGTTTTGTCTTCTTTCCAAAGGTGCAACCCATGTATTTTTGTGATGTGTGTGGTGACTAGCACAAGCTTGCAAAGTGGTGCACTTGTTAATTCTGATGTCAGGGACTTAGCAATTTCACCAAGTCCTTGGTCTGTTTATTTCATATGGCCATATGTTCATGTTGTTTCCTAGTGATCCGTACCTCTTTTGAGGAATATCAGTAAGGATGTTTTGTTAATCTTGTAGTGCTATATCCATCCATGTCTTTGTTTGCAATTATGGAGCACCCTATCTTGAGTCAATCGAGCTCTACTTTTGCTACTTTGTGAATCTGGGCAGATTGTCAACTTGTTTGCAATTTTGACGATGATGTTGTAGTTGATCCGTGCATGCTATGTTATTGTTCTGGCCATGTCTAGCTTGCATTTTATGTGTTCTTCATAGATGTATGCTTGTATTGTCATGACTTTCACCATAGTGAGTGCATCGAGCTCGTAAACATGCCAACTTGAGTTATGTTTCAGCATGTGCCAGTTTTCACTAAGTCTGAAAACTGATTATGTTTTTGCTATGTTCACATGCTTGCAATTGTATTTTCTGATCCCTTTTGGCTCAAGGTCACTAAGGGACTTTTGTTAAGCTCTTTGAGTAGCTCCATGCCATGCTTTACTTTTCCATGTTCAGGTCCTGTAGCATGTAGTTTGTTTGCTCCGAAGAGTGCTACCTGATCTGAAATTCCAGACAAGTGTTAATTTCACTAAGTCTGAAATCTGTTTCCCATATGCATTTTTGATATGCTTGTTTGAACCTGTTAGTGGATGAATTGGCCGTAGCTCAGTGCTAGACTTTTGTTAAGCATCTTGTATGCATCCCTTCCATGTATTTTGTTGTCATGTTTGGGTGCTGTAGCATGTTCATTTCATTGCATTTAGAAGGCTACTTGCTGTAAATCGCAGACCGGTGTCATAATTGAACCGCTTGCCATCTCCAAACCGTAACTCCGATTCCGGCGTTATTTATATCGTTTTCAAGCGATTTAATCTCATCTTTCCAGTGGCACACTTGGATTTCCAAGTTGAGGCCAGGTTCATGCATTTCCTGTCATATCTTGCATATGCATCCCGCATCGCATCCCGCATAGCATATCATCTTTGCATCATGTTGTTGGATCCTTGCACGTGGTTGATTGTGTCCTTGTTGCTTGTTTGTCTTATTTGGGTAGAGCCGGGAGACGAGTTTGCTAACGAGGAGCCCGTTGAGTTTGCTTTCGAGGATCCAGTCAACTCTGACAAATGTGCAGGCAAGATGATCATACCCTCGAAATAACTACTATCTTTGCTATGCTAGTTTGCTCGCTCTTTTGCTATGCCAATGCTACGATGCCTACCACTTGCTTTCAAGCCTCCCAAATTGCCATGTCAAACCTCTAACCCACCATGACCTAACAAACCGTTGATTGGCTATGTTACCGCTTTGCTCAGCCCCTCTTATAGCGTTGCTAGTTGCAGGTGAAGATTGAAGGTCGTTCCTTGTTGGAACATTTATTTACTTGTTGGGATATCATTATATTATCTTGTTATCTTAATGCATCTATACACTTGGTAAAGGGTGGAAGGCTCGGCCTCTCGGCTAGTGTTTTGTTCCACTCTTGCCGCCCTAGTTTCCGTCATATCGGTGTTATGTTCCCGGATTTTGCGTTCCTTACGCGGTTGGGTTATAATGGGAACCCCTTGATAGTTCGCCTTGATTAAATCTTTTCCAGCAATGCCCAACCTTGGTTTTACCATTTGCCACCTAGCCTCTTTTTCCTTTGGGTTTCCGGAGCCCAAGGGTCATCTTATTTAAACCCCCTCGGGCCAGTGCTCCTCTGAGTGTTGGTCCAACCTAGAGCCCCTTGCAGCGCCACCTCGGGGAAACTTGATTGCTGGTTTTAGTTGTACGGATTGCTTATCGGATTGTGCCCTGAGAACGAGATATGTGCAGCTCCTATCGGGATTTGTCGGCACATTCAGGCGGTGTTGTTGGTCTTGTTTTAACCTGTCGAAGTGTCTTGAAGAACCGAGATACCGAGTCTGATCGGAACGTCTTGGGAGGAGGTCTATTCCTTCGTTGACCGTGAGATCTTGTCATGGGCTAAGTTGGGACTCCCCTGCAGGGATTTGATCTTTCGAAAGACGTGCCCGAGGTTATGGGAAGATGGGAATTTGTTAATGTCCGGTTGTAAATAACTTGAACCTTAACTTAATTAAAATGAATCAACCGAGTGTGTTACCGTGATGGCCTCTTCTCGGCGGAGTCCGGGAAGTGGACAGGGTGTTGGAGTAATGTTTGCGCAGGTTGTTCTCTAGTTTCTCGCTCGCGCTTTGCCTCCTCTTCTCGCTCTCTTTTGCGAATAAGTTAGCCACCATACTTGCTAGTCGCTTGCTACAGCTCCACATATATTTTTACCTTGCCTTACCTATAAGCTTAAATAGTCTTGATCGCGAGGGTGCGAGATTGCTGAGTCCCTGTGGCTCACAGATTACTATTACACCAGATGCAGGGCCTGATGATTCCGCTCCAGGTGACGCGCTTGAGCTCAAGTGGGAGTTCGACGAGGACTCTCAATGTTACTATGTTTCCTTTCCTGATGATCAGTAGTGGTACCCTGTTGGGGGTGATCAGGACCGTGTCGCTCGTTGGGTTCTCTTTTATTTTGGCGCCGTAGTCGGGCCATGAGTGTTTGGATGATGTAATGTTATTTATGTACTTGATTGATGTGGCGAGTGTAAGCCAACTATGTTATCTCCCCTTTATTATTTATATTACATGGGATGTTGTGAAGATTGCCTAACTTGCGACATATGCCTTCAATGCGATTATGTCTCTAAGTCGTGCCTCGACACATGGGAGCTATAGTCGCATCGAGGGTGTTACAAGGCGTTACTCTATTTTTAACTTAATACTCTAGATGCATGCTGGATAGCGGTCGATGAGTGGAGTAATAGTGGTAGATGCAGGCAGGAGTCGGTCTACTTGTCTCGGACGTGATGCCTATATACATGATCATACCTAGATATTCTCATAACTATGCTCAATTCTGTCAATTGCTCAACAGTAATTTGTTCACCCACCATAGAATACTTATGCTCTCGAGAGAA
Source organism: Triticum dicoccoides (assembly GCF_002162155.2). NCBI lineage: Eukaryota > Viridiplantae > Streptophyta > Magnoliopsida > Poales > Poaceae > Triticum > Triticum dicoccoides. The sequence goes on along the minus strand of NC_041392.1, from coordinate 474,773,203 downwards.
CCCACTAGTGAAACCTATGGCCCCCGGGTCTATCTTTATCATATCAATCTCCTACTACTTAGTTATTTACTTTGCCTTTATTTTACTTTGCATCTTTATCATAAAAATACCAAAAATATTATCTTTATCATATCTATCAGATCTCACTCTCGTAAGTGGCCCTATAGGGATTGACAACCCCTATTTGCGTTGGTTGCGAGAATTTATTTGTTTTGTGCAGGTACAAGGGACTCACGCGTAGCCTCCTACTGGATTGATACCTTGGTTCTAAAAAACTGAGGGAAATACTTATGCTACTTTGATGCATCATCCCTTCCTCTTCGGGGAAAACCAACGCAGTGCTAAAAGAGGTAGCACCCCCCCCCCCAGCGCGCACTCTCGGCGCGAGCTCGGCACTGGCGGCAAGGAGGGGAAACACGCAGACAGGGTTCTCACGAGGCCCTCCAAGGTCGACTGGACGCAGCCCCCACTCGTCGAAAGGGCGCATCTGCCTCACGAACTCCACCCCATTCGAGCAGCAGTACAAGAGACAACCCTCCTGCGGCATGTCGGCAGGCAAAGGGTTTCTCGTCAGGACCTCGAGCACCGTTCGTCGCACCTCAGGCGGAAGCCCGGACACGTGGAGCCTCATACGATCATTATTGCCGTGCAAGGCCCACATCGGTCGAGAATGGCACTGGAGTGGAGCAACGCGGTGTCGGAGGAACTCCTTCATCACCATGGGCGCGGTCACGCCAAGATCTTTCAGCCTCTTCAACCGGAGCCAGACGAAGGCAAGGCGTGGGTCCGCGAGCTTCTCATGGCCCCAGCCGGAGCTCGGAATGGCGGGCACCAAAGGGGGCGAGTAGGGGCTGAGCACACCGACGTCCACAAACACCCACCTTGTCCGAAAACCGCTCGCAGATGGTGGGAGCTCAAAGTCAAACCCTGAGTCGGCCGTCATAGCCACGGTATGGAAGCTCAGGCATCCCGAGCATTGCCAAGGATCGGACAGGTGCAGCGAGAAGAAATGGCAAAGTAGGGCCATGGAAGGGGCAATGCCCACCATGGCCTCGCAAACGAAGGCGAAAACAACAAGAAGGGTGACGGCTTGGGGATCTAGGTGCAGCATATGGATCTGATAGTGAGACAGCAGGGCATTGAAGAAAGTAGAGAAGGGAGGAACCTGGCCAGCCCACAGGACATCAATGAAGAATTGGACCTCGGTTGTTGTCCTATCAATAGAGGCGCGGGATGCAGGCCAGGCCACCGCCTTTCCCCATTCGTTGAAGCCGGTGGCGAGCGCTGGGCGGACCTTGTCTATGGCCTCCTGGTTGAGCACCAGTGACCGACCAACGGCAGGTTCAATGGCCGGAGGTGGCTCGGCTGGAGACCGGGACTTCTTCTTCCCCTTCTCCGTTCGGCTCGGCGCCATGGCGACGGGGAGGGCCGAGCTCAGGTTGAGTTGGGAGAAGAGGTTGTTGTTTTGGAAGGCGGAGGAATTGGGGAAGTACGTCGCCAGCAACGAGGGAATAACTGTATAGGTCACGGTGGGCGCCTAGCCAGGCGGATATCAAGGCGGCGTGGGGAAGTGGAGACGCCCATGTCCCATCAATCGCCACGCGTCAGCCGAGGCCGCAGGCTATTGGGGCCCGCGGTGCTTCGCATTTGCCCCTTGGCTTCGCCTCAAAGCCAAGTCCGAGCACGCCTTGGGCCCGGGGGCTACTGTCGGCGTCCTGGGAACGGGGGTCCCCAGACGTGCCTGCTTGCGGCCCATGGCGTGGCTCCGCCAGCGGCCCCGTACGGCCCATCTTCACCAGCAAACACTCAAGACCCTCGCGAGGCGGATGACGCAAGACCTCCTCGGGGGCGGCCTCACTAGGCTGGCTCGCGAGGGCGGAGAGATCAAGGCAAGGGGCACCTCGCGAGGTTCCTGTGACGCAAGCCATGACGACCAGGGCCAGGCGGGCGCCAGCGCGCACAGTGTCCTCATTTCCTCTTTGGTGTTGAAGAGGCAAGCGCAGGCGAGGAGTCCCGAGGCATCAGGCAAAGGTTTCCATATCGGTGCAACGACACCAAGACCAGCAGGACGGCACGACGGAGGTCACCATGGAGCCTAGGACGACGCCACCACCAGAGCCTTTGGCAGGCGAAGACCACCTTTTGTCAGGATAACCTGTACTAGTTGTCCCCCTTCAAACTGGTCATTGTGGGATCCTTTCCCGCCTAATATTTGGGAAGAGGACTAGGGCCCTATAAATAGTACTAGCCACCACCGTAGAGAGGGGGATCTGGGACTGGATCCATTCCACCAAGGCAACCAGACAAACTCACCAACCACAAGAGCACCTCTCCTTAGGAGGTTGTTCTTCCCTTTTAAATGTTCATCCTCAGCCCAAGAGGCAATCCACCACACCACACTGGAGTAGGGTATTACACCACATCGGTGGCCCGAACCAGTATAAATCTTGTGTCCCTTTGTTCTACGAGTTCGACGCGCTGAGCCTTGAGATCGCGGTGAGGGTGAGTGCAGGGGGGAGAGATCTTCATGCACACCCCAGTGTTCGAACCTCAAGGGTTTTGCGAGAACCTGAAATCCGACAACCACTCACCATCTACCTTGGTTGGTGAGATTTTTGAATTGAGCCCTACTCCCTCCTTTCCGGTTTATAGGGCTCAATTCAAAAATCTCACCAACCAAGGTAAATGGTGAGTGGTGGAATACTTTTTGTAGTTTGCAAAAGCACCTAATTAATGATCTTGTTTCCTCAAAAAAATTATATTTATGAATGCATTAATTGCAATGCATGCATGCGTAAAGTACATGCATTGTCAATTTTCTCTTAATTCTTGTGTGCAATGATTTAATGCACCTTGGAATCTGAACATGTGATGGGAAACAACCAAATTGAGCCTTATAGAATGGAAAAACTAAAATTTTGAGATGCAATGATATATACTAGTAGTATCATGCATATATATGATAGTGTAGCTAGGATACTACTTTTGTAATGCATAGTATCATAAGTTAACATCTTAGGTTGCCTTACTAATTGTCATGCATCACACAAAGTAGTAGTACAACATTTAATATGACATAGTATCATGATATGATACCACATCCTCTCTTGTGTGCCACATCATCCAGAAAGTCTAGTTGGCATGCATGATATCGCTTATGATAATACCATTACAACCAGCCTAAACTGGAAAGGAGGGAGTATGAGACTAGCCACAATGGAGAGTAGTACACTAGTAACATACACATATCCCTAGACTATATATGTTACTACCTTCATAGTGGGTAGTAAGTGTAGTGCCATGCAAAGCTTCATTTCTAGGGTTACAGACTCATATTGCATTGGGACATGTGATGCTACAGTAACTAGCTAAGTTACTGATCTATCTCTCTCCCCATTAACTTATTGCCACATAAGCAAGTTTGCTGAGTTGGAGTCGGTGTTACTACTGAAGTTACTCCCACTGTGGCTAGTCTGATACTAGCTAGTCGTCTATGATATACTAGCTACCTCACTAAAAGCATGGTTAATACTACAACCAAGGGTCGGCTATAAGAAGTTGCCATGTCATATATAGCCAACCTCTTAGCGGGCATGTACAATAATAAGTTTTATATACGTACTAGTTTATCAATAGTTGGCCCGCCTTACATCCTCACAAAGTGTCTTGGGTCTCGTGTTGCAGCTGGCTCTACTAACCAAGAGCCCGCTTCTCTTCTCTTTCCTCCAACTAATAAGCACACATATATTATTCTATTCCTTATAGCCAGACTACCCATAGTGGGAGTAACATAGGTAGTAACATCACACATATCTAGATAAAATAGATGATGTGGCAAGCAATAAATGAAGAAATGGAGGAAAGTGGATATGTGTGATGTTACTACCTATGTTACTCGCACTGTGGGTATAGTCTTACTATAGTACTTCCTCCATTTTTGTATACAAGGCCACAAACCCATATTACAGGTACCAAGGTAGAAACTAATGGTCATTTAAGCCAATGTGCGAACTAGTATTTTCTCCTCGCTTGACGTAACATAGACTAGTAACATTCTATGTTACTACCCATTGTGGCTAGTCTTATGTCACTCTATTTTGTACTTACTTGTTGTGATGCATAGTATCATAGAGTAGCTAGTATCATATGTAGTACTTTATTTATATTGTCATGCATGACACATAGTAGCATAACATTTATTATGATACGGTTTCATGATATGATACTTAACCCTCTCTTTCTTTAATTAATTCTGTGACAGCTCATCAAAATTTCCTAGTTGGCATGCATGATACTAGCTATGATACCCCCTTACTATCAGCCTAGCAAAGGTGTACATATCATTTGTGTGTCGCTTTGTGAGTTTTCATCCGTTTGTTCAAGAAGCGGGGATAAGTTTCAAACATTTCGGCCGCGAGGTGCGGCTACTGGCGTAGGCCTAGTTGGTATTTTAATTATAGAAAATTTAGATGGAGTTCAGACATCATCAAAATCGATGTGTGGCTGTGGCGTGCTCTCACGACCCCATGGAAAAAATTGGTAAAGTTTGGCACAAGTTTTGATGACCACTCCTTCCAAACCGGAGCATCTCACATGAAGGATCATGGTTTTCCAAAAGGAGACGTGTCAATTCGAACTCCTGTGGCCGGTGACTTCATCGTTTGGCCTCATAAAAATTTCCACGGTACGCAATCACCATTATACCATGGGTTTGATTTTCTGGCGCATTTCAGGTATCGTTAGCTATATTTAAGACATTTTTTGAGATTAACGTGCATTTTGTGCATAAAAATAATATTACAACCGGAACTGCATGTGCTATCGAAAGGGATGAGGATCGCCGTTCGATCTGGGAGCATCCAACGGTGCAGACGTACGATCCGTGGGGTTTGGGTTCTGGCCAATCAGAAAGCACGAGTCAGATCGTGGGCGGGGTGGCGGGGTTTGGTCGGCACGCGGCTATCATCAACGAACCGTGTGCTATTCGCAAACCAGATTGCATATTTTTGGTCGCACATACTGTAGTGAGATCGATTGAGTGTGCTACCTCTATGATATAATAATAATAATAACAACAACAACAAAAAACAGTTCATATAGATTGTCTGAGTTCACAGCATATCAAGTTCAACATATTAACGATTCTTACATCAATAGAAAACCGGGCATAACTCACAAATTGAGTACACGCGACAGTTCTAAATTGAACGAATTAAGTTGCAGGGTAGGAATAAAGACTAGTCTCATGGCTTAACTCCCATGTACATGGGGGAACTGGGATCATTAAGTTGACCCCGAATGAACTTGGGGGTTTTGATGATTTTACGCTGCTCTGTTGCACGAGTGCGTGATTCCTTGGTTGGCAACTCATCAAATTCTCGTACTCGTCCTCATCGACAACATCGTCGACACCCAGTACCCTTCTCTTCCAATGCATCACTAAATGGCCGTTCTTATGCAGTGGGGTCTTCCACAAAGAAAATCTGGGTAGCATCGCTGGCAAGAATGAATGGGTCCGTGTGATATGCCATCGTTGTCATGTTAACACAGGTCTTCCTATACTCATCAATCCTTACCTGACCAAGAGGGATCCATGTGCACCTGAATAATGCCACCTTAAATTTCACATAGTCAAGCTCCCAAATCTCTTTGATGGTTCCATAGTATACCCTTTTATCACCTTCATTTACAGTCATGCATTCTATTCGAACAGAGCTGTTCTAATACGAGGTCTTCTTATCACATTCCTCAGTGTAGAACGTGTATCCATGTATGTCATATGCTTGGTACGTCAACACCGTAGGTGATGGCTTTTGTGCCAACCACGTAGCAATGTCATCGATGGATCCTTGTGCTAAACGATTCTTCAGCCATTCGGCGAACTTCTTAGTGTGCTCCTTCATCTCCACTTCTGATGAAGGCACCATTGGTAAGAAGCTTTGGCGTATCTCCGCCAAGTGTTCTTCGGCATAAGCAATGAGAACTGGGCTGTTAAGCAGTACCGTCAAATGGGCTTTCTCTGCCAATTCTTGGTGCAGCCATTTGCGTGCCAGCAAGGATCGGCTTACCTTTCAGCCTTCCCTCGTGGCGAGAGAGGGGAAAACCTATAGGTCTTTGTTTCATGTATTTGGTGCAAAACTCAACCACCTCCTTTGCGGTATAACCTTGTAGGATGCTTGCCTCTGGATGGTTTCGGTTCCGACAAAAGCGCTTCAGTATTCCCATGAACCACTCGAAGGGATACATGTTGTGAAGAAACACAGGACCACAATACTTTATCTCGTCAACAAGGTGCATAGTGAGATGGACCATGACATCAAAGAATGACGGTGGGAAAAACATCTCTAGGTTGGACAATATTCTTGCAATATAATCTTGCATATGATCCAACTCTTCAGGATTTACAACTTTCAGCCATAGTTGGTTGAAGAAATCACAGAGGTCAATGAGTGTGTTTCTTATATCTTTGTCCATCAGATTCCTGATGGCCACCGTAGGATTTGTGTCAACATTACGTGGCAATCATGTGACTTCATGTGTCCCAACTTCATTTTACCTGAGCTCACATCCACGAGACTTCTGATGTTTACGCAGTAGGAAGAGGGTGTCTTAACTGACAACAAATAGGTGAAGAACTGTGTTGGTGGCGAGCTTAGATGAATTTGTCATCATCTTCTGCTTCACTCTTGCGTTGTGATTGATCAGCAAGCATATCGAGTCGTGAACCGTCACCATCCTTTCTTTTACCTTTAATCTTGAGCAGAGTACCAAGGATGCTTTCACATACGTTCTTCTCTACATGCATGACATCGATGCAGTGACGTACACGTAGAATCTCTCAGTAAGGTAATTTCTAGAACACCGATTTCTTCTTAAACACTTGATCCTTGGGTGTTAGTTTCACCATCAAAGGGTGGTTCTTGCCAAGCGCAACATTAATTTTTTTAGCCATGTTGTGGACCACCTCCCCTTCATAGGGTCTTGGGCCCTCAGCTGCCTCTGTCGTACCATCAAATTCAGCTTTCATCTTTCGGTATGGGTGATTTTTCCGTAAGAACCTACGATGACGCAAATACACTGTTTTGCATGAGTTGGGAAGCCTTCTGCTAGCTGTCCTATCCATGCATGTGACACACCCTACATCTCCCCTTGTTTTCTGCCTCGATGTGTTGCCTAATGCTGGCATATCTTGAATGGTGTGCACCAGCATCGCATGTAGATCGAAAATCTCCTTTTTGTAAGCATCATAACATTTTACAGCAGGCGCATCTATCCACACTATCAGCAGTTCTTCTACCAGTAGCTGAAAGTAAGTGTCGATGTCATTTCCAGGCTGCTTCGGGCCTTGGATAATCATTGACATCATAATGTATTTTTTCTTCATACACAACCAAGGAGCTAGGTTATATATGCACAGAAGCACCGGCCATGTGATGTGATTGGTGCTCCTATCACCAAAAGGATTCATCCCGTCAGTACACTCCTGGAGCCTTATACTTCAAGGATCCTTGACAAATTTTTCAAACTTGTTATCGATTAATCCCCACTAAGCCCCATCTTTCGGGTGCCTCATAAACCTATCCACAATTCTCTCATCATGATGCCACTGCAACCTCTTTGCCTCTCTAGGGTTTGCAAACAAATGCCTCAACCTTGGAATTAAAGGCAAGTACCAAACAACCTTGAACAGGATTCCTATCTTGATGCCGTCGTCCAATTTGTACTTGTCCTTTGCTCTCCTGTGCTTGTATCGTGCATGCTTGCATGTGGGACATGCACGATAATCTTTGTACTCACCACGGTACAATATACAATCATTCACACAAGCGTGTATCTTCTGTACTTCAAGTTCCAATGGGAAAACAATTTTCTTCGCTTCATTCGTGCTTCTAGGGAGCACATTATCTTCCGGAAGAATTTCTTTCAAAAGACCTAACATCTCTGTGAAGCCCTTGTTTGATAGACCATTTGCTGCTTTAAATCTGAGAAGCGCCAGGGTGGCCCTCAACCTAGGATATTTCTTTTTGCAACCTGGATACAATTCTTTCTTGGAGTCCGCATCAATGGTTGGCAGATCCTTGTACCCAATCATATCCTTTTCTGGGCCCTCGAAATCTGCAATCATAGCAGCAAAATCTGGCATATCAAGATCGTCATCATCTGCGTGGACGTCTTGGTTTTCCAGTGGGCGTTTTGGTTTTCCGGTGTTCCATTGGCAGCTTGACGCCTCTGCCCTGATGTTAGATTCAACATCCATGTGACACTGATCGGAGTTTGGCATCTCGCTACCCTGGGTATCTTCATCCATGACCTCCTCTTCACCGTGTCTGGTCCAACGTGTATATCCATCCATGAATCCCCTAGAGACTAAGTGCATCTGGACATCTGCAACTTCATGTGACTTTGTATTGGCACAATCAGTACATGGACATAGGATGTAATCTGCATCACCAATTCTCCTCTTTGTACTTTCAGCCAAATTAATGAACTCTGTCACGCCACTGATAAAATCTGCGGTTTTCCAATTCTTCATCCATCGAGATCGTTCCATCTACAGCAGACGAATGGTAATTAAAAAATAACAACAACATTAATACACGGATTAACTACTGCCCAGAGATGTGTGCATAAATCACAAGGTTTTATTTTAATAATTATTGAGGGTGCTCCATGTTATTATCCAGACATGCAATGACAAAAATTAATGGGCAATCAATTTACACGCAGAGTACTAGTACAACACTACACTTAGGAATTGAATACCTTAATTAAGCCACTCGCGAAAAGAATACCTTAATTAATTAGCCGCACGGCGACCTCCACCCAGCAGACATACAAGCGCGATGCGGCGGCACGCCGAGACAGCAGGGTCGAGGAGCAGAGCTTAGTGCGGCTGCCGCCTGAACTTCGACCTCCACTATCCCGCCATCGACTGCGATGGATGTGCTCGAATCACGCCGCCGCCGACCTTGATGGTTGAGCTCCTCCTATCTCCCGCTGCAGACTGAGGATTGACCCCCTATGATGCCACCACCTCCCACCGACCGAGGATTGACCTCTTCTCTGGTAGCCGCTGCCTAGGCCGCCGCCGCCATCTCTATATGCAGAGCGGCTGTTTTTTGACAGATATCCGTGGAGCGGCTGTTTACACGATATCTCACCGTAAAATTATATGGACAGGGTAGTACATCTCATACGGTTATGTAACGGCAACTGTGTCTAACCTACATTGTCTTCTCACACGGTTTGGTGCCGAAGTCATGTGTGACATTGTAATACCTAACACAAACAACATGTACAAACGGTGTGTCGTATACAACATATATATAGTGCCATTAGTAGTTCCCGACAGTTAGCTTATCTCCACAGCTTCCCCATTTCCCCCAAATCCCTACATAGCCTCCAAATTCCCTCGCGCGGTGCTGACATTGGGGGAATGTGGATGAGTGGTGCTGATGGTTTCGGTGCGGCGACTCCTGCTCGTATCGCCGCCACGACGGCGGTCGCCGCCGAGCACTTGCCGAAGGCCATCAGAAGGCAGGTGTACTATGGATATGAATCGTCCTGTCAGGTTCCAATCTATCTCGATCTATTTTAGCATCTCCAAAGTATAGATCCTTGCTGAGTGACCCCTCCCCCAGGAAAGCGATCTGCTGCCGGATCCGGAGCTTGACTCCAGACTCCTGCAACACGAGTTCAACTCCGAGTTTTGCGCAACCGAGAAGTACCAAAAGCTGAGTTGTGTGCACGGGCACACTCCCGCTCGCCGTGTATGAACGGAGGGATTCAACATTGGCAGGCGGTTTCTCAATTGCCCCTTAGAGGTTAGTGCTAATTAAGTTCATCATTTTACTTCAGTTATCCAAAATACTATTTAACATTGGTAGGGATATGAGGCTTGTGCCTTTGTTAACTGGCTGGATGAAGCATGGCAGGGCTCGGAGTGTTATCACCAAGCTCACAGAAGATAACGTAAAGTTGAAGAAGAAATTGGCTGATCTGGAATGTACAATCAGTACGGTGAAGCAAGAAAGAATCAATCACACGCAACAGATGAAAGCAAGAGACAAGAAGGAACTAGCATGTCTAGTGATAACCCACAAGTATAGGGGATCGCACCAGCTTTCGAGGGTAGAGTATTCAACCCAAATTTATTGATTCGACACAAGGGGAGCCAAAGAATATTCTCAAGTATTAGCAGCTGAGTTGTCAATTCGACCACACCTGCAAACTTAGTATCTGCAGCAAAGTGTTTAGTAGCAAGTAATATGATAGCGATGGTAACGGTAACAAAAGAGTAACGAAAGCAAAGTAATGTTTTTGGTATTTTGTAGTGATTGTGACAATAGCAACAGGAAAGTAAATAAGCGTAAACCAGTATATGGAAAGCTCGTAGGCATTGGATCAATGATGGATAATTATGCCGGATATGGTTCATCATGTAACAGTCATAACAAAGGGTGACACAGAACTAGCTCCAATTCGTCAATGTAATGTAGGCATGTATTCCGAATATAGTTATACGTGCTTATGAAAAAGAACTTGCATGACATCTTTTGTCCTACCTTCCCGTGGCAGCGTGGTCCTAATGGAAACTAAGGGATATTAAGGCCTCCTTTTAATAGAGAACCGGAACAAAGCATTAGCACATAGTGAATGAACTCCTCAAACTACAGTCATCACCGGTAAGTACCCCGATTATTGTCACTTCAGGGTTAACGGATCATACCACATAATAGGTGACTATAGACTTGCAAGATAGGATCTAGAACTCTCATATATTGATGAAAACATAATAGGTTCAGATCTGAAATCATGGCACTCGGGCCCTAGTGACAAGCATTAAGCATAGCAAAGTCACAGCAACATCAATCTCAGAAACATAGTGGATACTAGGGATCAAACCCTAACAAAACTAACTCGATTACATGGTGAATATCATCCAACCCATCACCGTCCAGCAAGCCTATGATGGAATTACTCACGCACGGCGGTGAGCATCATGAAATTGGTGATGGAGGATGGTTGATGATGACGACGACGATGAATCCCCCTCTCCAGAGCCCCGAACGGACTCCAGATCAGCCCTCTCCAAAGGTTTTAGGGCTTGGCGGCAGCTCCGTATCGTAAAACGTGATGATTTCTTCTCCCCTATTTTTTTCTCCCCGAAAGCAGTTATATAGAGTCGGAGTTGGAGTCGGGAGGTCTCCAGGGGGGCCACGAGGTAGGGGGCGCGCCCTAGGTGGGGGCGCGCCCCCCACCCTCGTGATAAGGGTGTGGGCCCCCTGGTCTTCATCTTTGGCGAGGATTTTTTATTATTTATTGTAAGATATTCCGTGGAGTTTCAGGTCATTCCGAGAATTTTTGTTTTCTGCACATAAAACAACATCATGGCAATTTTGCTGAAAACAGCGTCAGTCCGGGTTAGTTCCATTCAAATCATACAAGTTAGAGTCCAAAACAAGGGCAAAAGTGTTTGCAAAAGTAGATACGACGGAGACGTATCAACTCCCCCAAGCTTAAACCCTTGCTTGTCCTCAAGCAATTCAGTTGACAAACTGAAAGAAATAAAGAAAAACTTTTACAAACTCTGTTTGCTCTTGTTGTTATAAATATGTCAAGCTAGAATTCAAGTTTTCAGCAAAGATTATAACTAACCACATTTGCAATAATTCTCAGGTCTCATGATTACCCATATCAATGACATAATCAACTAGCAAGCCATAATAATAAATCTCAGATGACAACACTTTCTCAAAACAATCATAATATGATATAACAAGATGGTATCTCGCTAGCCCTTTCTGAGACCGCAAAACATAAATGCAGAGCACCTTTAAAGATCAAGGACTGACTAGACATTGTAATTCATGGTAAAAGAGATCCAATCATAGTCACACCCAATGCAAACTAACAATAATGAATGCAAATGACAGCGGTGCTCTCCAACTGGTGCTTTTTAATAAGAGGGTGATGACTCAACATAAAAGTAAATATATATGCCCTTCACAGAGGGAAGCAGGGATTTGTAGAGGTGCCAGAGCTCGATTTTGAAATAGAGGTGAATAATATTTTGAGCGGTATACTTTCATTGTCAACATAACAACCAATAGATGGCGATATCTTCCACGCTACACACATTATAGGCGGTTCCCAAACAGAATGGTAAAGTTTATACTCCCCCTCCACCAACAAACATCAATCCATGGCTTTCTCGAAACAACGAGTGCCTCCAACATACATCGGGTCCCAGGGGAGTTTTGTTTGCAATTATTTTGATTTAGTTTGCATAGAGCATGGGACTGGGCATCCCGATGACCAGCCCTTTATCTCGTGAGTGAGGAGCGGAGTCCACTCCTCTTGAGAATAACCCGCCTAACATGGAAGATACATACAACCTAGTTGATACATGAGCTATTAGAGCACACAAAATAGGATGATTATTTGAAGGTTTAGAGTTTGGCACATAGAAATTTACTTGGAACGGCAGGTAGATACCGCATATAGGAAGGTATAGTGGACTCATCTGGAATAACTTTGGGGTTTAAGGAGTTTGGATGCACAAGCAGCATTCCCGCTTAGTACAGGTGAAGGCTAGCAAAAGACTGGGAAGCGACCAACTAGAGAGCGACAACAGTCATGTACATGCATTAAAATTAATAAACATTGGATGCAAGCATGAGTAGGATATAATCCACCATGAACATAAATATTGTGAAGGCTATGTTGATTTGTTTCAACTACATGCGTGAACATGTGCCAAGTCAAGTCACTTAAATCATTCAGAGGAGGATACCACCCTATCATACCACATCATAACCACTTTAATAGCATGTTGGCATGCAAGGTAAACCATTATAACTCATAGCTAATCAAGCATGGCACAAGCAACTATGATCTCTAATTGTCATTGCAAACATGTTTATTCATAACAAGCTGAATCAAGAACGATGAACTCATCATATTTACAAAAACAAAAGAGGTCAAGTTCGTACCATCTTTTCTCATCTCAGTCAGTCCATCATATATCATCATAATTGCCTTTCACTTGCACGACCGAACGATGTGAATAATAATAAGAGTGCACGTGCATTGGACTAAGCTGGAATCTGCGAGCATTCAATAAACAGGAGAAGACAAAGCAATACGGGCTCTTTTGTCAGATAAACAATAATGCATATAAGAGCCATTTCAACAATTTAATCATGGTCTTCTCCTACTGACCCCCAAAGAAAAGAAAAGAAATAAAACTATTTACATGAGAAGGCTCCCAACAAGCAAAAGAAGAACAGGAAATATTTTTGGGTTTTCTTTTTAATTACTACTACAAGCATGAAAGTAAATTAATTAAAAGCTACAACTATTTTTTTTGGTTTTCTTAAGGTTTATTAAACACACAAGAAGAAAGCATAAAAGAAAATAAACTAGCATGGATGATACAATGAAAAAGTATGAGCACCGACATTTAGCAATGAGTGTGTGTGAACATAAATGTAATGTCGGTGAGAAATACGTACTCCCCCAAGCTTAGGCTTTTGGCCTAAGTTGGTCTATGGCCACGGCTGGCCTGGCTGATATCCATAATAATAGTTGGGGTCATACTGCGATGAGGAAGAAGAAGGCTCTGATTGCCACTGGCTGGCAATCATCTCCGGATCCCACTGATAGTTAGACTGTCGTGAAGGATCAAATTGGGGTTCCGGTTCTGGCTCCTCGGCTAGTGCAGGGTTCCGGTAGGCGTGGATAGCCATCAACGGAACAAGGTACTTGCCTACAGTCAAATCAAACAAAGAAGGAGCAGGCAAGGTAATAGTCTCAGGATGATGTTTATTAAAGAACAATTGATATTTAAGCTCTCCTACCCTATTCTTAACAATAAAATCATGTGCCACCATACTTTTATAATCTAAATAAACATGAGGCAACACTTTTTCTTCCTTCTCAGCATGCCTAATAGGTATGTTAAAATGTGCAGCTAGGCGTGTAGCATAGATGCCTCCAAAGATGGAACCCTTAGTACGGTTCATACTTAACCGTCTAGCAATAATACCGCCCATACTGTTATCATTGTATAAACCGTGGAGCAGAATAATTATATCAGGGATACTAAGGTTTCCACAGTTTCCGCGTCCAATTAAGCAACGACTAGCAAATAATGCAAAGTAATGTAAAACAGGAAAATGTATGCTAGTAATTCGTGCATCGGAAACCTTCCTAGTTTCTCCTACAGTGATAGTATTAATAAATCCCTCCACATCATCATGATGTGGTTCTTCTGTCTTGCCCCCAAAAGGGACCAAACAAATCCGACAGAAATCATAAAGTGACATCTCCTTATGCTCATCATATAAATGAAACTCCACCATAGGTGGTGAGTTCCTAGAATGAAAATGAAAATTTTGCACAAAGGTATTTGTGAGCAAGAGATACTGATCGCATTGGTCGTGGAGGAAAGCGGTGAGGCCTGCATTATGAGCCAACTTATGAAAATCTTCATAAATCCCGGCTGCTCTCAAGAAATCCTCAGAAGGCCATTCACACGCCCGAACCTTCGTGGTGCGCGGCAAATTAAACTTAGGCTTAGGTGCCTTTTCCTTCGAGCTTTGGCTCGATGATCCCCTCAATAATCTCCTCATCATTTTCTGAAAAATTCTGAAATTTTTAGTAACTTCAAAAATAAAACCAAACTCAATAATATTGATAGCAACTACTCCTACAAGTGCCTAGGGCCTATATCATGCATCAAAACTACTTTTGACCATATAAATTTGACATGCAAGCTCAAGAATAGGGTCACCTATGCAGCAAAAATTTGCAACGAATAAAGCACTAGAACAAAAACTAATTGGACCAATGGAGGAGTCACATACCAAGGAACAATCTCCCCAAGCAGTTTTGTGAGAGGTGCTTTGAGCAAGGAGATCGAAAATGGCAGCAAAACGAGCTTGGACTCGACCTGGTTTTTCGTGTTTGGGGGAGGTAGATGAAGTGTGTGTCTGAAAGAATAATTGGAGGAGGGCCACCGTGGGCCCACGAGGCAGGGGGCGCTCCATAGGGGGGTGGGCATGCCCTCCACCCTCGTGGCAAGGTGGTTGGCCCCCCTGGTGTGTTCTTTGTTCCATAAATCCTCAAATATTCTATAAAAAACATATTTAATTTTCAGGGCATTTGGAGAACTTTTATTTTCGAGGTATTTTTATATTGCACGGATAATCAGACAACAGACAGGAAATTATTTATTTTTATTTTATTTCAACTAAATAACATAAAGTAAAAGTGGGGTACAGAAGGTTGTGCTTCTAGTTTCATCCATCTCATGCTCGTCAAAAGGAATCCACTAACAAGGTTGATCAAGTCTTGTTAACAAACTCATTCTGATTAACATGAAACCGGAGAAATTTTGAATAACACTAGGTTACCTCAATGGGGATATGCACATCCCCAATAATAAGTATATCATATTTCTTCTTGACAGTAGAAAGAGGAAATTCAAAACCTCCAAATATAATCGATGGAATTTTTCCGATAGAATTGATACTATGAACTTGAGGTTGTTTCCTCAGAAAATGTACCGTATGCTCATTACCATTAACATGAAAAGTGACATTGCCTTTGTTGCAATCAATAACATCCCTGCAGTATTAAGAAAAGGTCTTCCAGGAATAATAGACATACTATCGTCCTCGGGAATATCAAGAATAACAAAGTCCGTTAAAATAGTAACGTTTGCAACCACAACAGGCACGTCCTCACAAATACCGACAGGTATAGCAGTTGATTTATCAGCCATTTGCAAAGATATTTCAGTAGGTGTCAACTTATTCAAATCAAGTCTACGATATAAAGAGAGAGGCATAACACTAACACCGTCTCCAAGATCACATAAAGCAGTTTTAACATAGTTTCTTTTAATGGAGCATGGTATAGTAGGTACTCCTGGATCTCCAAGTTTCTTTGGTATTCCACCCTTCAAAGTATAATTAGCAAGCATGGTGGAAATTTCAGCTTCTGGTATCTTTCTCTTATTTGTAATAATATCTTTCATGTACTTAGCATAAGGATTGCTTTTGAGCATATCAGTTAATCTCATACGCAAAAAGATAGGTCTAATCATTTCAGCAAAGCGCTCAAAATCCTCATCATCCTTTTTCTTGGATGGTTTGGGAGGAAAAGGCATGGGTTTCTAAACCCAAGGCTCTCTTTCTTTACCATGTTTCCTAGCAACAAAGTCTTTCTTATCATAACGTTGATTCTTTGATTGTGGGTTATCAAGATCAACAGCAGGTTCAATTTCTACATCATTATCATTACTAGGTTGAGCGTTATTATGAACATCATCATTAGCATTTTTATTAGTTTCATGTTCATTGCCAATTGTGTTTCAGCATCAGACATAGATATATCATTTGGATTATCAGGTGGTTCAGCAATAGGTTCACTAGAAGTTTGCACAGTTCTATCATTTTTCTTTTTCTTCTTTTTAGAAGAACTAGGTGCATCAATATTATTTCTCTGAGAATCTTGCTCAGTTCTCTTAGGGTGTCCTTCAGGATACAAATGTTCCTGAGTCATTCTACCAGTTCTGGTAGCCACTTTAACAGCATAATATTTTTCTTACTATTCATCTCATTGAGCAATTCTTTTTGAGCTTTAAGTACTTGTT
Source organism: Triticum dicoccoides (assembly GCF_002162155.2). Classification (NCBI taxonomy): domain Eukaryota; kingdom Viridiplantae; phylum Streptophyta; class Magnoliopsida; order Poales; family Poaceae; genus Triticum; species Triticum dicoccoides. The sequence goes on along the minus strand of NC_041392.1, from coordinate 474,756,540 downwards.
CTACTTGAGTGGTAACCATATAAGCATGTTTGCTAACAAGTTTAAGTTCACCTCTAATATTAGCCATATAATCACCCAAGTATTTAATCATATCGGCATCTTGTTTTAATTGTCTACCAAAATAAGCATTGAAGTCTTCTTGCTTAAACATAAAATTATCAAACTCATCCAAGCATTGACTAGTAATTTTAGTAGGAGGGATTTCAGCTTTATCATATCTATAGAGAGAATTTACCTTTACTACTTGTGTCGGGTTATCGGGGTCTGGAGGTTCTTCAATAAATAAAGGATTAAGATCATATGTTTCTTCAACAGTCGGTAAATTAAGACCATGTATTTCTTCAATAGGAGGTAAATTCTTAACATCTTCATCTTTAATACCTTTTTCTTTCATAGATTTCTTTGCCTCTTGCATATCTTCAGGGCTGAGAAATAGAATACCCCTCTTCTTCCGAGTTGGTTTAGGAATAGGATCAAATTGGAGCAGGAGCTGGCTCAGGAGCTGGCTCAGGAAGTGCCCACTTATTTTCATTTGTCAACATATTATTCAAAAAGATTTCAGCTTCATCCGGTGTTCTTTCCCTGAAAAGAGAACCAGCACAACTATCCAGGTAATCTCTGGAAGCATCAGTAAGTCCATTATAAAAGATATCAAGTATTTCATTTTTCTTAAGAGGATGATCAGGCAAAGCATTAAGTAACTTGAGAAGCCTCCCCCAAGCTTGTGGGAGACTCTCTTCTTTAATTTGCACAAAGTTGTATATTTCCTTTAAAGCAGCTTGTTTCTTATGAGCGGGGAAATATTTAGCAGAGAAGTAATAGATCATATCCTGGGGACTACACACACAACCAGGATCAAGAGAATTAAACCATATCTTAGCATCACCCTTTAATGAGAACGGAAATATTTTAAGGATATAAAAGTAGCGATCTCTCATCATTAGTGAACAGGGTGGCTATATCATTTAATTTAGTAAGATGTGCTACAACAGTTTCAGATTCATAGCCATGAAAAGGATCAGATTCAACCAAAGTAATTATATCAGGATCAACAGAGAATTCATAATCCTTATCAGCAACACAGATAGGTGAAGTAGCAAAAGCAGGGTCAAGTCTCATCCTAACATTCAGAGATTGCTTATTCCAGTTAGCTAATAACCTTTTGAGTTCATATCTATCTTTGCAAGCTAAAATAGCTAAGAAGCATCTTGATCAAATAAATAACCTTCAGGAACAACAAGTGATTCTTCATCATCACTTTCATCTTCATAATCAGATTCAATATTTTCAATCTCTCTAGCCCTAGCAAGTCTTGTTCCTCGAGAAAATCACTAAGTGGCATAGTAGTATCAGGCATAGAGGTAGTTTCATCATAAGTATCATGTATAGCAGAAGTAGCATCATCAATAACATGCAACATATCAGAACGAATAGCATAAGCAGGTTTAAGTGTTGCAAGCTTACTCATAATAGAAGGTGAATCAAGTGTAGAACTAGATGGCAGTTCCTTACCTCCCCTCATAGTTGAGGGATAAATTGTTGTCTTAGCGTCTTTCATATTCTTCATAGTGTCCAGCAAATATAAATCCCAAGTGACTCAAAGAATAGATCTATGCTCCCCAGCAACGGCGCCAGAAATTAGTCTTGATAACCCACAAGTATAGGGGATCGCAACAGCTTTCGAGGGTAGAGTATTCAACCCAAATTTATTGATTCAACACAAGGGGAGCCAAAGAATATTCTCAAGTATTAGTAGCTGAGTTGTCAATTCAACCACACCTGGAAACTTGGTATCTGCAGCAAAGTGTTTAGTAGCAAGTAATATGATAGCGATGGTAACGGTAACAAAAGAGTAACGAAAGCAAAGTAATGTTTTTGGTATTTTGTAGTGATTGTCACAATAGCAACGGGAAAGTAAATAAGCGTAAACCAGTATATGGAAAGCTCGTAGGCATTGGATCAATGATGGATAATTATGTCGGATGCGATTCATCATGTAACAGTCATAACATAGGGTGACACAGAACTAGCTCCAATTCGTCAATGTAATGTAGGCATGTATTCCGAATATAGTTATACGTGCTTATGAAAAAGAACTTGCATGACATCTTTTTTCCTACCCTCCCGTGGCAGCGGGGTCCTAATGGAAACTAAGGGATATTAAGGCCTCCTTTTAATAGAGAACCAGAACAAAGCATTAGCACATAGTGAATACATGAACTCCTCAAACTACGGTCATCACCGGTAAGTATCCCGATTATTGTCACTTCGGGGTTAACGGATCATAACACATAATAGGTGACTATAGACTTGTAATATAGGATCTAGAACTCTCATATATTGATGAAAACATAATAGGTTCAGATTTGAAATCATGGCACTCGGGCCCTAGTGACAAGCATTAAGCATAGCAAAGTCATAGCAACATCAATCTCAGAACATAGTGGATACTAGGGATCAAAACCTAACAAAACTAACTCGATTACATGGTGAATCTCATCCAACCCATCACAGTCCAGCAAGCCTACGATGGAATTACTCACGCACGGCGGTGAGCATCATGAAATTGGTGATGGAGGATGGTTGATGATGACAATGGTGACGAATCCCCCTCTTCGGAGCCCCGAACGGACTCCAGATCAGCCCTCCCGAGAGGTTTTAGGGCTTAGCGACGGCTCCGTATCGTAAAACGCGATGATTTCTTCTCCCCTATTTTTTTCTCCCCGAAAGCAGTTATATAGAGTTGGAGTCGGGAGGTCTCCAGGGGGCCCACGAGGTAGGGGGCGCGCCCCCCACCCTCGTGAGAAGGGTGTGGGCCCCCTGGTCTTCATCTTTGGCGAGGATTTTTATTATTTATTGTAAGATATTCCGTGGAGTTTCAGGTCATTCCGAGAACTTTTGTTTTCTGCACATAAAATAACATCATGCCAATTCTGCTAAAAACAGCGTCAGTCCGGGCTAGTTCCATTCAAATCATACAAGTTAGAGTCCAAAACAAGGGAAAAAGTGTTTGGAAAAGTATATACGACGGAGACGTATCATGTAGTTGTGGCTGTCACATAGCCATGTTCTATGCGCTGTTTGCAATGATGATTAGGGGTTTTGTTTGACAGTATTGCTAAAGCACATCTAGACGTGCTCTAAGTAATGCACATCTAGGTCCTATGCCATTGATGTCACGCGAAGATTCGTGCAATATTTTTGTTTGTCTTTTTTCTTTTCCTCTCTAGTTTGATTATTACTGGCTTTATCAATAAGAAGAGCTCAATGTATTGCTTGCCAACTGTCCTACTCCGTTCGTACTGGTACCGGTGCATAATCCCAAAACCCGTTCCTTATTTTTGTCCTGAAAAAGGAAAGTAGCCAAATAGCCAATAGGAGTCCTGTGCAACCCTGGGAATTTGGAGCGACTGGGTACAAATAATTGCAGTTGATTATATCAGCGGTTAGACAATATGTCAACCCCCGCTTCAATTGACAGTTCCTCTTCTCTGCATACTGCGCTTAAGTGTCCACCATCTTCATCGTCCCCGGTAGGCCGCGCTACACACTGGCACACACTCTGCAGACATGTCGAGCGATAGCGAGGACAATAGTTCGGCCAGTAGTCTGGCGCCCGATGATAGGTCAACATCAGAATCATCCTGCTCGTCTTCCATGAGTCCGACGTCGAGCCTAGACCTCGATTATATCCGGTTCATGGAAGGGACACCGCCTCCGGAGTCGTCAGACGACAACTATATGGACGAGGAGCCGTCGGAGGATGAAGAAGAGGACGACGACGATGATGAGGAGGAATGGTCAAACGAGGAGGAGGACGACGACAACAACAACAATGACGATGACGACGACGGCGGCGATGAAAAGCGGCAGGAAGCGTCCTCGCCAAGACGATGTCGCGGGGCCATCCAACAAGAACAACAACAAGAAGAAGAAGGACTAAATTAAGTAGACTGTATATATCTCTGTTTATTCTGTCAATCTCATCGTAGACGGATAGTAATATGTATTCGACAGAGATCTTCTACATTATCGCCAACAGGTTGGTTTGTTGAACTATGTGCCCTGATGAGCACACAATTCAAAAAAAAAGATCATATGGGCTGTCTATAATGATCGCACACAATTCTGATTACTGACCTATTTGCCGGGTGACACGTCTCCATCGTATCTATAATTTTTGATTGTTCCATGCCAATATTATACAACTTTCATATACTTTTGGCAACTTTTTATACTATTTTTGGGAGTAACATATTGATCTAGTGCCTAGTGTCAATTCCTGTTTGTTGCATGTTTTTTGTTTCACAGAAAATCCATATCAAACGGAGTCCAAATGGGATAAAAACTTCCGGAGATTTTTTTGGAATATATGTGATTTTTGGGAAGAAGAATCAACACGAAATGATGCCCGAGGGGGCCATGAGCCAGGAGGGCGCGCCCCAGGGGGGTGGGTGCACCCATGACCCTCGTGGCCACCCCATAAGGCGGTTGGTGCACTTCTTTCTCCGAAAGAAAGCCAATATCCAGATACAAATCGTGTTAAAGTTTCAGCCCAATCGGAGTTACGGATCTCCGAAAATATAAGAAACGGTGAAAGGCCAAAATCTAGAACGCAGAAACAGAGAGAGACAGATCCAATCTCGGAGGGGCTCTCGCCCGTCTGCCATCATGGAAGCCATGGACCAGGGGTTAAACCCTTCTCCCATCTACGGGGAGGTCAAGGAAGAAGAAGAAGAAGGAGGGGGCCCTTTCCCCCTCTCTCCCGGTGGCGTCGGAACGCTGATGTCTACTACACAACCTTCTTCTTGTAGACGTTGTTGGGCCTCCAAGTGCAGAGGTTTGTAGGACAGTAGCAAATTTCCCTCAACTGGATGACCTAAGGTTTATCAATCCGTGGGAGGCGTAGGATGAAGATGGTCTCTCTCAAACAACCCTGCAACCAAATAACAAAGAGTCTCTTGTGTCCCCAACACACCCAATACAATGGTAAATTGTATGGGTGCACTAGTTCGGCGAAGAGATGGTGATACAAGTGCAATATGGATGGTAGATATAGGTTTTTGTAATCTGAAAATATAAAAACAGCAAGGTAAATAATGATAAAAGTGAGCAAAAATGGTATTGCAATGCGTTGAAACAAGGCCTAGGGTTCATACTTTCACTAGTGCAAGTTCTCTCAACAATAATAACATAATTGGATCATATAACAATCCCTCAACATGCAACAAAGAGTCGCTCCAAAGTCACTAATAGCGGAGAACAAACGAAGAGATTATTGTAGGGTACGAAACCACCTCAAAGTTATTCTTTCTGATTGATCTATTCAAGAGTCCGTAGTAAAATAACACGAAGCTATTCTTTCCGTTCAATCTATCATAGAGTTCGTACTAGAATAACACCTTAAGGCACAAATCAACCAAAACCCTAATGTCACCTAGATACTCCAATGTCACCTCAAGTATCCGTGGGTATGATTATACGATATGCATCACACAATCTCAGATTCATCTATTCAACCAATACAAAGAACTTCAAAGAGTGCCCCAAAGTTTCTACCAGATAGTCAAGACGAAAACGTGTGCCAACCCCTATGCATAAGTTCACGAGGTCACGGAACTCGCAAGTTGATCACCAAAACATACATCAAGTGGGTCATGTGAATATCCCATTGTCACCACAGATAAGCACATGCAAGACATACATCAAGTGTTCTCAAATCCTTAAAGACTCAATACGATAAGATAACTTCAAAGGGAAAACTTAATTCATCACAAGAGAGTAGAGGGGGAGAAACATCATAAGATCCAACTATAATAGCAAAGCTCGCGATACATCAAGATCGTGCCGAATCAAGAACACGAGAGAGAGAGAGAGAGATCAAACACATAGGTACAGGTACATACCCTCATCCCCGAGGGTGAACTACTCCCTCCTCCTCATGGAGAGCGCCAGGATGATGAAGATGGCCATCGGAAAGGGATTCCCCCCTCCGGCAGGGTGCCGGAACGGGTCTAGATTGGTTTTCGGTGGCTACAGAGGCTTGCGGCGGTGGAACTCCCGATCTAGGTTTCTTTATGGAAGTTTGGGTATATATAAGATGTGCTGGAGTCGGGAACAAGTCAGGAGGGTCCCCGAGGCGGCCACGAGGTAGGGGGCGCCCAGGGGGGTAGGGCATGCCCCCCACCCTTGTGGTGGCCTCGAGACTCTTCTGGCCCATCTCCGGTACTCGGTGGGCTTCTTCTGGTCCAAAAATTATCTTCGTGAAATTTCAGGTCAATTGGACTCCGTTTGGTTTTCCTTTTCTGTGATACTCAAAAACAATGAAAAAACAAAAACTGGCATTGGGCTCTAGGTTAATAGGTTAGTCCCAAAAATCATATAAATAGCATATAAATGCATATAAAACATCCAAGGTTGATAATATAATAGCATGGAACAATCAAGAATGATAGATACATTGGAGACGTATCAAACGCCGCCGGGGCCATCATCGTGTGACGGCGATCTACACCAATACCTCCATCATCTTCACCAACATCTTCATCACCTTCCCCCATCTATCTATAGTGGTCCACTCTCCCGCAACCCGTTGTACCCTTTACTTGAACATGGTGCTTTATGCTTCATATTATTATCCAATGATGTGTTGCCATCCTATGATGTCTGAGTAGATTTTTGTTGTCCTATCGGTAATTGGTGAATTGCTATGATTGGTTTAATTTGCTTGTGGTTATGTTTTTGTCCTTTGGTGCCCATCATATGAGCGCACGCGTGGATCACACCATAGGGTTAGTTGTATGTTGATAGGACTATGTATTGGAGGGCAAGAGTGACAGAAGCTTCAACCTAGCATAGAAATTGATGCATACGAAGTACTACGCGCATGCTCCTAGGGGGATAGATTGGTAGGAAAAGACCATCGCTCGTCCCCGGCCGCCACTCATAAGGAATACAATCAATAAATAAATCATGCTCCGACTTCATCACATAACGGTTCACCATACGTGTATGCTACGGGAATCAAAAACTTTAACACAAGTATCCCTCAAATTCACAACTACTCAACTAGCATGACTCTAATATCACCATATTCATATATCAAAACAATCATCAAGTATCAAACTTCTCATAGTATTCAATGCACTCTATATGAAAGTTTTTATTATACCCAGCTTGGATGCCTATCATATTAGGACTAATTTCATAACCAAAGCAAATTACCATGTTGTTCTAAAAGACTCTCAAAATAATATAAGTGAAGCACGAGAGTTCATCTATTTCTTCAAAATAAAACCACCGCCGTGCTCTTAAAAGGATATAAGTGAAGCACTAGAGCAAATGACAAACTACTCCGAAAGATATAAGCGAAGCACAATGAGTAGTTGAATAATTATGTAACTATGTGAAGACTCTCTAACATTTAAGAATTTCAGATCTTGGTATTTTATTCAAACAGCAAGAAAAACAAAAGAAAATAAAATGACGCTCCAAGCAAAACACATATCATGTGGTGAATAAAAATATAGCTCCAAGTAAAGTTACCGATGAATGAAGACGAAAGAGGGGATGCCATCCGGGGCATCGCCAAGCTTAGGCTCTTGGTTGTCCTTGAATATTACCTTGGGGTGCCTTGGGAATCCCCAAGCTTAGGCTCTTGCCACTCCTTATTCCATAGTCCATTAAATCTTTACCCAAAACTTGAAAACTTCACAACACAAAACTTAACAGAAAACTCGTAAGCTCCGTTAGTATAAGAAAATAAAATCACCACTTTTGGTACTGTTGTGAACTCATTCTTTATTTATATTGGTGTATCATATACTGTATTCCAACTTCTCTATGGTTCATACCCTCCGATACTACTCATAGATTCATCAAAATAAGCAAACAACACAATGAAAACAGAATCTGTCAAAAACAGAACAGTCTGTAGTAATCTGTATCATTCTAATACTTCTGTCACTCCAAAAATTCTGAAATAAATTTTTGGACCTGAGGAGTTTGTCTATTAATCATATGCAAAAAGAATCAACCTAAACTCACTCTCCAGTAAAAAATGGTAGCTAATCTCGTGAGTGCAAAAGTTTGTGTCTTTTACAGCAAGATCGCAAAGACTTCACCCAAGTCTTCCCAAAGGTTCTACTTGGCACAAACACTAATTGAAACATAAGACCACATATAAAAGGCTATATGAATTATCTATTACTAAACAGGAGCAAAAAAAATAAAGATTGGGTTGCCTCCCAACAAGCGCTAACGTTTAACGCCCCTAGCTAGGCATGATGATTTCAATGATGCTCACATAAAAGATAAGAATTGGAACATAAAGAGAGCATCATGAACAATATTACTAGCACATTTAAGTCTAAACCACTTCCTATGCATAGGGATTTCGTGAACAAACAACTTATGGGAACAATAATCAACTAGCATAGGAAGCAAAACAAGCATAACTTTAAAACTTTATGCACATAGAGAGGAAACTTGATATTATTGCAATCCCTACAAGCATATATTCCTCCCTCATAATAATTTTCAGTAGCATCATGAATGAATTCAACAATATAACCATCACATAAAGTATTCTTTTCATGATCTACAAGCATAGAAAATTTACTATACTCCTCATAAGCAAAATTCTTCTCATTCATAATAGTGGGAGCAAACTCAACAAAATAACTATCATGTGAGGCATAATCCAATTGAAAACTAAAATCATGATGACAAGTTTCATGGTTATCATTATTCTTTATAGCATACATGTCATCACAATAATCATCATAGATAGCAACTTTGTTCTCATAATCAATTGGAACCTCTTCCGAAATATTGGATTCATCACTAAATAAAGTCATGACCTCTCCAAATCCACTTTCATCAATATAATCATCATAAATAGGAGCCATGCTTTCATCATAATAAATTTTCTCATCAAAACTTGGGGGACAAAAAATATCATCTTCGTCAAACATAGCTTCCCCAAGCTTCTGGCTTTGCATATCATTAGCATCATGGGTATTCAAGGAATTCCTACTAACAACATTGCAATCATGCTCATCATTCAAATATTTAGTGCCAAACATTCTAATGCATTCTTCTTCTAGTACTTGAGCACAATTTTCCTTCCCATCATTTTCACGAAAGACATTAAAAAGATGAATCATATGAGGCAACCTTAATTCCATTTTTTGTAATTTTCTTTTATAAACTAGACTAGTGATAAAACAAGAAACTAAAAGATTCAATTGCAAGATCTAAAGATATACCTTCAAGCGCTAACCTCCCCGGCAACGGCGCTAGAAAAGAGCTTGATGTCTACTACCCAACCTTCTTCTTGTAGACGTTGTTGGGCCTCCAAGTGCAGAGGTTTGTAGGACAGTAGCAAATTTCCCTCAAGTGGATCGCCTAAGGTTTATCAATCCGTGGGAGGCGTAGGATAAATATGGTCTCTCTCAAACAACCCTGCAACCAAATAACAAAGAGTCTCTTGTGTCTCCAACACACCCAATACAATGGTAATTGTATAGGTGCACTAGTTCGGCGAAGAGATGGTGATACAAGTGCAATATGGATGGTAGATATAGGTTTTTGTAATCTGAAAATATAAAAAACAGCAAGGTAACTAATAATAAAAGTGAGCGAAAACGGTATTGCAATGCGTTGAAACAAGGCCTAGGGTTCATACTTTCACTAGTGCAAGTTCTCTCAACAATATTAACATAATTGGATCATATAACAATCCCTCAACATGCAACAGAGTCACTCCAAAGTCACTAATAGCAGAGAACAAACGAAGAGATTATTGTAGGGTACGAAACCACCTCAAAGTTATTCTTTCTGATTGATCTATTCAAGAGTCCGTAGTAAAATAACACGAAGCTATTCTTTCCGTTCAATCTATCCTAGAGTTCGTACTAGAATAACAACTTAAGGCACAAATCAACCAAAACCCTAATGTCACCTAGATACTCCAATGTCACCTCAAGTATCCGTGGGTATGATTATACGATATGCATCACACAATCTCAGATTCATCTATTCAACCAATACAAAGAACTTCAAAGAGTGCCCCAAAGTTTCTACCGGAGAATCAAGACGAAGACGTGTGCCAACCCCTATGCATAAGTTCACGAGGTCACGGAACTCGCAAGTTGATCACCAGAACATACATCAAGTGGATCACGTGAATATACCATTGTCACCACAGATAAGCACATGCAAGACATACATCAAGTGTTCTCAAATCCTTAAAGACTCAATCCGATAAGATAACTTCAAAGGGAAAACTCAATTCATCACAAGAGAGTAGAGGGGGAGAAACATCATAAGATCCAACTATAATAGCAAAGCTCGTGATACATCAAGATCGTGCCGAATCAAGAACACGAGAGAGAGAGAGAGAGAGAGAGAGAGATCAAACACATAACTACTGGTACATACCCTCAGCCCCGAGGGTGAACTACTCCCTCTTCCTCATGGAGAGCGCCGGATGGTGAATATGGCCACCGGAGAGGGATTCCTCCCTCCGGCAGGGTGCCGGAACGAGTCTAGATTGGTTTTCCGTGGCTACAGAGGCTTGCGGCGGCAGAACTCCCGATCTAGGTTTCTTTATGGAAGTTTGGGTATATAAGAGGTGTTGGAGTCGGGAACAAGTCAGGGGGGTACCCGAGGCGGCCACGAGGTAGGGGGCGTGCCCCCCACCCTCGTGGTGGCCTCGGGACTCTTCTGGCCCATCCCCGGTACTCCGTGGGCTTCTTCTGGTCCAAAAATTATCTCTGTGAAATTTCAGGTCAATTGGACTCCGTTTGGTTTTCCTTTTCTGCGATACTCAAAAACAACGAAAAAACAGAAACTGACACTGGCACTGGGCTCTAGGTTAATAGGTTAGTCCCAAAAATTATATAAAATAGCATATAAATGCATATAAAACATCCAAGGTTGATAATATAATAGCATGGAACAATCAAAAATTATATATACATTGGAGACGTATCAAACGCCGCCGGGGCCATCATCGTGTGACAGCGATCTACACCAATACCTCCGTCATCTTCACCAACATCTTCATCACCTTCCCCCATCTATCTACATTGGTCCACTCTCCCGCAACCAGCTGTAACCTCTACTTGAACATGGTGCTTTATGCTTCATATTATTATCCAATGATGTGTTGCCATCCTATGATGTCTGAGTAGATTTTCGTTGTCCTATCGATAATTGGTGAATTGCTATGATTGGTGTAATTTGCTTGTGGTTATGTTGTTGTCCTTTGGTGCCCATCATATGAGCGCGCGCGTGGATCACACCATAGGGTTAGTTGTATGTTGATAGGACTATGTATTGCAGGGCAAGAGTGACAGAAGCTTCAACATAGCATAGAAACTGATGCATACGGGATTGAAGGGGGACCAATATATCTTAATGCTATGGTTGGGTTTTACCTTAATGAACATTAGTAGTTGCGGATGCTTGCTAATAGTTCCAATCATAAGTGCATAGAATTCCAAGTGATGGATGACATGCTAGCAGTGGCCTCTCCCACATAAAAGTTGCTATCGGTCTAGTAGAGTAGTCAATTTCTTAGGGACAATTTCGCAACTCCTACCACCACTTTCCCACACTCGCTATATTAACTTTATTGCTTCTTTACCTAAAACATCCCCTAGTTTTTATTTACGTTCTCTTTATATTCTTGCAAACCTATCCCGTTACACCTACAAAGTACTTCTAGTTTTATACTTGTTCTAGGTAAAGCGAATGTCAAGCGTGCGTAGAGTTGTATCGGTGGTCAATAAAACTTGAGGGAATATTTGTTCTACCTTTAGCTCCTCGTTGGGTTCGACACTCTTACTTATCGAAAGAGGCTACAATTGATCCCCTATACTTGTGGGTTATCATCGGGTATCACACACATCTTGTTATGCTGAACCGTTTGTGTTCACCTCACTCATCGCAAATGATTCATCGAAGTGAACTGTATGCCGTATATCGCACGCACCTTGATCTGGCTGCCCGTTTTTGTTGTTCTGTCTCATCGCAAACAGTTCGTGCAAATCAACCGTATGCCCCTCATCACACACACAACTATAATCTGAACCGTGTTTGATGTATCATTCATCGGAAACGTTTTGCATCATTTCTGACGGTTTTCATACAGCACCATTTGCGATTATTGCTTCGCACATAGTTTCTCGAAGGGTCTCTGATCGTAGTGTCACGTTAGCAGCATCCTGCAGTAGTGTAACAAGACTTCCAGAATAGGATTACCATACCACTCTGGTGCGGATCGTACTCTGGTTGACCTACGAGGTTCGGTAGTAACTTGATCTGAAGATTCATGATCATCATCATTAGCTTCCTCACTAATTGGTGTAGGACTCACTGGAACTGATTTATTTGATGCACTACTTTCCAATTCCAAAGAAGGTACAATTACCACATCAAGTTCTACTTTCCTCCCACTCACTTCTTTCGAGAGAAACTCCTTCTATTGAAAGGATTCATTCTTAGCAATGAATATCTTGCCTTCGGATATGTGGTAGAAGGTGTACCCAGTAGTCTCCTTTGGGTATCCTAAGACACATTTCTCCGATTTGGGTTCGAGCTTATCAGGTTGAAGCTTTTTCACATAAGCATCTCGGCCCCAAACTTTAAGAAACGGCAACTTATGTTTCTTGCCAAACCACAGTTCATATGGTGTCATCTCGACGGATTTAGATGGTGCCCTATTTAACGTGAATGCAGCCGTCTCTAAAGCATAACCCCAAAATAGTAGCGGTAAATCAGTAAGAGACATCATAGATCACACCATATCTAATAAAGTATGGTCACTACATTCGGACACAGCATTACGCTGTGGTGTTCCAGGTGGCGTGAGTTGCGAAACTATTCCACATTGTTTCAAATGGAGACAATCAGATCGTAGAAACTTTATTTTCTTGTTACGATGATTTTCCACTTCACTCTGAAATTCTTTGAACTTTCCAGATGTTTCAGACTTATGTTTCATTAAGTAGATATACCCATATATGCTCAAATCATCTGTGAAGGTCAGAAAATAACGATACCCGCCGCGAGCCTCAACACTCATCGGACCGCATACATCAGTATGTATTATTTCCAATAAGTCAGTTTCTCGCTCCATTATTCCGGAGAACGGAGTCTTAGTCATCTTGCCCATGAGGCATGGTTCGCAAGCATCAAGTGATTCATAATCAAGTGATTACAAAAGCACATCTACATGGAGTTTCTTCATGTGCTTTCCACCAATATGACCTAAACGGCAGTGCCACAAATAAGTTGCACTATAATTATTAATTTTGCATCTTTTGGCTTCAATACTATGAATATGTGTATCACTACAATCAAGATTCAACAAAAATAGACCACTCACAAAGGGTGCATGACCATAAAAGATATTACTCATATAAACAGAACAACCATTATTCTCTTATTTAAATAAATAACCGTCTCGCATCAAACAAGATCCAAATATAATGTTCATGCTTAACGTTGGCACCAAATAACAATTATTTAGGTCTAAAACTAATCCCGACGGTAGATGTAGTGGTAGCGTGCTGACGGTGATCACATCGACTTTGGAACCATTTCCCACGCGCGTCGTCACCTCGTCCTTAGCCAATCTTCGTTTAATCCGTAGCCCCTGTTTCGAGTTGCAAATATGAGCAACAGAACCAGTATCAAATACCCAGGCGCTACTACGAGCATTAGTAAGGTACACATCAATAACATGTATATCAAATATACCTTTCACTTTGCCATCCTTCTTATCCGCCAAATACTAGGGCAGTTCCGCTTCCAGTGACCAGTCCCTTTGCAGTAGAAGCACTCAGTTTCAGGCTTAGGTCCAGACTTGGGCTTCTTCCCTTGAGGAGCAACTTGCTTGTTGTTATTCTTGAAGTTCCCCTTCTTCCCTTTGCCCTTTTTCTTGAAACTAGTGGTCTCGTTAACCATCAACACTTGATGCTCCTTCTTGATTTCTACCTCCGCAGCCTTTAGCATCGCGAAGAGCTCAGGAATTGTTTTTTCCATCCCTTGCATATTATAGTTCATCATGAAGCCTGTATAGCTTGGTGGCAGTGATTGAAGAACTCGGTCAATGACACTATCATCAGGAAGATTAACTTCCAGCTGAGTCAAGTGGTTATGATACCTAGACATTTTGAGCATATGTTCACTGACAGAACTATTCTCCTCCATCTTGCGGCTATAGAACTTGTTGGAGACTTCATATCTCTCAACTCGGGCATTTGCTTGAAATATTAACATCAACTCCTGGAACTTCTCATATGCTCCATGACGTTCAAAACGTCTTTGAAGTCCCGATTATAAGTCGTAATGCATGGCACACTGAACTATCGAGTAGTCGTCAGCTTTGCTCTGCCAGACGTTCATAACGTCTGGAGTTGCTCCTACAGCGGGTCTTGCACCTAGCGGTGCTTTCATGACGTAATTCTTTTGTGAGGCAGTGAGGATAATCCTCAAGTTATGGACCCAGTCTGTGTAGTTGCTACCATCATCTTTCAACTTAGCTTTCTCTAGGAACGCATTAAAATTCAAGGGAACGGTAGCACAGGCCATTGATCTACAACAACATAGATATGCAAAAACTACCAGGTACTAAGATCATGATAAATTAAAGTTCAATTAATCATATTACTTAAGAACTCCCACATAGATAGACATCCCTCTAGTCATCTAAATGATCACGTGATCCATATCAACTAAACCATGTCCGATCATCACGTGAGATGGAGTAGTTTTCAATGGTGAACATCACTATGTTGATCATATCTACTATATGATTCACGTTCGACCTTTCGGTCTCAGTGTTCCGAGGCCATATCTGCATATGCTAGGCTCGTCAAGTTGAACCCGAGTATTCTGCATGTGCAAAACTGGCTTACACCCATTGTATGTGAACGTAGAGCTTACCACACCCTGATCATCACGTGATGTCTCAGCACGACGAACTGTAGCAACGGTGCATACTCAGGGAGAACACTTGTACCTTGAAATTCAGTGAGGGGTCATCTTATAATGCTACCGTCATACTAAGCAAAATAAGATGCATAAAGGATAAACATCACAAGCAATCAAAATATGTGACTTGATATGGCCATCATCATCTTGTGCCTTTGATCTCCATCTCCAAAGCACCATCATGATCTCCATCATCACCGGCCGTAGTCAAACTCGATTCAACTGAAGTTGGAGAAACAGACACCCGCCAGCCACCTATGTGCGAAGCACGTCAGTAGAACCAGTCTCATGAACGTGGTCATGTAATGTCGGTCCGGATCGCTTCATCCAACAATACCGCTGAATCAAAGTAAGACATTGGTGGTAAGCAGTACGACTATTATCGCCCACAAGTCTTTGTGTTCTACTCATGCATATCATCTCATCTACGCATAGACCTGGCTCGGATGCCATTGTTGGGGAACGTAGCATGCAATTTCAAAAAAATTCTTATGATCGCGCAAGATCTATCTAGGAGATGCATAACAACAAGAGGGGGAGAGTGTGTCCACGTACCCTCGTAGACCGAAAGCGGAAGCGTTAGGTTGACGCGGTTGATGTAGTCGAACGTCTTCACGATCCAAACGATCCAAGTACCGAATGTACGGCATCTCCATGTTCAGCAGACGTTCAGCTCGATGACGTCCCTCGAACTCTTGATCCAGTAGAAGGTCGAGGGAGAGTTTCGTCAGCATGACGGCATGGTGATGGTGATGGTGATGTGATCCACGCAGGGCTTTGCCTAAGCACTACGACGCTATGACTAGAGGAGTAAACTGTGGAGGGGGGCACAGCACACGGCTAAAAGAAATCTTGGTGTACCTTTGGGGTGCCCCTGCCTCCGTATATAAATGGGGGAGGAGGAGGCCGGTAGCCTAGGAGGGGCGCGCCAAGGGGGTAGTCCTACTTGGACTCCTAGTCCAAGTAGGATTCGCCCCCCACCTTTTCCTTCCAACAGAGGGGGAAAGAGGGAAGGAGAGGAGAGGAAGAGGGCCACGCCCCTCCCCTTCCTATTCGGACTCCCCTAGGGGGGTCGCGCCTCCCCCTTGTGGGTTGTCCCCTCTTCTCTCCCATGGCCCATGATGCCCATGATTTCCCCCGAGGGGTTCCGGTAACCCCTCGGTACTCCGGTAAAATACCCGAATCACTTGGAACAATTCCGATGTCCGATTACAACCTTCCAATATATGAATCTTTACCTCTAGACCATTTCGAGACTCCTCGTCATGTCTGTGATCTCATCCAGGACTCCGAACAAACTTCGGTCACCAAAACACATAACTCATAATACAAATCGTCATCGAACATTAAGCGTGCGGAACCTACGGGTTCGAGAACTATGTAGGCATGACCGACACACATCTCCGGTCAATAACCAATAGTGGAACCTGGATGCTCATTTTGGCTCCTACATATTCTATGAAGATCTTTATCGATCAAACCGCATAACAACATGCGTCATTCCCTTTGTCATCGGTATGTTACTTGCCTGAGATTCGATCGTCAGTATCAACATACCTAGTTCAATCTCGTCACTGGCAAGTCTCTTTACTCGTTCCGTAATGCATCATCCCGCAACTAACTCATTATTCACATTGCTTGCAAGGCTTATAGTGATGTGCAATACCGAGAGGGCCCAGAGATACCTCTTTG
The DNA here is from genome assembly GCF_002162155.2 of Triticum dicoccoides. NCBI lineage: Eukaryota > Viridiplantae > Streptophyta > Magnoliopsida > Poales > Poaceae > Triticum > Triticum dicoccoides. Next base: position 474,739,842 of record NC_041392.1, on the reverse strand, counting down.
ATAAACGAAGTGAAAAATCCTAATCTTGATCTATGCCAACCCAACAAACACCTTCAGAGACACCTGTAGAGCATCTTTATAATCACCCAGATATCACACAAGGTGTTCCTCCGGTATACGGGAGTTGCATAATCTCATAGTCAGAGGAATATGTATAAGTCATGAAGAAAGCAATAGCAATAAAACTAAACGATCATTATGCTAAGCTAACGGATGGGTCATGTCCATCACATCATTCTCTAATGATGTGATCCCGTTCATCAAATGAAAACACATGTCTATGGTTAGGAAACTTAACCATCTCTGATTAACGAGCTAGTCAAGTAGAGGCATACTAGGGACACTCTGTTTGTCTATGTATTCACACATGTACTAAGTTTTCGCTTAATACAATTCTAGCATGAATAATACACATTTATCATGATATAAGGAAATATAAATAACAACTTTATTATTGCCTCTAGGGCATATTTCCTTCAATTCCAGCTGCCCGCAATCTCCCTCTTCATGTGAAACTTGCAAAATAAGCGAAAAAGTCATAAGAACTGTATTATAAAGTGAAATAACAGTCCATAATGCAATAAGTAACAACATAAAAACATGATCCAAAATGGACGTATCATGGGCCGGCCCAACTTCCATCTACGTGAGCGTCGGCTGGCTTAGTGGCACATAAAGCTCGGTATAGGAGGTGTCCATGACAGGACCCCCCTGATACGTCTCCAATGTATCTATAATTTATGAAGTATTCATGCCGATATATTATCATTCTTGGATGTTTTACAATCATTTTATGGCAACTTTATATCATTTTTTGGGACTAACCTATTGACCCAATGCCCGGTGCCAGTTGCTGTTTTTTGCTTGTTTTTTACATCACAGGAAATCAATATCAAATGGAGTCCAAACACCGTGAAACTTTTTGGAGATTTTTTTATGGACCAGAACACCCAAGATGGGCCAGAGAAGCACTTGGGGGGTCCCCCGAGGGGGGCACAACCCACCGGGGCGCGCATGGGCCCCCAGGCGCGCCCAGGTAGGTTGTTCCCACCTCGGTGGCCTCCTGCACCCCCTATTTACCCTATAAATTCCGAAAAATTCTAGAAACCCTCGGGGTTAACCCAGATCAGAAGTTTCACTGCCGCAAGGCTCTGTAGCCACCGAAAACCAATCTAGACCCCATTCTGGCACCCTGTCGGAGGGGGAATCATCTCCGGTGGCCATCTTCATCATCCCGGTGGCCACCACGATGAGGAGGGAGTAGTCCACCCTCAGGGCTGAGGGTTTGTACTAGTAGTTATGTGTTTAATCTCTCTCTCGTGTTCTTGAGATGTCACAATCTTGATGTACTGTGAGCTTTGTTAATATAGTCGGATCATATGGTGTTTTCCCTCTCTATCTTGTTGTGATGAATTGAGTTTTTCCCTTTGAGATTTTGTTGTTATCGGAGTGAATACTTTTATGGATTTGAGAACACTTGATATACGTCTTGCAATTGAATACTCGTGGTGACAATGGGGTATCATATTGATTCACTTGATATATGTTTTGGCACTCAACTCGCGGATTCCCGAGGTGACATTGGGGTAATCTATGCATAGGGGTTGATGCACGTTCTTGTCTTGGTTTCTCCGGTAGAAATCTTGGGGTACTCTTTGAAGTTCTTTGCGTTGGATTGAGTATTATGAATATGAATTTGCTTTGGTGTTATTTTAGTACGAACTCTAGGATAGATAGAACAGAAAGAATAGCTTTGTGTTATTTTAGTACAAACTCTTGATGTAGGATAGAAAGTATGTCTAGAGGGGGGTGATTAGACTACTTAACCAAATAAAAATCTAGCCTTTTCCCAATTTTAGTTCTTGGCAGATTTTAGCAACTTAGCACAAACAAGTAATCAACCTACACACGTAATTCTAAGAGTATAGCAGCGAAATGTAAAACAATTGCATATGAAGGTAAAGGAAGGAGTTTGAGGGAGCAAACGCAATGTTGACATAGAGATTTTTGGCGTGGTTCCGATAGATGGTGCTATCGTACATCCACGTTGATGGAGACTTCAACCCACGAAGGGTAACGGTTGCGCGAGTCCACGCATGGCTCCACCCATGAAGGGTCCATGAACAAGCAACCTTGTATATCCCACCATGGACGTCGCCCACGAAGGACTTGCCTCAGTCGGGTAGATCTTCACGAAGTAGGAGATCTCCTTGCCCTTACAAACTCCTTGGTTCAACTCCACAATCTTGTCGGAGTCTCCCAAGTGACACCTAGCCAATCTAGGAGACTCCAAGAAGTAACAAACGGTGTGTTGATGATGAACTCCTTGCTCTTGTGCTTCAAATGATAGTCTCCCTAACACTCAACTCTCTCTCATAGGATTGGATTTGGTAGAAACAATATTTGAGTGGGAAAGCAACTTGGGGAAGGCTAGAGATCGAGATTTATGTGGTTGGAATGGAATATCTTGACCTCAACAAAAGTGTAGGTGGTTCTCTCTCAGAAAATGTGTATTGGAAGTGTAGGCATGTTCTGATGGCTCTCTCCACAAATGAAGAGTGGGTGGAGGGGTATTTATAGCCTCCACACAAAATCTAACCGTTACACACAAATCACCAAACTCGGTGGGACCGAATCATGAAACTCGGTCAGACCGATTTAGTTCAAAATGTGAACGTTAGGATTCTAGGTGGGACCAACATGTCAACTTGATGAGACCGATTTTGTTAGGGTTAGGGCATAAAGTAATCTCGGTGAGACCGATTACACAAACTCGATGAGACCGATTTTGGTAATGGACTAACAGAGAGTTGGTCAGGCAAACTCGGTGGGACTGATTCGCTCATCTCGGTTGGATGGAAGTGTTATGAAAGGGAAGCAGAGAGTTTACATTGCAATCTCGGTGGGACCGATCGCTCATCTCAGTTGGACCGAAAAGTTACGAAGGGAAACAGAGAGATTACAATCCCATCTCGGTGAGACCGAAAAGACTAGGGTTTCTAGCAGTGGATGTGTTAACTGAACTCGGTGGCGCCGGATAGAAAGAATCGGTGGGGCCGAGTTGGATATATGGTGTGGGACATATGTGGATATGAGAAAGTAGTGGAGGGTTTTGGAGCATATCACTAAGAATTTTGAGCAAGCACCTCATTAGGCAACACCTCATCCCTTCTTAATACTATTGGCTTCTCCTATAGACTCAATGTGATCTTGGATCACTAAAATAGGAAATGTAGAGTCTTGTGCTTTGAGCTTGAGCCAATCTTTTATCCTTAGCATTTTGAAGGGTCCACTTCCTAATCCATGCCATGCCAACCATTGAGCTTTCCTGAAATATTCATCTTGGAATAGCATTAGCTCAATGAGCTATATGTTGTTAGGAATTACCAAAACCACCCAGGGATAGTTGCACTTTCAATCTCCCCCTTTTTGGTAATTGATGACAACATATAGATCAAAGCTTCGACAAATGATAAATAGTATTTGAAAAACATCATCGCTTTGAGAAGTATGTGATAAGCAAGAGCTCCCCCTAAATTTGTGCATTATTTAAAATTTGCTTTTGAATGCAAATGCACAATCGATTAGGATTATGGGTTACTCTTCCATGTCACATACATCTTGGTGGAGCGCTCAAAATGATAGAGATTAAAAGCATGCACTCATCACCAAGCAAGTGAATGATCATATAAGAGATATAAAAGACAGCATCATTCAACCAAACATTAAGGGTAGCATATGATCAAACACATGATCAACAAGTATATCACAAGTAGCTCACACAAGCACACAATAAAGTTTCAAACAAAATAGCAAGAGAGATAAAAACCAACACTCTCTCTCGAAGCCTATGATCTATACATTTTTCTCTCCCTTTGGCAACAAGTTACCAAAAACTTCAAAAATGCATAGTGCTAAACGACTCTCATGCTTGATCTTCGGGGGGTCGTGTAAAGAGAACTCCAAGGACGAAGGCTTCCGATGAAGTAGTTGGAGCTGATGGAGTGGGTGCTGGAGGTGGAACTGGAGTTGTGGCAGCTGGTGCTGACACTGAAGCTCGATGATGTCTACTACACAACCTTCTTCTTGTAGACGTTGTTGGGCCTCCAAGTGCAGAGGTTTTAGGACAGTAGCAAATTTCCCTCAAGTGGATGACCTAAGGTTTATCAATCCGTAGGAGGCGTAGGATAAAGATGGTCTCTCTCAAGCAACCCTGCAACCAAATAACAAAGAGTCTCTTGTGTCCCCAACACACCCAATACAATGGTAAATTGTATAGGTGCACTAGTTCGGCGAAGAGATGGTGAAACAAGTGGTATATGGATAGTAGATAAAGGTTTTTGTAATCTGGAAATATAAAAACAGCAAGGTAACTAATGATAAAAGTGAGTGTAAACGGTATTGCAATGCTAGGAAACAAGGCCTAGGGTTCATACTTTCACTAGTGCAAGTTCTCTCAAGAATAATAACATAATTGGATCATATAACTATCCCTAAACATGCAACAAAGAGTCACTACAAAGTCACTAATAGCAGAGAACAAACGAAGAGATTATGGTAGGGTACGAAAGCACCTCAAAGTTATTCTTTCTGATCGATCTATTCAAGAGTCCATAGTAAAATAACATGAATCTATTCTTTCTGTTCAATCTATCCTAGAGTTCGTACTAGAATAACACCTTAAGACACAAATCAATCAAAACCCTAATGTCACCTAGATAATCCAATGTCACCTCAAGTATCCGCGGGTATGATTATACGATATGCATCACACAATCTCAGATTCATCTATTCAAACCAACACAAAGTACTTCAAAGAGTGCCCCAAAGTTTCTACCGGAGAGTCAAGACGAAAACGTGTGCTAACCCCTATGCATAGGTTCATGGGCGGAACCCGCAAGTTGATCAGCAAAACATACATCAAGTGGATCAATAGAATACCGCATTGTCACCACGGGTATCCCACGTAAGACATACATCAAGTGTTCTCAAATCCTTAAAGACTCAATCTGATAAGATAACTTCAAAGGGAAAACTCAATCCATTACAAGAGAGTAGAGGGGGAGAAACATCATAACATCCAACTATAATAGCAAAGCTCGCGATACATCAAGATCGTATCACCTCAAGAACACGAGAGAGAGAGAGAGAGATCAAACACATAGCTACTGGTACATACCCTCAGCCCCGAGGGAGAACTACTCCCTCCTCGTCATGGAGAGCACCGGGATGATGAAGATGGCCACGGGAGAGGGATTCCCCCTTTGGCAGGGTGCCGAAACGGGCCTAGATTGGTTTTTAGTGGCTACTGAGGCTTCTGGCGGTGGAACTCCCATTCTATTGTGCTCCCTGAAGTTTTTAGGGTATATGGGTATATATGGGAGGAAGAAGTACGTTGGTGGACCTCCAGACTGTCCACGAGACAGGGGGCGCACCCAGGACTCTTCTGGTCCAACTCCGATACTCTATGGGTTCATCTGGTCCAAAACTAAGTTCCGTGAAGTTTCAGGTCAATTGGACTCCGTTTGATTTTCCTTTTCTGTGATACTCTAAAACAAGGGAAAACAGAAACTGGCACTGGCACTGGCACTGGGCTCTAGGTTAATAGGTTAGTCCAAAAAATCATATAAAATAGCATATAAATCCAGATAAAACATCCAAGGTTGATAATATAATAGCATGGAACAATCAAAAATTATAGATACGTTGGAGACGTATCAGCATCCCCAAGCTTAATTCCTGCTCGTCCTTGAGTAGGTAAATGATAAAAACAGAATTTTTGATGTGGAATGCTACGTAACATATTTATCCATGTAATTTTCTTTATTGTGGCAAGAATATTCAGATCCATAAGATTCAAGACAAATGTTTAATATTGACATAAAAATAATAATACTTCAAGCATACTAACAAAGTAATCATGTCTTCTAAAAATAACATGGCCAAACAAAGCTATCCCTACAAAATCATATAGTCTGGCTATGCTCCATATTCACCACACAAAATATTTAAATCATGCACAACCCCGATGACAAGCCAAGCAATTGTTTCATACTTTTGATGTTCTCAAACTTTTTCAATCTTCACGCAATACATGAGCATGAGCCATGGACATAGCACTATAGGTGGAATAGAATGGTGGTTGTGGAGAAGACAAAAAGGAGAAGATAGTCTCACATCAACTAGGCGTATCAACGGGCTATGGAGATGCCCATCAATAGATATCAATGTGAGTGAGTAGGGATTTCCATGCAACGGATGCACTAGAGCTATAAATGTATGAAAGCTCAACAAAAGAAACTAGGTGGGTGTGCATCCAACTCGCTTGCTGACGAAGACCTAGGGCAATTTGAGGAAACCCATCATTGTAATATACAAGCCAAGTTCTATAATGAAAGATTACCACTAGTATATGGAAGTGACAACATAGGAGACTCTTTATCATGAAGATCATGGTGCTACTTTGAAGCACAAGTGTGGTAAAAGGATAGTAGCATTGCCCCTTCTCTCTTTTTCTCTCATTTTTTGGGGGGCCTTCTCTTTTTTGGCCTTTTTTTAGTCCGGGGTCTCATCCCGACTTATGGGGGAATCATAGTCTCCATCATCCTTTCCTCACACGGGACAATGCTCTAATAATGATGATCATCACACTTTTATTTACTTACAACTCAACAATTACAACTCAATACTTAGAACAAAATATGACTCTATATGAATGCCTCCGGCGGTGTACAGGGATGTGCAATGACTCATGAGTGACATGTATGAAAGGATTATGAATGGTGGCTTTGCCACAAATACGATGTCAACTACATGATCATGCAAAGCAATATGACAATGATGGAGCGTGTCATAGTAAACGGAACGGTGGAAAGTTACATGGCAATATATCTCGGAATGGCTATGGAAATGCCATAATAGGTAGGTATGGTGGCTGTTTTGAGGAAGGTATATGGTGGGTTTATGGTACCGGCGAAAGTTGCGCGGTACTAGAGAGGCTAGCAATGGTGGAAGGGTGAGAGTGCGTATAATCCATGGACTCAACATTAGTCATAAAGAAATCACATACTTATTGCAAAAGTCTATTAGTTATCGAAACAAAGAACTACGTGTATGCTCCTAGGGGCATAGATTGGTAGGAAAATACCATCGCTCGTCCCTGACGGCCACTCATAAGGAAGACAATCAATAAATAAATCATGATCCGACTTCATCACATAACGGTTCACCATACGTGCAAGCTACGGGAATCACAAACTTCAACACAAGTATTTCTCAAATTCACAACTACTAAACTAGCATGACTCTAATATCACCATCTCCATATCTCAAAACAATTATCAAGTATCAAACTTCTCTTAGTATTCAATGCACTTCCTATGAAAGTTTTTATTATATCCCTCTTGGATGCCCATCATATTAGGACTAAATTCATAACCAAAGCAAATTACCATGCTGTTTAGGACTCTCAAAATAATATAAGTGACGAATGAGAGTTCATCTATTTCTACAAAATAAATCCACCGCCATGCTCTAAAAATATATAAGTGAAGCACTAGAGCAACAACAAACTACTCCGAAAGATATAAGTGAAGCTCAATGAGTAGTCGAATAATTATGCAACTATGTGAAGACTCTGTAACATTTAAGAATTTCATATCTTGGTATTTTATTCAAACAGCAAGCAAAACTAAATAAAATAAAATGACGCTCCAAGCAAAACACATATCATGTGGCGAATAAAAATATAGCTCCAAGTAAAGTTACCGATGAACGAAGACAAAAGAGGGGATGCCATCCGGGGCATCCCCAAGCTTAGGCTCTTGGTTGTCCTTGAATATTACCTTGGGGTTCCTTGGGCATCCCCAATATTTGGCTCTTGCCACTCCTTATTCCATAATCCAACGAATCTTTACCCAAAACTTGAAAACTTCACAACACAAAACTTAACAGAAAACTCGTAAGCTCTGTTAGCGAAAGAAAACAAAACACCACTTCAAGTTACTGTAATGAACTCATTCTTTATTTATATTGGTTTTAAACCTACTGTATTCCAACTTCTCTATGGTTTATAAACTCTTTTACTAGCCATAGATTCATTAAAATAAGCAAACAACACACGAAAAATAGAATCTGTCAAAAACAGAACAGTCTGTAGTAATCTGTAACTAACGCAAACTTCTGGAACCCCAAAAATTCTAAAATAAATTGCTGGACGTGAGGAATTTATATATTAATCATTTTCGAAAAGAATTAACTAAATACCACTATCCAAATAAAAATGGCAGCAATTCTTGTGAGCGCTAAAGTTTCTGCTTTTTACAGCAAGATCAACAAGACTTTCCCCAAGTCTTCCCAACGGTTCTACTTGGCACAAACACTAATTAAAACATAAAAACTCAATAATAACAGAGTCTAGATAAATTATTTATTATTAAACAGGAGCAAAAAGCGACGAACGAAAATAAAAATTGGGTTGCCTCCCAATATGCGCTATCGTTTAACGCCCCTAGCTAGGCATGATGATTTCAATGATGCTCACATAAAAGATAAGAATTGGAACATAAAGAGAGCATCATGAAGAATGTGACTAGCACATTTAAGTCTAACCCACTTCCTATGCATAAGGATTTTGTGAGCAAACAACTTATGGAAACAATAATCAACTAGCATAGGAGGGCAAAACAAGCATAACTTCAAGATTTTAAGCGCATAGAGAGGAAACTTGATATTATTGCAATTCCTACAAGAATATGTTCCTCCCTCATAATAATTTTCAGTAGAATCATGAATGAATTCAACAATATAACCATCATATAAAGCATTCTTTTCATGATCTACAAGCATAGAAAATTTACCACTCTCCACATTAGCAAAATTCTTCTCAATCGGAATAGTGGGAGTATCATAAGAGACTCGAATACTATAGATTGTTTCCACATTAAAAGAGTAACGTTCAGAAAAGGGGTAATAATAATCATGACAAGTTTTATAAATATAATCATCACTACTTTTTATAGCATATGTATCATCACAATAATCATCATACGTAGCAACTTTGTTCTCATCATTATCGGTTGAATCCTCTTCCAAGATAGTGGAATCATCACTAAATAAAGTCATGACCTCTCCAAATCCACTTCCATAGTTATCATAATAAGATTCAACATCCTCCAAAATAGTGGGATCATTACTTCCTAAAGTTGACACTCTTCCAAACCCACTTTCATCAATATAATCATCATAAGTAGGAGGCATGCTATCATCATTATAAATTTGCATATCAAAACTTGGGAGACTAAAAATATCATCTTCATTAAACGTAGCATCCCCAAGCTTGGGACAAACATTAATTGCAGCAAATATATTCTCAAAAACATCATCTTCATCAAACATAGCATCCCCAAGCTTGGGCCTTTTCATATCATAAGCATAATCACTTTCATCATTAATAGTATGGATAGCACCAATAGTATAGCAATTATCATCATCACAAGGAGTAATAGGAGCAACATCATTTGGGAGAGATACCTTCTTACCTTTGCTTCTCCGTCTTTTCTTTTTCTTCTTCACATCATGTGTGGGTTCAACCCCCTTTTTGGAGCTCCTTATTAATGAGATTGGTTGAATAGAAGGCTCCTCCTCATTACCTGATTCATCATAAGAAATAATAGGAGGATATTGGGAAGTCTCTTCCCTTTCATTAGTATTCTCTTCATCTTCTATTTTTTTGTTTTCTTTATGTAATTGGCAATACAAGGGTTTTCAATGCAATTCACCGCACAATACATATAAGTTTCCTCTAGATCAAAATCAAGAAATTTATCGAGATTAAATTTTGGAATACCCTCAGTTATACGTTTCATTTCTTCATAACCCAAAAGAACACTAAGCTCTTTATGATGCTCAAGGGTAATCAAGTTATCACAATTTTTGGACACGACTTGATCATGAAACAAATAGCATTGGAGCTTTAAATGACCATGTTCATTGCAAAGTTCACAAGGATGGCGATAAATATTGAATCTTTCAGCACAAACATGTAGCCTTTCTTGCAACAATTTAGTTTCTAAATGCTTATGCCTCTTGCAATATCTATCTTCCCTATTTGGTGTGTACTTGCAAACCCAATGCACTCCACAAAAAATGACATGTTTATAGGAGACATTTTCATCATAACTAGTGCAATCATCATTAGTACTATGGATATTCAAGGAGTTCATACTAACAACATTGCAATCATGCTCATCATTCAAAGATTTAGTGCCAAACATTTTAATGCATTCTTCTTCCAACACTTCGGCACAATTTTCCATTCCATCATACTCACGGAAGATATTAAGAAGATGAAGCGTATGAGGCAAACTTAATTCCATTTTTTGTAATTTTATTTTATAAACTAAACTAGTGATAAAACAAGAAACTAAAAGACTCGATTGCAAGATCTAAAGATATACCTTCAAGCGCTAACCTCCCCGGCAACGGCGCCAGAAAAGAGCTTGATGTCTACTACACAACCTTCTTCTTGTAGACATTGTTGGGCCTCCAAGTGCAGAGGTTTGTAGGACAGTAGCAAATATCCCCAAGTGGATGACCTAAGGTTTATCAATCTGTAGGAGGCGTAGGATGAAGATGGTCTCTCTCAAGCAACCCTGCAACCAAATAACAAAGGGTCTCTTGTGTCCCCAACACACCCAATACAATGGTAAATTGTATAGGTGCACTAGTTCGGCGAAGAGATGGTGAAACAAGTGGTATATGGATAGTAGATAAAGGTTTTTGTAATCTGAAAATATAAAAAGAGAAAGGTAACTAATGATAAAAGTGAGTGTAAACGGTATTGCAATGCTAGGAAACAAGGCCTAGGGTTCATACTTTCACTAGTGCAAGTTCTCTCAACAATAATAACATAATTGGATCATATAACTATCCCTCAACATGCAACAAAGAGTCACTCCAAAGTCACTAATAGCGGAGGACAAACAAAGAGATTATGGTAGGGTACAAAACCACCTCAAAGTTATTCTTTCTGATCGATCTATTCAAGAGTTCGTAGTAAAATAACATGAAGCTATTATTTCCGTTCAATCTATCCTAGATTTCGTACTAGAATAAAACTTCAAGACACAAATCAATCAAAAACCTAATGTCACCTAGATACTCCAATGTCACCTCAAGTATCCGTGGGTATGATTATATTATATGCATCACACAATCTCAGATTCATCTATTCAAACCAACACAAAGTACTTCAAAGAGTGCCCCAAAGTTTCTACCGGAGAGTCAAGATGAAAACGTGTGCCAACCCCTATGCATAGGTTCATGGGCGGAACCCGCAAGTTGATCACCAAAACATACATCAAGTGGATCAATAGAATACCCCATTGTCACCAAGGGTATCCCACGCAAGACATACATCATGTGTTCTCAAATCCTTAAAGACTCAATCCGATAAGATAACTTCAAAGGGAAAACTCAATCCATTACAAGAGAGTAGAGGGGGAGAAACATCATAACATCCAACTATAATAGCAAAGCTCGCGATACATCAAGATCGTATCACCTCAAGAACACGAGAGAGAGAGAGAGAGAGAGAGAGAGAGAGAGAGAGAGAGATCAAACACATAGCTACTGGTACATACCCTCAGCCCCGAGGGAGAACTACTCCCTCCTCGTCATGGAGAGCACCGGGATGATGAAGATGGCCACCGGAGAGGGATTCCCCCTCCGGCAGGATGTCGGAACGGGTCTAGATTGGTTTTTAGTGGATACAGAGGCTTCTAGCGGTGGAACTCCCGATCTATTATGCTCCCCGAAGTTTTTAGGGTATATGGGTATATATGGGAGGAAGAAGTACGTCGGTGGACCTCCGGGCTGCCCACGAGGCAGGGGGCGCGCCCAGGGGGTGGGCGCGCCCCCACCCTCATGGGCAGCCGGAGACTCTCCTGGTCCAACTCCGATACTCCATGGGCTTCTTCTGGTCCAAAAATAAGTCCCGTGAAGTTTCAGGTCAATTGGACTCTGTTTGATTTTCCTTTTCTGCGATACTCTAAAACGAGGAAAAAACAGAAACTGGCACTGGCACTAGCACTGGCACTGGGCTCTAGTTTAATAGGTTAGTCCCAAAAATCATATAAAATAGCATATAAATGCATATAAAACATCCAAGGTTGATAATATAATAGCATGGAACAATAAAAAATTATAGATACGTTGGAGACGTATCACTCGAGTATCTGGCACAGGCACTGCAGCAGACCTTGGACCTCGTGGCACTCACTTGATGCATCAGTAGTAGACTTGCCCTTCCTCTCCTCTGCTTCCTCCTGTAGCTGCTCAACTGCAGTTTGGATCTCAGTTACCTTGACATCCAGATCATAGAACTTCTGCTCAACGATCCTCTCCAAACTCTCCTGGTTCTTTGTCAGGGTGGCCAAGCCCTTCTCAATCCTCAGGGTGGATTGGATCAGATATCCAAGTTGATCTCGTTTGGATTTCAAGAACACTTGAGATGCCTCTTCAAAGTTGGCATCTTTGTAGCTTTCTCTGCCTTTGCCTCCTCTCTCTTCTCATGTGCTTGAGCTGAAGATGGTTCATTTTCATCCATCACCACAGTGTTGTCTTCAAATTCAGGATAGATGAGCAGGTGTTCCTTGTCCAAAAGATATGTGCATGTGCCCATCTTTGAGTTAATGAGCTCCTGAATGTGTGGAGCATACCCACAACTCCTCTTCTAATCAGCAGCAGTCCTCTTGATTGTCTCAACAATCAGGCTCATGACTTTGAACTTCTGTGGGACATCAAATATGTGCAGCAAGTTTATAGCATGTCCTCTGATCATCTTGTGATCATCTGACTTGGGTAGCAGTGTGTGCCTTAATATCCAATTTATGGTAGGCAGACCAGACAACAGGTAGTGGACAGATCCAAACTTGTGTGTATCCAAGGCAGCATCTGGGATCTCCTTGTACATGTTGGCCATAGTGTTGTGGTATTTCTTTTTCTCTGCATAAACATCCAAGTCATCCTCATGTTCCTCAGGAGCATTTATAAGCTTGGCCCACTCATCAACTGTGGATTGGTACCTAGTACCCTCAGACATCCATACAATCTTCCCATCTGGATAAAAGTGGGTAGTGGAGTAGAACTGCATGATCAGCTCATCATTCCACTTGGTGAGCTTTTGTGCAACGAATTCATCAACTCCACATGCCTTAAAATTGTCATACACTCCAGGATAGTGATCTTCATTCTTCTGGATGTACTCCCAGTCTACCCATTTCATGTCACACACAATGGGCTTCTTGTCAAGCAACACTGTCTCATAGAAGTCCTGCTGTTTCTTAGTGTGAAACTTGTAGTCCACAGCAGTTCTTCTCCTGGTAGCATATGGATCTGACTCTCTCCATATTCTCAATCCTGCATCCTTCCTGATTTTCATGTTTTCTGCAACTGGATGTGCATCATTGTGGTCAGGGATCTTGGGTTTCAGCTTCCTTAGCACTTGAGTTTCATCTTCTTCAGCAGCTTCAGGCACTGGGCCTTGTTCTTTTCCTCAGCAGAAATGTTTCTAGTGCTTCTCTTGGGTTTCTGAGCTGGAGCAGCTGCCTTGGGAGCAACTTTGGGCTTAGATGGAGCAGCCCCTGATCTGATTGCATCTCTCATGAGCTTTTGAGCTTTGGGTGCTGGTGCAGCATCTTCTTCCTCTTCAACATCATCTCTCATAATTGATGATCTGCCAAGCACTCTGGCAGTGGTCTTTTTGACCCTTTCCTTCCTTTTCTTGCCTTCTCCAACTGCCTCTTCAGAAGGCTTGGAGGTTTCAGCAGTGGATGCTCTGGCCTTAGACATGGGGACTCTCTTTGCTGGTGCCTTCTTATGCATCCCTGGCTTGACTGTAGCAGCTGAGCCATACTCCTTTTTCAGCACCTTTTTCTTGGAGCCGACTTCTTCCTCAACAGCCACATAGTCCTTATCCTCTAAATCTGAGGTCTTCTTCTTTCTTGTTCTGGTGGCTTCCTTTGGCAAGTTACTTGGTGTGCTCCTGCTGCCATCATCAGATGAACTAGAGGGACTAGTGCCCTCACTCAGTTGAACCTGCTCCTCAGACTTGTTCTGGCTATCACTTTGGTCAGACATCATGCAGGAAAACTGTCAGCAGACCCTGTGAACAGATTATAGATGAGGTAGAGTAGATGAGCATCACAAAGTACAGGAGTTTTGCAAAAAGATTGACTCAAAAACTTAGTTTTAGTTCTTCACAGAAAGCATTTCGGATCTACCGATTTGTAAACTCGGTGATACCGAAGCAGTTTTTGAACCTGAACTGGTGAACTTAGTCAGACCGAGTCATAGTTCGGTGGCACCGAGACTGCTAGGGTTTCACAGAGAATTGAACTCGGTCACACTGATTTGCAATTTTCGGTCAGACCGAAAACGCGTGTGCTCTGGTCTAAGCCAAAATCGATGAGACCGAGTTCTACAACTCGATCGGTCTGAGATGAATTCGGTGGAGACCTAACCCTAAATTTTGAAATCAAAACTAATCTACGAGATGTTTTCGCTGGACAGGATGATTTCATTCGTGGCAAGAATCATGGCAAAGCAATGTGCTAAGAATCGGAGTTAAGGATTAGCACAATGATCAAGTTCGTACCCTAGTTTGACGACGAACTTGCTACGGCGGCAACGGCGGTGAAGATTTCCGTTGACAGCGGCGGAGACCAGCGGCGGGAGGTCGCTAGCGATGAGAGGACGATCCGGAGACCCGAGGAGGCAGAGTAGGTTATGCGCGGGCGAGGAGGTTCGGAAATTTTTTCCAAATTTTGGCCCATCGGTATATATAACCTGACCCTGTCGGTGTGATCGAGTGGAACGACTCGGTGGCACCGAGATGCAAAACTACAGGCAGTTACTGCAACTCAGTGTGACCGAAAGGTTCTAATCGGTTGCACCGAGATTGAAAAATCGTAGATCAACTTAGTGACTCAGTAGTACCGAAAAGGATGAATCGGTCAGACCGAGATGCACAAAGAGGTTTTGGAGGTTTAAGTCTATGACGAATCGGGAACTCCGAGTGCTCCTCACACAAAGTGGTTCAAATCTGACTTGATCAGACTTTGTGATGTAGCATTAATAGAGTTTGAGACGAGAAAAGCATAGATAGCTCGAGGGAGTTCTTCGGCATTCTTGTACATCCATTTGGCAAAAGAGAAAGAGCCAAACAATCAAAACAATAAATGGATGTCCTCAAATGAGTAAAATATGCAACCAACATGCTCACACAATAAAATGACAAATGAAATATGTGACAAAGCATGCACAAACACTCTAGCATCTATCAAGCAATTTGGCGATGACTAGGTCATCTATATATGAGTATATTGACTTAGGAGTCAAATGAGAACATTTGATCATAGGTCATACTCGTCGTTTAAGCACAAGTGGGGTTACCACTTTTACATAAAGCATTCTTGTGTTCACACCATTAGAGTTGCTTTAGCTCAATTGGTTTGAGCAAAGCTCCCCCTAGATGTGATATCCCCCCTAAGAGGGATGAACTAACCTTGGGTTTTGTCGATGATGACTTCATGTAGGTGTTGAAGATGTAGATGCTCAATGTTTGACGTAGATCATTTGGAGCAATCCTTTGGAGTGAGTTGCACTTTCAGTACCTACACGGGTTAGTCCCACAAGGAAAAAACAAGGATATCCATAGACATAGAGTGATGCATACACAAGATGATGTCCATGAAAGCATTAGGTTACCTTGTCCCTTGTCTTACCAACAAGAGAGTTTGTGACTCCTTGAACTAGTGCAAGGTATGGAAGTTGTTTGCACTTGTCCTCGCCAAAATGATAGTAGTGAAGTATGTTGGCGGAGTCACCCTCAAGAACTCTCTAGTTCTTCTTCTTCTGGATCCACACCATCTTGATGGGAACCCTTGTAGTTGTAGTTGTACTTGATGAAGTATAACTTGATGTGGTCTTGGGAACCCACTTAACCAAGGCCTTGGGTGCTTCTTCAAATGCATCAATTTCCTCTTGAAGCTTGTCCTTGCCTTTTTGCTTGTGGCATTGTGGTGGAAGATCATCTTGAGCTTGTGTCCCCTTGAAAGAAGTAGGATCATACTTCTCTTGTTGAGGAACAAACTTCGTCTTGGGGTATTGATCTTCTTCCCACTCAACTCCATTGGCATTGAACTTTCGTTCAAAACCAACACCTTGATTCTTCCGGTGTCTTCCTTGCTTGCGTACAATTTCCTCAAATTGCTTACTCCCGGCAAGGCTCTTGTAAACACCTTTCTCAATAATTCCCTTCAATAAGCTATTTTCTTGCTCAAGTGTAACTTCGCTAAGAGAATCATTAGTGGAATCAAGAGAACTACTAGAAGCAACAATATTGGATTTAGCATGATTGTTGTTACTACTAGATGAAGAATCTTTCTTGCTCTTGTTGCTAGATTTAACTTGTGGCATGTAAGTAGACAAGAGTAAACGCTTGGCAATGTAAGAAGAACTTTTCTTGCGAAGATCATCATTGATTGCCTTTAAAAACTCATGCTCTTGCTCGAGGTTGAGCTTTTCAAAGCGTAGCTTATCATGAGTCTTTAAAAGTTCTCGATGATTTTCCAAGATAGTTTCATGAGCTAACTTAAGAGTGTTTAGTTCTTGAGTTAGACGCTCAATCTCCTTCTTATCATCATCATTTGTTTTATCTTGATTAGCATGATTAATTGATGTTTCATCATAGTATTCATCACTAGAGTTGTCAACAAGTAAATCATCATCACCTAGCAAATCATCTTCATCACTATTGAAATCAACATACTCGGGATGTGTTACCTTTGGACCTTTGGCCATGAAGCACCTTCCAATTCCTTCATTTGGTGAGTCAAATATGTCGTAGGAGTTGGTTGACACAAGTGCTAAACCGGCAACACCTTCATCTTGAGTATATTCGGAGTCGGAGTGATAACTTCTTTCGGAGTGATTATCGGAGTCAGAGACAGATACCCATTCACCAACATGAGCTTGATGTCTTCTTTTTGTGTAGATCCTTGATGACTTTTCTTTTCTTTCCGAATCCTTGCTTCTCCGAGAGGGTTTTCGTTCATAACGATCATCTCTACTCCTCCTTTCTCTTGGTGATGATTCTTCTCTTCTACTTCTTCTTTTGGGAGAATCTTCTCTTCTTTTATAGGGAGTCGTACACTCATTGGAGTAGTGTCCGGGTCTTCCACAATTGTAGCAATTGTGCTCACGACTAGAAGATCCTTTTTCATTGTAGGACCTTGACTTGGAACTTCTTTCTTTGCTTCTACTCTTGTAGAACTTGTTGAAGTTCTTTACCATTAGGCTCAATTCTTCATTGAAGGTTTGTTTCTCGCTTGATGATGTGGGAGCATCACATGAGGCTTTGTAAGCACCACTTGACTTGTTGTGAAGCTCTTCCTTATCCTTGAGTGACATCTCTGTTGGGGAATGTAGTAATTTCAAAAAAAATCCTACACACACGCAAGATCATGGTGATGCATAGCAACGAGAGAGGAGAGTGTTGTCTACGTACCCTCGTAGACCGAAAGCGGAAGCGTTAGCACAACGCGGTTGATGTAGTCGTGCATCTTCATGGCCCGACCGATCAAGCACCGAAACTACATCACCTCCGAGTTCTAGCACACGTTCAGCTCGATGATGATCCCCGGACTCTGATCCAGCAGAATGTCGGGGAAGAGTTCCGTCAGCACGACGGCGTGGTGACGATCTTGATGTTCTACCGTCGCAGGGCTTCGCCTAAGCACCGCTACAATATTATCGAGGATTGTGGTGGAGGGGGGCACCGCACACGGCTAAGAGATCAATGATCAATTGTTGTGTCTATGGGGTGCCCCCTGCCCCCGTATATAAAGGAGCAAGGGGGAGGAGGTGCGGCCAGGCAAGGGGCGCGCCAGGAGGAGTCCTACTCCCACCGGGAGTAGGACTCCCCCCCCCCCCTTCCATGTTGGACTAGGACTTGGGGGGGGAAGGAGAGAAAGAGGGGAAAGGAAAGGGGGGCGCCCCCCCTCCTTGTCCAATTCGGACTTGGCGGGGAGGGGCGTGCGGCTGCCCCTTGGCCTCCTCTCCACTTCCTCCGCTAGGCCCATTAAGGCCCATTAGATTACCGGGGGGTTCCGGTACTCCGGTAAAATGCCGATTTCACCCGGAACACTTCTGATGTCCAAACATAGGCTTCCAATATATCAATCTTTATATCTCGACCATTTCGAGGTTCCTCGTCATGTCCGTGATCACATCCGGGACTCCAAATAACCTTTGGTACATCAAAACATATAAACTCATAATGAAACTGTCATCGTAACGTTAAGCGTGCGGACCCTACGGGTTCGAGAACAATGTAGACATGACCGAGACACGTCTCCGGTCAATAACCAATAGCGGAACCTGGATGCTCATATTGGCTCCTACATATTCTACGAAGATCTTTATCGGTCAGACCGCATAACAACATACATTGTTCCCTTCGTCATCGGTATGTTGCTTGCCCGAGATTCGATCGTCGGTATCTTAATACCTAGTTCAATCTCGTTACTGGCAAGTCTCTTTACTAGTTTTGTAATGCATCATCCCGCAACTAACTCATTAGCTGCAAGGCTTGCAAGGCTTTAAGTGATGTGCATTACCGAGAGGGCCCAGAGATACCTCTCCGACAATCGGAGTGACAAATCCTAATCTCGAAATACGCCAACCCAACAAGTACCTTCGGAGACACCTGTAGAGCACCTTTATAATCACCTAGTTACGTTGTGACGTTTGGTAGCACACAAAGTGTTCCTCCGGTAAATGGGAGTTGCATAATCTCATAGTCATAGGAACATGTATAAGTCATGAAGAAAGCAATAGCAACAAACTAAACGATCAAGTGCTATGCTAACGGAATGGGTCAAGTCAATCACATCATTCTCCTAATGATGTGATCCCGTTAATCAAATGACAACTCATGTCTATGGTTAGGAAACATAACCATCTTTGATCAACGAGCTAGTCAAGTAGAGGCATACTAGTGACACTTTGTTTGTCTATGTATTCACACATGTGTTATGTTTCCGGTTAATACAATTCTAGCATGAATAATAAACATTTATCATGATACAAGGAAATAAATAATAACTTTATTATTGCCTCTAGGGCATATTTCCTTCAGTCTCCCACTTGCACTGGAGTCAATAATCTAGATTATACAGTAATGATTCTAACACCCATGGAGCCTTGGTGTTGATCATGTTTTGCTCGTGGAAGAGGCTTAGTCAGTGGGTTTGTAACATTCAGATCCGTATATATCTTGCAAATTTATATATCTCCCACTTGGACTAAATCCCAAATGGAATTGAAGCGTCTCTTGATGTGTTTGGTTCTCTTGTGAAATCTGGATTCCTTTGCCAAGGCAATTGCACCAGTATTGTCACAAAAGATTTTCGTTCGACCCGATGCACTAGGTATGACACCTAGATCGGATATGAACTCCTTCATCCAGACTCCTTCATTTGCTGCTTCCGAAGCAGCTATGTACTCCGCTTCACATGTAGATCTCGCCACGACGCTTTGTTTAGAACTACACCAACTGACAGCTCCACTGTTTAATGTAAATACGTATCCGGTTTGCGATTTAGAATCGTCCGGATCAGTGTCAAAGCTTGCATCAACGTAACCATTTACGATGAGCTCTTTGTCACCTCCATATACAAGAAACATATCCTTAGTTCTTTTCAGGTACTTCGGGATGTTCTTGACCGTTGTCCAGTTGTCCACTCCTGGATTACTTTGGTGACTCCCTGCTAGACTTATAGCAAGGCACACATCAGGTCTGGTACACAGCATTGCATACATGATAGAGCCTATGGCTGAAGCATAGGGAACATCTTTCATTTTCTCTCTATCTTCTGCAGTGGTCGGACATTGAGTCTTACTCAACTTCACACCTTGTAACACAGGCAAGAACCCTTTCTTTGCTTGATCCATTTTGAACTTCTTCAAAACTTTGTCAAGGTATGTGCTTTGTGAAAGTCCAATTAAGCGTCCTGATCTATCTCTATAGATCTTAATGCCCAATATGTAAGCAGCTTCACCGAGGTCTTTCATTGAAAAACTCTTATTCAAGTATCCCTTTATGCTATCCAGAAATTCTATATTACTTCCAATCAATAATATGTCATCCACATATAATATCAGAAATGCTACAGAGCTCCCACTCACTTTCTTGTAAATACAGGCTTCTCCAAAAGTCTGTATAAAACCAAATGCTTTGATCACACTATCAAAGCATTTATTCCAACTCCGAGAGGCTTGCACCAGTCCATAAATGGATCGCTGGAGCTTGCACACTTTGTTAGCTCCCTTTGGATCGACAAAACCTTCTGGTTGCATCATATACAACTCTTCTTCCAGAAATCCATTTAGGAATGCAGTTTTGACATCCATTTGCCAAATTTCATAATCATAAAATGCGGCAATTGCTAACATGATTCGGACAGACTTAAGCATCGCTACGGGTGAGAAGGTCTCATCATAGTCAATCCCTTGAACTTGTCGAAAACCTTTCCCAACAAGTCGAGCTTTATAGACAGTAACATTACCGTCAACGTCAGTCTTCTTCTTGAAGATCCATTTATTCTCAATTGCTTGCTGATCAACGGGCAAGTCAACCAAAGTCCACACTTTGTTCTCATACATGAATCCCATCTCAGATTTCATGGCTTCTAGCCATTTTGCGGAATCTGGGCTCACCATCGCTTCTTCGTAGTCATAAGTTCATCATGATCTAGTAGCATGACATCCAGAACAGGATTACCGTACCACTCTGGTGCGGATCTTACTCTGGTTGATCTACGGGGTTCGATAGTAACTTGATCTAAAGTTTCATGATCATTAACATTAGCTTCCTCACTAATTGGTGTAGGTGTCACAAAAACCGGTTTCTGTGATGTACTACTTTCCAATAAGGGAGCAGGTATAGATACCTCATCAAGTTCTACTTTTCTCCCACTCACTTCTTTCGAGAGAAACTCCTTCTCTAGAAAAACTCCGAATTTAGCAACAAAAGTCTTGCCTTCGGATCTGTGATAGAAGGTGTACCCAACAGTCTCCTCTGGGTATCCTATGAAGACACATTTCTCCGATTTGGGTTCGAGCTTATCAGGTTGAAGCTTTTTCACATAAGCATCGCAGCCCCAAACTTTCAGAAACGGCAACTTTGGTTTCTTGCCAAACCACGGTTCATAAGGCGTCGTCTCAACGGATTTCGATGGTGTCCTATTTAACGTGAATGCAGCCGTCTCTAAAGCATAACCCTGAAACGATAGCAGTAAATTAGTAAGAGACATCATAGATCATACCATATCTAATAAAGTATGATTACAACGTTCGGACACACCATTACGCTGTGGTGTTCCGGGTGGCGTGAGTTGCTAAACTATTCCGCATTGTTTCAAATGTAGACCAAACTCATAACTCAAATATTCTCCTCCACGATCAGATCGTAGAAAATTTATTTTCTTGTTACGATGATTTTCAACTTCACTCTGAAATTCTTTGAACTTTTCAAATGTTTCAGATTTATGTTTCATTAAGTAGATATACCCATATCTGCTTAAATCATCTGTGAAGGTGAGAAAATAACGATATCCGCCACGAGCCTCAACATTCATTGGACCACATACATCTGTATGTATGATTTCCAAGAAATCTGTTGCTCTCTCCATAGTACCGAAGAACAGCGTTTTAGTCCTCTTACCCATGAGGCACGGTTCGCAAGTACCAAGTGATTCATAATCAAGTGGTTCCAAAAGTCCATCGGTATGGAGTTTCTTCATGCGCTTTACACCGATATGACCTAAACGGCAGTGCCACAAATAAGTTGCACTATCATTATCAACTCTGCATCTTTTGATTTCAACATTATGAATATGTGTATCACTACTATCAAGATTCATCAAAAATAGACCACTCTTCAAGGGTGCATGACCATAAAAGATATTACTCATATAAATAGAACAACCATTATTCTCTGATTTAAATGAATAACTGTCTCGCATCAAACAAGATCCAGATATAATGTTCATGCTCAACGCTGGCACCAAAGAACAATTATTTAGGTCTAATACTAATCCCGAAGGTAGATGTAGAGGTAGCGTGCTGACCGCGATCACATCGACTTTGGAACCATTTCCCACATGCATCGTCACCTCGTCCTTAGCCAATCTTCGCTTAATCCGTAGCCCCTGTTTCGAGTTGCAAATGTTAGCAACAGAACCAGTATCAAATACCCAGGTGCTACTGCGAGCATTAGTAAGGTACACATCAATAACATGTATATCACATATACCTTTGTTCACTTTGCCATCCTTCTTATCCGCCAAATACTTGGGGCAGTTCCGCTTCCAGTGACCAGTCTGCTTGCAGTAGAAGCACTCAGTCTCAGGCTTAGGTCCAGACTTGGGTTTCTTCTCCTGAGCAGCAACTTGTTTGCTGTTCTTCTTGAAGTTCCCTTTCTTCTTCCCTTTGCCCTTTTTCTTGAAACTGGTGGTCTTATTGACCATCAACACTTGATGCTCCTTCTTGATTTCTACCTCCACGGCTTTTAGCATCGCGAAGAGCTCAGGAATAGTCTTATTCATCCCTTGCATATTATAGTTCATCACGAAGCTTTTGTAGCTTGGTGGCAGTGATTGAAGAACTCTGTCAATGACACTATCAACAGGAAGATTAACCCCCAGTTGAGTCAAGTGATTATGATACCCAGACATTTTGAGTATATGTTCACTGACAGAACTATTCTCCTCCATCTTGCAGCTATAGAACTTATTGGAGACTTCATATCTCTCAATCCGGGCATTTGCTTGAAATATTAACTTCAACTCCTGGAACATCTCATATGCTCCATGACGTTCAAAATGTCGTTGAAGACCCGGTTCTAAGACGTAAAGCATGGCACACTGAACTATCGAGTAGTCATCAGCTTTGCTCTGCCAGACGTTCATAACATCTGGTGTTCCTCCTGCAGCAGGCTTAGCACTTAGCGGTGCTTCCAGGACGTAATTCTTCTGTGCAGCAATGAGGATAATCCTCAAGTTACGAACCCAGTCCGTGTAATTGCTACCATCATCTTTCAACTTTGCTTTCTCAAGGAACGCATTAAAATTCAACGGAACAACAGCACGAGCCATCTATCTACAATCAAACATAGACAAGCAAGATACTATCAGGTACTAAGTTCATGATAAATTTAAGTTCAATTAATCATATTACTTAAGAACTCCCACTTACAAAGATATCCCTCTAATCCTCTAAGTGATCACGTGATCCAAATCAACTAAACCATGTCCGATCATCACGTGAGATGGAGTAGTATCAATGGTGAACATCAATATGTTGATCATATCTACTATATGATTCACGCTCGACCTTTCGGTCTCCGTGTTCCAAGGCCATATCTGTTATATGCTAGGCTCGTCATGTTTAACCTGAGTATTCCGCGTGTGCAACTGTTTTGCATCCGTTGTATTTGAACGTAGAGCCTATAACACCTGATCATCACGTGGTGTCTCAGCACGAAGAACTTTCGCAATGGTGCATACTCAGGGAGAACAATTATACTTTGATAATTTATTGAGGGATCATCTTATAATGCTACCGTCAATCAAAGCAAGATAAGATGCATAAACGATAAACATCACATGCAATCAATATAAGTGATATGATATAGCCATCATCATCTTGTACTTGTGATCTCCATCTTCGAAGTACCGTCATGATCACCATTGTCACCGGCGCGACAGCTTGATTTCCATCGTAGCATCGTTGTCGTCTCACCAATCTTATGCTTCCACGACTATCGCTACCGCTTAGTGATAAAGTAAAGCATTACAGCGCGATTGCATTGCATACAATAAAGCGACAACCATATGGCTCCTGCCAGTTGCCCATAACTCGGTTACAAAACATGATCATCTCATACAATAAAATTTAGCATCATGTCTTGACCATATCACATCACAACATGCCCTACAAAAACAAGTTAGACGTCCTCTACTTTGTTGTTGCAAGTTTTACGTGGCTGCTACGGACTTAGCAAGAACCGTTCTTACCTACGCATCAAAACCACAACGATAGTTTTTCGGTGTTGTTTTAACCTTCGCAAAGATCGGGCGTAGCCACACTTGGTTCAACTAAAGTTGGAGAAACTGACACCCGCCAGCCACCTGTGTGCAAAGCACGTCGGTAGAACCAGTCTCGCGTAAGCGTACGCGTAATGTCGGTCCGAGCCGCTTCATCCAACAATACCGCCGAACCAAAGTATGACATGCTGGTAAGAAGTATGACTTATATCGCCCACAACTCACTTGTGTTCTACTCGTGCACAACATCAATGCATAAAACCTAGGCTCGGATGCCACTGTTGGGGAACGTAGTAATTTCAAAAAAAATCCTACGCACACGCAATCATGGTGATGCATAGCAACGAGAGAGGAGAGTGTTGTCTACATACCCCCGTAGACCGAAAGCGGAAGCGTTAGCACAACGCGGTTGATGTAGTCGTACGTCTTCACGGCCCGACCGATCAAGCACCGAAACTACGGCACCTCCGAGTTCTAGCACACGTTCAGCTCGATGATGATCCCCGGACTCCGATCTAGCAAAATGTCGGGGAAGAGTTCCGTCAGCACGACGGCGTGGTGACGATCTTGATGTTCTATCGTCGCAGGGCTTAGCCTAAGCACCGCTACAATATTATCGAGGATTATGGTGGAGGGGGGCATCGCACACGGCTAAGAGATCAATGATCAATTGTTGTGTCTATGGGGTGCCCCCCTGCCCCCGTATATAAAGGAGCAAGGGGGAGGAGGTGCGGCCAGGCAAGGGGCGCGCTAGGAGGAGTCCTACTCCCACCGGGAGTATGACTCCCCCCCCTTTCCATGTTGGACTAGGACTTGGGGGGAGGAGAGAAAGAGGGGAAAGGAAAGGGGGGCGCCGCCCCCTCCTTGTCCAATTCGGACTTGGGGGGAGGGGCACGCGGTTGCCCCTTGGCCTCCTCTCTACTTCCTCCACTAGGCCCATTAAGGCCCATTAGGTTACCGGGGGGTTCCAGTAACCTCCCGGTACTCCGGTAAACTGCCGATTTCACCCGGAACACTTCCGATGTCCAAACATAGGCTTCCAATATATCAATCTTTATGTCTCGACCATTTCGAGACTCCTCGTCATGTCCGTGATCACATCCGGGACTCCGAACAACCTTCGGTACATCAAAACATATAAACTCATAATGAAATTGTCATCGTAACGTTAAGCGCACGGACCCTACGGGTTCGAGAACAATGTAGACATGACCGAGACACATCTCCGGTCAATAACCAATAGCGGAACCTGGATGCTCATATTGGCTCCTACATATTCTACGAAGATCTTTATCGGTCAGACCGCATAACAACATACGTTGTTCCCTTTGTCATCGGTATGTTACTTGCCCGAGATTCGATCGTCGGTATCTTAATACCTAGTTCAATCTCATTACCGGCAAGTCTCTTTACTTGTTTTGTAATACATCATCCCGCAACTAACTCATTAGTTGCAATGCTTACAAGGCTTTAAGTGATGTGCATTACCGAGAGGGCCCAGAGATACCTCTCCGACAATCAGAGTGACAAATCCTAATCTCGAAATACGCCAACCCAACAAGTACCTTCGGAGACACCTGTAGAGCACCTTTATAATCACCCAGTTACGTTGTGACATTTGGTAGCACACAAAGTGTTCCTCCGGTAAACGGGAGTTGCATAATCTCATAGTCATAGGAACATGTATAAGTCATGAAGAAAGCAATAGCAACAAACTAAACGATCAAGTGCTATGCTAACAGAATGGGTCAAGTCAATCACATCATTCTCCTAATGATGTGATCCTGTTAATCAAATGACAACTCATGTCTATGGTTAGGAAACATAACCATCTTTGATCAACGAGCTAGTCAAGTAGAGGCATACTAGTGACACTCTGTTTGTCTATGTATTCACACATGTATTATGTTTCCGGTTAATACAATTCTAGCATGAATAATAAACATTTATCATGATACAAGGAAATAAATAATAACTTTATTATTGCCTCTAGGGCATATTTCCTTCAATCTCATGAGCAATAATTCTTCCAATGACTTCCGTTGGCTTGAGATCTTTGTAATTGGGCATCATTTGGATCAATGTGCACACAGTATCATATTTTTCCATCCAAGGCTCTTAGGATCTTCTTGATGATGAATTTGTTGGTCATCTCTTCACTTCCTAAGCCGGCAATCTCATTTGTGATGGGAGAAGGCCTAGAATACATTTCGGCGACACCTTCACCATCCTTCATTTTGAACTTGTCAAGTTGACTTTGAAGCACATCCAATTTGGATTCCTTGACGGAGTTGGTACCTTCGTGCATATCAATCAAAGTATCCCAAATTTCCTTTGCATTCTCAAGACGGCTGATTTTGTTGAATTCTTCGGGGCACAATCCGTTGAAGAGAATATCACAAGCTTGAGCATTCTATTATAGCATCTTCAACTCTTCCACTGTAGCTTCACGGTTTGGTTCTCTCCCATCGAAGGATTCACCTTGCAAGCCAACACAAACAATAGCCCAAACAGCGGGGTTATATCCAAGAATATGCATTTTCATCTTATGCTTCGAACTAACAAAATTTCTACCATCAAAGTAAGGACCTCTATGGTGGTAATTTCCCTCGCTAGATGCCATACTCTCCTAGGTTGTGAAACCAAGGCTATGACCACCAAAAGCTATGGAAATCAAAGCAAATGGAGACCAAAGCTGTGATGCCACTTGTAGGATCGAAAGTATGTATAGAGGGGGGTGATTAGACTACTTGACCAGATAAAAATCTAGACTTTTCCCAATTTTAGTTCTTGGCAGATTTTAGCAACTAAGCACAAACAAGTAATCAACCTACACATGCAATTCTAAGAGTATAGCAGCAGAATGTAATACAATTGCATATGAAGGTAAAGGGAGGAGTTTGAGGGAGCAAATGCAATGTTGACACGGAGATTTTTGGCGTGGTTCCGATAGGTGGTGCTATCGTACATCCACGTTGATGGAGACTTCAACCCACGAAAGGTAACGGTTGCGCAAGTCCACGGAGGGCTCCACCCACGAAGGGTCCACGAATAAGCAACCTTGTCTATCCCACCATGGTCGTCGCCCATGAAGGACTTGCCTCACTCGGGTAGATCTTCACAAAGTAGGCGATCTCCTTGCCCTTACAAACTCCTTGGTTCAACTCCAAAATCTTGTCGGAGGCTCCCAAGTGACACCTAGCCAATCTAGGAGACACCACTCTCCAAGAAGTAACAAATGGTTTGTTGATGATGAACTCCTTGCTCTTGTGTTTCAAATGATAGTCTCCCCAACACTCAACTCTCTCTCATAGGATTGGATTTGGTAGAAAGAAGATTTGAGTGGAAAGAAACTTGGGGAAGGCTAGAGATCAAGATTGATGTGGTTGGAATGGAATATCTTGACCTCAACACAAGTGTAGGTGGTTCTCTCTCAGAAAATGTGTATTGAAAGTGTAGGCATGTTCTGGTGGCTCTCTCCATGAATGAAGAGTGGGTGGAGGGGTATTTATATCCTCCACACAAAATCTAACCGTTACACACAAATCACCAAACTCGGTGGGACCGAATCATGAAACTTGGTCAGACTGATTTAGTTCAAAATGTGAATGTTAGGATTCTCGGTGGGACCGACATGTCAACTCGGTGAGACCAATTTCGTTAGGGTTAGGGCATAACGTAATCTCGGTGAGACCGATTTTGGTAATGGACTAACAGAGAGTTGGTCAGGCAAACTCGGTGGGACCGATTTGCTCATCTCGGTTGGACCGAAGTGTTACGAAAGGGAAACAGAGAGTTTACATTGCAATCTCGGTGGGACCGATCGCTCATCTCAGTTGGACCGAAACATTATGAAGGGAAACAAAGATATTACGGTCCCATCTCGGTGAGACCGAGATCCCTATCGGTGAGACCGAAAAGACTAGGGTTTCTGGCAGTGGCTATGTTAACTAAACTCGGTGGCGCCGAATAGAAAGAATCGGTGGGGCCGAGTTGGATATATGGTGTGGGACATATGTGGATATGAGAAAGTAGTGGAGGGTTTTGGAGCATATCACTAAGCATTTTGAGCAAGCACCTCATTAGACAACACCTCATCCCTTCTTAATACTATTGGCTTTTCCTATAGACTCAATGTGATCTTGGATCACTAAAATAGAAAATGTAGAGTCTTGTGCTTTGAGCTTGAGCCAATATTTTATCCTTAGCATTTTGAAGGGTCCACTTTCTAATCCATGCCATGCCAACCATTGAGCTTTCCTGAAATATTCATCTTGGAATAGCATTAGCTCAATGAGCTATATGTTGTTAGGAATTAACAAAACCACCCAGGGATAGTTGCACTTTCACTTGAATAGATCAAACGGAAAAAATAGCTTTGAGGTGGTTTCGTACCCTACAAATAATTTATTCGTATGTTCTCCGCCAGATAGGAACTTTGGAGTGATTCTTCATTGCACGTTGAGGGATGGTTATATGATCCAATTATATTAGCACTATTGAGAAATTGCACTAGCGAAAGTGCGAACCCTAGGCCTCATTTTCAAGCATTGCAATACCGTTTTTGTGCCCGTTTACTATTTGCTACCATGTTGTTTTTATTTATTTGCATTATAAAAATATATTTCTACCATCCATATTACACTTTTATCACCATCTCTTCGCCTAACTAGTGCACCTATATAAATTGCCATTGTATTAGGTGTGTTGGGGACACAAGAGATTTCTTGTATTTGATTGCAGGGTTGTTTGAGAGAGACCATCTTCATCCTACACCTCTCATGGATTGATAAACCTTAGGTCATCCACTTGAGGGAAAATTGCTACTGTCCTACAAAACTATACTCTTGGAGGTCCAACACGTGTCTACAAGAATAAAGTTGCATAGTAGACATCAAGCTCTTTTCTGGCGCCGTTGCTGGGGAGGTGAGTGCTTGAAGGTATACCTTTAGATCTTGCAATTGAATCTTTTAGTCTCTTGTTTTATCACTAGTTTGGTTCGTAAAAGAAAACCATAAAAAATGGAATTGAGGTTGCATCATATTATTGATCATATTTATAATATCTTTCTTGAAAATGATGGTTCGGAAAATTGTGTTCAATTGTTAGAAGAAGAATTTAATAAAATGTTTGTCACAAAATATTTGAATGATGAGCGTGATTGCAATGTTGTTAGTATGAATTCTTTGAATGTCCATGATTCTAATGATATGCAAAGCCATAAGCTTGGGGATGCTATGTTTGATGAAGATGATATTTTTAGTCCCCAAGATTTGATGTGCAAATTTGTTATAATGATTGCATGCCTCCTATTTATGGTGATTATAATGATGAAAGTGGATTTGAAGAGGTCATGACTTTATTTAATGATGAATCCACTATTTTGGAAGAGGTTGCAATTGATCATGACAACAAAGTTGCTATCTATGATGATTATGGTGATGACATGTATGCTATATTGAATAATGATAACCATGAAACTTGTCATCATGATTTTAATTTTCAATCCATGATAGTTATTTTGTTGAGTTTGCTCCCACTACTATTCATGAGAATAAATTTGCTTATGTGGAGAGTAGTAAAATTTCTATGCTTTTGTGTCATGAAAAGAATGCTTTATGTGATGGTTATATTGTTGAATTTCTTCATGATGCTACTGAAAATTATTATGAGGGAGGAACTTATGCTTGTAGGAATTGCAATAATGTCAAGTTTCCTCTCTATGTGTTGAAAGTTTTGAAGTTATGCTTGTGTTTGCCTTCCTATGCTAGTTGATTCTTGTTTCCATAAGTTGTTTGCTCACAAAATCCCTATGCATTGGAAGTGGGGTGGACTTAAATGTGCTTGCCATGTGATTCATGATGCTCTCTTTGTGTTTCAATTCTTATCTTTTATGTGAGCATCATTGAAATCATCATGCCTAGCTAAAAGCCATTAAAGGAAAGTGCTTGTTGGGAGACAACCCAACACTTTTACCTACTATTTTTGTGTGTTCACATGATTAGGCTACTGTAGTAATCATGTTTTATTGCTTTTGTTTTAATAAAGTGCCAAGTAAAGCCTTTGGGATCATGTTGGGTGATAGTTGATTTGACCTTGCTGAAAAACAGAAACTTTTGTGCTCAGGAAAACAATTCTCATTTTTAACAGAAGCGTGATAAAATACTGACTCTTTTTGAATAATATTAATAGACAAATTACCCAGGTTTTCCTAATTTTTCAGAATTTTTGGAATAGCATAAATATGGTTGGAGTACATATTACTATAGACTGTTCTGTTTTTGACAGATTCTGTCTTCAGTGCATAGTTTGCTTGTTTTCTAGTTTCTATGGCTTATATTGCTCAATATAAATTGTGAAAAGTATATGCTACAGTAGGCATTGTGTGGAAACAATTATGAATCTTGTCTTTGACAGTACCAAAGTGAAATGGTTTGCTCTTTAACATACTAACCTATCACGAAGTTCCGTTAAGTTTTGTGTGATTGAAGTTTTCAAGTTTTGGGTGAGATATCGATATGAGGAGAATAAGGAGTGACAAGACCCTAATATTGGGGATTCCCAAGGCACCCCAAGGTAATATTCAAGGAATATCCAAGTAACTAAGCTTGGGGATGCCCCGGAAGGCATCCCCTCTTTCGTCTCCAACATTATCGGTAACCTCACTTGGAGCTATGTTTTCATTCATCACATGATATATGTTTTGCTTGGAGTATCAATTTATTTTGTTAGAATTTGCTTTCTGTTATTTAGAATAATGTTTTGCATCTTCTATTTCAATAAAAAAAATTCAAGTATAACCTTTGCCATGCTTATCTTGCAAGTATATGAGTTGTTGTTTCAAAACAGAAAGTTTATCGATGTTGAAAAAAATCCTTAGAAAAGAAAGGATGTGATAAAATGTTGAAACTTTTTGCAAAATAAGCTCTGATAAATTTTCTATAGTGTGGTAAATTTTCATAAATTTTGGAGTTAGGTAAGTATTGATACTCTTGCATTCTTTACAGACTGTACTATTTTGGCAGATTGCTGTTATGTATGCATTGTTTGCATATGTTTGCTTATTTAATGATTACTAGCAAAAAGACTCGTGCGTTGCAACGGGAGAGACGATTGTATCTACAAAATGCATTTGCAGTCAAGCTGAATTTAATCTTTACCGAGATATGTGGGAACAAAGATTGCATATCTTTAATATGAACTAAAATTCTAAGTGAGTGACAAAAATAGGTTGAAAAATCAAGAGTTACACTAATAGAACTTTAAGAAAATAAACTCAAATCTGCAATAGAGAAGTGCACTCGGGCAGTAACTTTTTCTCTTGAGGATTGCAATAAACATAGAACTTTTTTATATTTGATAGTACAAACGTAAAACTTCATATTTTGTGGTTGCAAGGTTGCATGATTTTTTTTCTCGGATAAATCATGATTCGCGAGTTCAGCTACGGAAATAAAGAAATTCTTTTCTGACTTGAGATGACTTTTAATTGAAGTGCGACACATAGAAAACATGCCCTGGCACCATGGGTGTAGTAACTGGTAAAGAAAACTTTATACATGAGCTCCCACATTAAAAGGCCAAGGGTACATAATGACTGGCAAAAAGGGAACGTGTTTAGCTCATATAGAGGTCTTGTACTCCTTGTGGTTTCTCTTAATTTCTAAAACTAAATTAAACAAAAAAGGAAATTAAAATTAAAAAGGGTGACGAACTGGATTCGAACCCACACCTCCTAGGTAGATGTGTGGCACTCTAGCCACCAGGCTACAACATCTTTACTGATGTTAAGGGAGGTTCGCTAGCTGATAAACCAAATTTAGCGCAGCGACCTGCGATGGAAAAAACGAAACATTTTTCCTGACTTATAGGTGGCATACTCGGCAATTTGTAGCAACTTTGGGGGTAAATTATATGACGTACGGGCAGAAGCAATAGCCCTTTTATTATTAGGGTAGATATTTGAGGATGGGAGTATTAAATATGCAGAGGCATTTAGTATCCAATGTTTAATAATAATTTTAGTGATTTTCTACAGTAGAGAATGATAAGGTTTTGCATTGGTTATACTAACTTATCTCATGAGTTCTTGTTGAGTTTTGTGTGGATGAAGCTTTTGAGATTTAGGGAAACCGTATATGAGAAGAATTAAGGAGACACAAAAGCTCAAGCTTGGGGATGCCCAAGGCACCCCAAGATAATATTTTAAGAAGTCTCAAGTATTTAAGCTTGGGGATGCCCAAGGCACCCCAAGATAATATTTTAAGAAGTCTCAAGCATCTAAGCTTGGGGATGCCCCGATAGGCATCCCACCTTTCCTCTTCAACAATTATCGGTTAGTACCGGTTGAGCCTAAGTTTTTGCTTCTTCACATGAGTTGTGCTATTCTTAGAATGTCATTTTATTTTGTTTTTGCTTGATATTTTAATAAAGGACTTAGATATGAAAGTTTTTAAATAAAATAGAGTCCTCAAATAGTTACCAGGGAGGCTAGGTAAGCGGCATTCACATCCCGTCAACGAAGCCCTTTTCTATGAAATTGCTCTAGTGCTTCACTTACATATTTTTGAGCACAATGTGCTTTAGTATTTTTGAATAAATTCTCTCTTACTTCAATTAAATTATTTTGAGAGAAAGAAATATTATGCTCGTGATCTTCATTTATATCTTTTTGGAGTAGCTTGTCATTTAATCTTGTGCTTCACTTATATCCTATGAGTAAATTATTGAATAAATTGAATGTCAAGAAGTTTAAATCATATCATGCCTAGTGGTAGCTTCACATTGGGTTTAGAAAGTGAAATCTTTTGATGCTTGACAATCACAATATTGGTCATACAAGCAATTCACGAATAATTAGTGTAAGGAAGAGAACCTTCACATGCAAATACACTATCTTGGAAATCTTTTGTGATTGTGAGCCCCCATCAAAATATTATATGCCAAAATTGTTGATGTTGGACAAGGAAGACAACGTAATGATTTATGTTTGTTCATATTCACATATAAGTTATATTTTCATAGATCCTTCAACATGTGGTGCTTTCCCCCCATCTTTGCTAGCCAAAAATTTCGCACCAAGTAGACAAGGAAGACAAAGTAATGATTTATGTTTGTTCATATTCACATAGAAGTTATATTTTCATAGATCCTTCAACATGTGGTGCTTGCCCCCCATCTTTGCCAGCCAAAAATTCCGCACCAAGTAGAGATACTACTTGTGCATCCAAAAACCTTAAACCCAAATCTTATTTTCAAGAGTCCACCATACCTACCTAAGGATTGAGCAAGATCCTTCAAGTAAGTTGTCATCGGTGCAAAATGGCAATACAAATTTCTTCTAAAAGTGTTAGATCATTTAGTGTAAGAGAAAATTGAGCATTGTACGAACTTGTGATGGCAAAGAATAAAAGCGACAGACTGCATAATAAAGGTTGCTATCATAAGGAGCAATATAATGTGACGTTCTTTTGCAATAAGGGGTTGAGCATACAAACAAATAAGCGCATGGCAACCTCTATTTCCCTCTGCGAAGGGCCTCTTTTACTTTTATGTATTTACTTTTATGCAAAGAGTCAAAGTTATTCTCTCTATTCCTTTTTATTTTTCTCTTTTGGCAAGCATCATGTGGTGAGGAAAGATCTAGGCACATATATCCAGTTGGATATGGGTAGTATGAGTTATTATTGTTGACATCACCCTTGAGGTGAATACGTTGGGAGGCAAAATCATAAGTCCCTATCTTTCTATGTGTCCGGTTGAAACGTTTTGCTCATGTGTATGCGATGAGTGTTAGCAATCATAGAAGACTATATGATGGTTGAGTATGTGGAGCTCTTACTTAAACTCCGTTGAATAAGTTGAATTGCAATTGCTTGGTAACTAAGAACATAGATTGTTGAGTTTCAAGAGAATTGATTGTTTGAACCTTAACATGTGAATTGGTTGCTACTAGAACATGAGAAGTTCTATAAGAAAGAATTGTTGTTATGATGCTGGGAAAAGTGATTGAATTTTTCATTAATCAAACTTGTGCACTTTGCTAGCATTCACACTTCAAAAATTATTTCTTTTATCATTTACCTACTCGAGGACGAGTAGGAATTAAGCTTGGGGATGCTGATACGTCTCCAACGTATCTATAATTTATGAAGTATTCATGCCAATACATTATCATTCTTGGATGTTTTACAATCATTTTATAGCAACTTTATATCATTTTTTGGGACTAACCTATTGACCCAGTGCCCAGTGCCAGTTGCTGTTTTTTGCTTGTTTTTTACATCGCGAGAAATCAACATCAAACGGAGTCCAAACACCGCGAAACTTTTTGGAGATTTTTTTATGGACCAGAACACCCAGGATGGGCCAAAGCAGCACCTAGGGGTGCCCCAAGGAGGGCACAACCCACCAGGGCGCGCCTAGGCCCCCAGGCACGCCCAGGTGGGTTGTGCCCACCTCGGTGGCCTCCCGCACCCCCTCTTTACCCTATAGATTCCCAAAAATTCCAGAAACCCTCGGGGTTAACCTAGATCAGAAGTTCCGCCGCCGCAAGACTCCGTAGCCACCGAAAACCAATCTAGACCCTATTCCGGCACCCAGCGAGAGGGGGGAATCATCTCTGGTGGCCATCTTCATCATCCCGGTGGCCACCACGATGAGGAGGGAGTAGTCCACCCTCGGGGCAGAGGGTTTTTACCAGTAGTTATGTGTTTAATCTCTCTCTCTCTCTCGTGTTCTTGAGATGTCATGATCTTGATGTATCGCGGGCTTTGTTAATATAGTCGGATCATATGGTGTTTTCCCCTCTCTGTCTTTTTGTGATGAATTGAGTTTTTCCCTTTGAGATTTCGTTGTTATCGGATTGAATACTTTTATGGATTTGAGAACACTTGATATATGTCTTGCAATTGAATACTCATGGTGACAATGGGGTATCATATTGATTCACTTGATATATGTTTTGACACTCAACTCGCGGATTCCCAAGGTGATATTGGGGTAATCTATGCATGGGGGTTGATGCATGTTCTTGTCTTTGTTGCTCCTGTAGAAATCTTGGGGTACTCTTTGAAGTTCTTTGTGTTGGATTGAGTATTATGAATATGAATTTTCTTTGGTGTTATTTTAGCACGAACTCTAGGATAGATCGAACGGAAAGAATAGCTTTGTGCTATTTTAGTACGAACTCTTGAATAGATCAAACGGAATGAATAGCTTTGAGGTGGTTTCGTACCCTACAAACAATTTATTCGTATGTTCTTCGCCATATAGGAACTTTGGAGTGATTCTTCGTTGCACGTTGAGGGATGGTTATATGATTCAATTATATTAGCACTGTTGAGAAATTGCACTAGCGAAAGTACGAACCCTAGGCCTCATTTTCAAGCATTGCAATACTGTTTTTGTGCCCGTTTACTATTTGCTACCTTGTTGTTTTTATTTATTTGCATTATAAAAATATATTTCTACCATCCATATTACACTTTTATCACCATCTCTTCACCGAACTAGTGCACCTATATAAATTGCCATTGTATTAGGTGTGTTGGGGATACAAGAGATTTCTTGTATTTGATTGCAGGGTTGTTTGAGAGAGACCATCTTCACCCTACACCTCTCACGGATTGATAAACCTTAGGTCATCCA
This sequence comes from Triticum dicoccoides, assembly GCF_002162155.2. NCBI lineage: Eukaryota > Viridiplantae > Streptophyta > Magnoliopsida > Poales > Poaceae > Triticum > Triticum dicoccoides. Next base: position 474,704,023 of record NC_041392.1, on the reverse strand, counting down.
CTTGAGGAAAAATTGCTACTGTCCTACAAAACTCTGCGCTCGGAGGCCTGACACGTGTCTACAAGAATAAAGTTGCATAGTAGACATCACCCCCACCCAAAAAAAACAACACGGCACGCTAACCACTCCTCATTATAATTTTACTCTAGGCCCAAATGCCATGGCCATTTGAATGATGTCCTCTAATGCAAGGTGTGCCACTTCAATGTGAGTCATTTTGGTGCCACTGAAAATGTGACGGTTTCTCACACAAGCAAAGCGTGGTTCTTATGGCCCTAAAGCATAACTGGCAAATGGGGTCGTTACGCCAACCCCACTATGCTCGCCAATTGCTACTTGTGATAGACATTGGGATTTACCTGAAGAGGAAGGGTGATGTATCAAACCAGTTCAGCTAGATAGTATTCCCCCAGTTAAGAACCAATATTTATCAAACCAGTAGGAGACTCACGCAAACAAATCTTACATTATTAAGAAGTTGATCCCCACTACTACCAATTCTTTCAATATGCAGCCCGTCCACATCATCACGTAGCCACGTCATCATTTCTCCACCATGTCATGCGCTCCATTTGCAATCGTGGGACATGCAGCCTTCCACTCAGCGTCTCAGGTTCCTTGACTTCAGTGTTCAGTTTGTGCCAGGATACCCTTCACGCAGAAAATGCTAAATAAACTAATGGTTCTCATATGCCGACTAACGCATGGCCTTCAACTTCTCCATGAAAAAAGGAACGAATGTTTCTTCACATTACCACTGTCTCATGGCCCTTCAACTTCTCCATGTAATAAATCTAGGAGCAACATAGGAGGAGTTGAGCCATTGGAGCCTTTAAATACCCCACTAGAGCAAACATTGCACGCCCGTCGTTCCAATCCTTCTCATACGATGATGTGTTCCTAAATAGCAATGGCCTCATTGTCGAGGCTTGGTTTCTCCATGAAGGCTATAGATAATGGGGACGGAGAGATGAGCGAGAGGGCGAGATACTGCCACTACTGCTAAGGATGATGCCGATGCCGAGCTCCGTGACAGCGTGGGGGCAACGCCACGAAGCGCTTGGTCTGGGCTATCTGATTCGCCTTCTACCAAAGAATCATGCAACACAACAAGAAGTCGCTCACGCATCTCTCTCATCTCTTGATGTGTTTCCAGTACACATCTGTCTGATTTTGATCCCATACACAAGCAGATCACCACGTTGTGTCACAGCTGCTAGGACGTCCAGTTGGCCTACGCCTGCATGCAACATCTACTCCACACGTCAGTGTATGTTGATTCCGATCCAGGCATGTTGCAGATCCAGTTGTTGTGGGGAGAAAAAGGCTACGATGTTAGATTGCCGATTCCTTTGTACTGCTTTCAGCACAAAACGTCACAACTTTTTTGTGTAACCTGGATACTAGATATTCGTACGTGGCACTATATACGTTTAGTGAAGTTACATGCACAAGAAAGATTAAAGTTAGGAATTCATTCAAGGTGCAGAAAAGCAATTTGTATCGAAATAGTATTTTTTGCATATATATCCCATATGTTGCTTTGATAGTCATGTTGTGGTCTTTCTTTCCCTTCTCCGATTAGTATGTGTACATATTTAGACAAATTATTTGCTAATATTTTTGTGTTAGCAGCACATCAAGTTGCATTGCTTTTTTTTCCATTGAGATAAATTAAATAATTTGATCATTCAATAAGATGCTAAGATTTGAGGATGCTGAGAAACCAGATTTCAAAGTTACATTATACTATGCACCATCTTCTCCATATTTTTTTACTTCTTTTGTTTATAACGTGCCATTCTCCTTTGAACTCTTTGTCAGACTAGCATCATCATATATTGGAAAATATTTTCCATTTAATTATTATATTTATATTCAATAAATATTATCACAACTATGCATAATCAAATATAACAAGTCATATGTATTTTTATTAGGTTCTTATGCTATGAATCCAAATTTTTATCAACCAATTTCCGTAGCAACACGCGGGGTATCCTCTAGTGTAAGCAGTACCTCCACACACACAAAACAAATACTTGTAGCCAACACGGTCAAGAGGGTTGTCAATCCCCTTGTACTCGTTAATTGCAAGGATTAATTCTGGTAATGATAGATAGATAAAATGTAAACCAAAATAAATGATAATAAATTGCAGCAAGATATTTATGGTTTTAGTAATATGAAGTGAATGGACTCGTGGTCCATAGCTTTCACTAGAGGCATCTCTCTCTTGAGTGTAGGAATGGTGGATAGAATTACTATTAGGCAATTGACATAAAAGCGCATAATTATGACGTTATTCATGGCATGATCCATATATAGGCATTACGTCCGAGACAATTAGACTGACATGTATCTGCATCTACTACTATTACTCCTCCTCTCGACTGATATCCAGCATGCATCTTAAGGTATTAAGTTCATAACAAACAGAGTAATGCTTGGAGCATGATGACATAATGTAGACAAAGTGGAGCATGATGACATAATGTAGACAAAGTAAGACCAAATAGTATGTTCGAACCCCATAGTTTTACCATTAGTAGCAACAATACAAATACATGCCTCACTACTACTCCTGTCATAGAGTGAGGACACCGCAAGATTGAACCTACTACCATGAACCTCCCCCACTGAAGATAAATCAATCTAATTGGGCAAACTAGACGGGTAGATCAAAGATAAATCATACATATAAAATCACACAAAATAAAACTTTTAAAAAGACTCAATTACTTTCAATGAATAATCTGATCATAAACGCACAATTCATCGGACCCCAAGGAATGCACCACAAAAGAATTACATCGAATCAATCTCCGAAGAGAACATTGTATTGAAGATCAGAGAGAGAGAGAGATAGAGAGAGAGGGAGAGATCTAGCTACTGCTATGGACCCGTAGGTCCTGCGGGAACTACTCATCCATCATCACGGAGGCAGCAAGGTTGATGAAGATGGCCTCCGTGATCAATACCCCCTCTGGCAGAGTACCGACGAAGGCCTCCAGATGGGATCCCTGAAGAACAAAGACTTGCGGTAGTGATAAAATTGATTTTGGTCTCACTCTGGTGGTTTCTAGATTTTAGGGGATTTATATGCTTGGAATTAGGTTAATCCAAGCTACGAGGGGCCCACTAGCTTAGGTGGCGCGCCCCCTGGGGGCGCCGTGTGAGCTTATGGATCTCTCGTATATCTTATGGCCTCCCACCGAAGCTTCTAGGGTCTCTCCTGGTCTAGAAGAAATCACTGTAAAGTTTCATCATGTTTGGATTTGGTTTGGTATGGTTTTTCTGTGAAACAAAGAAATAGGCAAAAACAAGAACTGACACTGGGCATTGAGTTAATAGGTTAGTTCCCAAAGATGTTATAAAATTCCGTATAAAGCATACAAGATTGATGATATAATAGCATGAAACAATAAAGAATTACAGATACATTTGAGACATATCAGCATCCCCAAACTTAATTCCTAATCTTCCTCGAGTAGGTAAATGATAAAAATAAATTTTTTGATGTTGAATGCTACCTAACATGTCTTAATCATGTATTTTTTTAGGTATGAATGTTGAGAAATGATGACTTAATTGATATCAAAATGATAATATAAAAGAATGCAAGAAAATAATCATTACTTTTCAAAATATCCATGTTAAAGAATGTTAATCCTACTCATTTAATCATGTAAGCATGGCATAACTCGGCCTTCCTAGCACAAAGTATAAATTATGAACACCACGGTACCAAACCAAGCAATTGTATCATGCTTTTTCTCGCTTCAGCATTTTCAACTCCACATGATATTTGAGTGTGAGCCATGGACTTAGCACTTTGGATGGCAAAGAGAATGATAGTAGTGGTTTATATGGGAAGACAAAAACTGAGAAACTCTCGCATCAACTCGGCGGATCATTAGGCAATGGAGAGGCCTTTCAATCAATATCGATGCAAGGAATAGGATTTTCCATGCAACGGATGTACTAGAGATATAAGTGTATGAAAGCCCACTACTGAAATTAAGTGGGTGTGCATCCAGCTTACTTGCTCATGAAGACCTCGGGCATTTAAGGAAGCCCGTCATCGGAATATGCAAGTCAAATTCTCATAATGTAAAAATTCTCACTAGTATATGAAAGTGACAAATCATGGAGACTCTCTATATGAAGAACATGGTGCTACTTTGAAGCACTAGTGTGGTAAAAGGATATTAGCATTGCCCCTTCTCTCTTTTTCTCTCATTCCTTTTCACTTTTTTTTTCTTTTCTCATTTCCTTTTAGAACAATATCATGAACCCCATCCCCACTTTTTTGAGGACTCATTAGTCTCCATCATTCTTTTCCACACCGGGACAATGCTCTAATAATGATGATCATAACACTTTTATTTACTTACAACTCGATAAATGATACGTCTCCATCGTATCTACTTTTCCTAACACTTTTCCTCTTGTTTTGGACTCTAATTTGCATGATTTGGATGAAACTAACCCGGAGTTTTCAACAGAACTACCATGGTGTTGTTTTTGTGCAGAAATAAAAGTTCTCGGAATGGCACAAAACTTTTTGGAGATTTTTTATGGAATAAAAGAAAAATACTGGAGCCAAGAACCACCGGAGGGGGGCCCTGGGTGAGCACAACCCACCAGGATGCCCCCCCTCCTAGCGTGCCCAGGTGGGTTGTGCCCACCTGGTGGGCCCGCAGACCCTGATTCCAACTCTATAAAATCCTATTTTCGGAGAAAAAATTATGGGAGAAAGAATTATCGTGTTTCACGAGATGAAGCCGCCGCCGCCTCCTGTTCTTCATCGGGAGGCCAGATCTGGAGTCCGTTTTGGGGCCTCGGAGAGGGTGATCTCCGATCTTCATCATCACCAACCCTTCTCCATCGCCAATTTTACGATGCTCCCCACCGGGAGTGAATAATTCCTTCGTAGGCTCGCTGGTTGGTGAGGAGTTGGATGAGATTCATCATTTAATCGAGTTAGTTTTGTTAGGGCTTGATCCCTAGTATCCATTATGTTCTGAGATTGACGTTGTTATGACTTTTCCATGCTTAATGCTTGTCACCTTGGGCCCGGCTGCCATGATTTCAGATCTGAACCATTTATGTTATCACCATTATATCTATGTTCTAGATCCGATCTTGCAAGTTGTAGTCACCTATTACGTGTTATGATCCATAAACCCCAAAGTGACAGTAGTCGGGATATTTTCCGGTGATGACCATAGTTTGAGGAGTTCATGTATTCACTATGTGCTAATGCTTTGTTCCGGTTCTCTATTAAAAGGAGGCCTTAATATCCCTTAGTTTCCATATGGACGCCGCTGCCACGGGAGGGTAGGACAAAAGATGTCATGCAAGTTCTTTCCATAAGCACATATGACAATTTATGGAATACATGCCTACATTATATTTATGAACTAGAGCTAGTGATGTATCGCCCTAGGTTATAACCGTCACATGATGAATATCATCCAACAAATCATCGATCCAATGCCTGCGAATTTCTCTTATATTGTTCTTACTAAGTTACCACTACTATCGTTACTGTTGCACTTGCTACAAAATTACTGCTATCACTGTTACCGTTGCTATTGCTATTGCTGCTACTATCAAAACTATCATATTACCGTGCTACCGATCACTTTGTTGCAAATAATTAATCTCCAGGTGTGAATGAATTGACAACTCAGTTGCTAATACTTACAAATATTCTTTGGCTCCCCTTGTGTCGAATCAATAAATTTGGGTTGAATACTCTACCCTCGAAAACTGTTGTGATCCCCTATACTTGTGGGTTATCAATAAACCAAATGATATGACTACATATGAATGCCTCTGGCAGTGTACTATGATGTGCAGTGATCTAGCGTAACACGTATAACAATGATGAACAGTGGCTTTGCCACAAATATCATGCCAGCTATCTATGATCACGCAAAGCAAAATGACATTAGTCTTAAAACTCACATTAGTCGTAAAGAACTCAAATACTTATTGTGAAAGTTCTATTAGCCCTCGAAGCAAAGTACTATTTGCATGCTTCCTGGGGAGGAGGTTGGGAGGAGTTAACCATCACACACACCCGGCCCGGACAACACAAAGGATATAAATACAGGATACATTGTGCTCAAACTTCCCCACTATGTCATGACTAACACTTTAATGAAATAGTGAATCACAAACCTTAACATCTATATTTTTTACTAACTAATGCTTATCTACTAGTAAACTTCCATATTATAACTTCAATATCGTTGATCATACGATTCACATTCAATGATCTACATGAAAGTTTTTATTATATCACTTTGGTATACCTGCCATTTTTAGACTAAACATATAGCCCGTGCAAATTACCACTTCCTATTTAACTCTCAAGTATATATAAGTGAAGCATGAGAGTCCAATTGATTTCTATAAAATATAAGTATCGTCGTGCTCTAAAGATGTAAGTGAAGCACATGAGCAAATTGCCTTAACTCAAAAGATATAAGTGAGGCATAAAGAGCATTCTAACAAGTCATGATGAATGTATGTCTCTCTTAATAGGTGCGTCTAGAAAACAATGATTGTGGCAATCAAGCAAACAAAATAAAACTATAACACACGATGCTCCAAGCAAAGCACATATCATGTGACGAATAAAAATATAGCTTCGAGTAATATTACCGATAGATTAGAGACGAAAGAGGGGATGCCTTCTGGGGCACCCCCGAGCTTAGACTCTTGGGTCTTCCTTGAATATTACCTTGGGGTGCATTGGGCATCCCTAAGCTCATGGTCTTCCTGCTCCTTAGACCATCTCTAGTAGACTCCTTAAAAAGTGGTCAAACCCTTATAATTTTCAGGTTTTAAGGTTTTGGTCGAAAAAAGTGTCCATAACAGATTCTGTAAAAGCGGTCCGACCCTTAAATATTTTAAAGGGCACCGAAAACCCACACCCGAGACCCATATATTTGAAGGCTTGAAGGCCATACTGAGTGTGACCCTTATACCGTCCAAACCTTGTCGGGAAGGACACGCCGCCGCAATTCCATCGCATACCTCACTGGAATCAGCCGCTGCCCACCGGAATCTGCCGCCACCTGCCGGAATCGGCCGCCGCCGATTCGATTTGGGGCCGGAGAAGGGTGGGGTGAGGCGGCCAGGATGAGAGCCACCTTGCGGATGTGATTGACCACCGTCGAGGGCCTTTGGAGGACGGCGGGGAATGAGGAGGGGAGGCTGAGGAGGACGACATGGAGCATCTTTGAGAGGAATATTCGTTTTTACAGTGCCGTTTGCAGGGTCTGTTCTGCGGGAGGTAAAATCAACCCTTAAAACACGTTTTTGTGACCCTTATCATGGTTTTAAAGGCCCACGAAATAAGGAGTATGCTAGAGATGTTGTTATTCCTTCATCCATCGTGATCTCACCCAAAACATGAAAATTTCAGCACACAAAACTCAACAGAAACTTCGTCAGATCCGTTAGTATAATAAATCAATCACCCACTTTAGGTACTGTTATAAATAAATTCATAATTTCCCTTACATAATATCTACTCTATTCTAACTTCTCCATGACTTATACCCCCCGATATTATCCATAACATCATTAAAATAAGCACATTATGCAATTAAAACATAATTTGTGTAAAATAGGACAATACGTAATGATAGAATATTTATCCATACTTCTGTAAATTCTGAAAAATAGGACAACACAAATAATTTTGTAACCCAATACAATGCAAAAATATCAGGATTTTATCACGTTCCAGTACAGAAATAAAATTCTAGCACTTGGGGCGAAAGTTTCTGTTTTTGCACAACATCAATTTTACTATCATTTATATCATCCAAAGCCTTTACTTGGCACAAAAATTAAAAGACACAAACATAATCACTATAGCAGAAATAACCATGTTGACCCACAAAACAGAAAAGAAAAATAAAGATAACTATTGGGTTGTCTCCCTACAAGCTCTTTCTTTATATCCATGTTACACCATTCCTCACGACCAGCAGCCGTCACCTCTACCCTTTTCCTCAGAATGTGAAACCTCGTAGCCCAAATCTAAGAGAATCTTAGGAAACCATGGGAGTAGAGGAAGGGAGGGAGTGGAGAAAGACAAGGACAGAATCGAGGAGGGGATTCTCACCAAGTGGAACAGAAGCAACCATTTGTTGTAGCTTGAGGAGAGGAGTGGATGCCGGTGGGAGTTAGACTGACGGAGGACGTAGGCCGTCGAGGGCATCCAGATGTGGAGTAGGTCCCGTGTGCCAAGGCATCTGAGGTCGCCAGAAAGAGGTGGGGTAGGACAAGGTAGAGGAGCAAAGGTGGAGGCGGAGGAGCTCCTGTCGTTGCGTCGTGAGAGACAAGGAGAAATAAATCTCCTAGTGTGCGGAGGTAGGGGTGAGCACCCCAGGGATTTTTGGGGGGGGGGGGGATCAGGCTGAGAAATCCCTTTCCCCGATGACACCAAATAGGCCGCTGAAAAAACCATGGTGAAGATATGAGGCGGGTCTCTCGCCCGGGAAAATGGCGAGGATCCCGAGGGGATCCCGTGGAACCAAACTAGCCCTTAGCGGTTGTTTTTGGCTGGAAAGGAGAGAAGTCCCGGTGAGGAGATCCTCAAATGCAGGCTTTGTGAAAGATCGGACGGCAGATAAATGGTCCATAGGTTAGAGCATCTCCAACAGCCGCGCTACGCGCCGCGCGCTAAAAACTAGTTCGCCGCGTGCCGTTCGCCTGGTTTTGCGCGGCCGCCAGCGCTGGCTCCAACAGCCGCGCTAAAATGCAGCGCGCGCGCCGCTCCAGCAGCGCGCAAAAAATGCAGCGCGCGCGACTCGCCGGGGCATTGCATATATGGCATTTTGGACACAAAATGGATTTGAAAACATTCAAAATGCAATGAACATGACATATAAATTTTCACACAAACAAGTTGATAAATAAAAGTTCATGCCCACAAGTTTAAAATCATGCCCACAAGTTCATCCAACCAAGTTTAAAATGCAAACCAAATTCAAGACACAAACGAAAGACACATCAATCCCCCTCCTCGTCTTCGTCCTCATCTTCGGAAGACGATTTTGCCTCCTCCGAAGATGATTCTTCCTCCCTCTCCCCATCGCGCACCGCATCACGTGAAGCTCCGACGGTGTTGGTAAGATCTTCAACGGCACCTTCATGGGAATGTGTGTGAGGAGGCACATCGAAAAACATTCTGCCCATGGAGGCCGGAGGTGCACCCATGCCTCCCATGAGAGAAGAAAAACTCATGCCACCCATGGCAGCCATAGCGTCGGGGGGTGCTCCAAAGCCACCCATGCCTCCCATGGCACCTAAACCGCCCATGGAACCTCCGAAGCCACCCATGCCACCCATGGCGCCGAGGCCACCGCCACCCATGGCGCCGAGGCCACCGCCACCCATGGCGCCAAGGCCACCGCCACCCATGGCGCGGATCATGGCTCCTTTTTGGATCAAGACTTCTTCACGGGCAAGATTGACATACTCCTTTTGCACCTCATTGAGGATGGATGTGTCCAAGAAGAACAAGTGCTTCTCCCATTCCAACAATCTAGTTCGCTCCTCATTGCTCACCTTCCTCTCCTCCAAAGCCACCATTCTCTCCTCGACCGCCACCCTCCTCTACTCGGACGCCAACCTCCTCTCCTCGGCCGCGATATCTTGGTTCCTTGCCATTTTCCTCACCTCGTTGGCTTCTTTTCTTACCTTCACAATAGATTCCATAGCATTTTTGAGCTCATCATATCCTTTCCTCTTCTTCTTTTCTTTTGCGTCTTTCTTGCACCCATCCGGTCATTTTGGCTTCGAGTATGAAACCGAGTTGGGTGTGGGGCTTCTCTTGCCGTCACTTGATGCATCATCCTCCTCCTCATCATCACCATCATCATTCAACTCAATTGTTCGCTTGTGTTTGTTGCTCAAATTCAAATCATCCAAATCTTCACGCTTCTTCCATTTCTCATCACCCTTCAACACGTTATAGCAATGAGGCAAGGTAAAGACCCTTCCTTACTTGATCTTCCCCTTCTTGGTTTTCCTGTCCTCTTCTTTGAACAAGTTTTGTGCAATGTGATACTACATGAAAACAAAGCAAGTTAGCACTTCGAACACCAACAACAAGTATGATGAACATGTATGGAAATGCCACTTACTCTATCGTCCTCATTTGTGCCACTTGGGTTCAATTTGTCAACCGCCTTTTGACAAGCCGCCCACTTTTGACAATCTGAGTTGATTGTCTACCACCGGGACCGAAGTGATCTCTCGGAGTGGTCAATTCCACTCATGTTATGAACATCATAGTGTTCTTTCATCCGCCCCAATAAGCATCTCTACTTTGATCACCTCCAACGGATGGATCCCTCGACACTTGCAACCAAGTATTGCATAGTAAGATGTCATCGGCGTTGGTGTAATTGCCCGCTCTTCCTTTCGATGCGTCGACAATGCCCTCACCCTTCTTGTCCACCTCGAACTCATGGTCTTCAAAATGCATGTCATTGGTTTGAGACCAATGTGAATTGTTAGAGCCAACACCCATAGTTGACATGTATGCATCGTCGTTGAGACTACAAAGTTTTTTGAACAATGCGAATAAGCCATCTATATGAATGCATTCAAAAAATAACAAGAAAAGAAACGTTGATTTTTTTACCTTAGGGGCATTTCGTCGAACACGTTGTGCGCGTCGGCCGTCGGCTCAACGAGTGAGCTCGCCGGCGCTTCGGTAGCCGCCGCGCCCGCCCCACGCCCTGCAAGTTTCTTCCTCCTCGCCTTCGAGGTACCGGAGCCGTCCGCCGCCTTGTTCTTCTTCGCCGATGCCTTGCCCTTCTTCGATCACGCCGCATTGGGGAGCTTCGAGGGGGGGGAGGGTCTCGGGGCGGCGCCGGCACGACGCCACCCGCCGCCGAGGTCATTCGCGGCGGCATGAAGAGGCCGCGCGCGAGGCCGATGGTCGGAGGAGCTCCGGCACAGGCGAGGCCAACACCCCCCGCGCTAGGGGCGGCAGCGGTGGTGGATGGGTCGCGACTATAGGATGGGGTGAGCGGGGTGCCGACGCGTGCATCCATGGGGTGCAGTTCACCGGCTCGACGCGCGCGGGGCGTAGGAGGCGGAGAGGAGAGAGTGCGGCGCGAGTGCTCGAGTGTGCCGCGCGCGGAAGCGGGCGCCCTAAATGCACCGCGCGAGATAGCGAATCAGACAGCGCTCCCAACTCCTTATACCGCACGCGGTTATTGCGCGCCCGCTGGAGACACCCCGTGGGTTACGCGCGCTAAAATGGCCAAATTTGCGGCGCCGCGCTTGTTTAGCGCGGCTGTTGAAGATGCTCTTAAGACTCGTAAGTGAACGCTCTTTATTTAGACTAGCTGAATACTCGTACGTTGCCACGGGTCAAAAAACGCATTATGATCAAATAATTTTTCGAATTAAAAAATGCGTGTCGGACATGATAGGACTGGTTTCAATTCCTGGACAAATTGATTCTCTCCCTCTTATTTCTTCCTAGGCAATCGTCGTATGTCTTTAAAAACTTCCCCTTGCATCATTTTATTCTCCTCACCCTTCCTTTCCCTTCACCTTTTTCCATAGTGTCGTGTGGGCAAGCCCTATTCAAAATCTTCTATTTTCATCTATTATGTCATCATTCAAAATATTATTTGATCTCCTTTTTGAATGGAAACTTACGAAGTCCTCTCACAACTAACTCGAAAGAAACATGAACTTCGACAAGTATAGAAACAAAGAACAAAATCATATTTTCTAAAAAAAATAGACCCTCTCAAACAACATATAATACTCCCAAACCCAAAGTTAAATAGACCTACAAGAGATGTATGCTTAATGTAAAACATCTGACTTTTAGGTCACTCTCGTAAAAGGTTATTTCTGCATCGGTGAAATGACTGGGAGGGGCATCTTGAGTTCAAGCAGTTCTCTTTGAAGTCGTAGGTTGAGTTAAAGGTTGTCCTCTTTCTTCTCAAGAGGAACTCCTGACTTCCTTGAGAATATAAAGAAGCTTAACAAACCAAGCTCTATGTGCCCCCTATCTTGACCATGGACAAATACAAACTTTTGCAAAAAAATACAAACTAAAAATTCAAAGCCAGGATGTTAGCGATAGTTAGTTCAAACTCGTACAGCCCAAAAAACAATAGTTAGTTTAAACTCTTACAGCCCAAAAAGCATATGGTTTGATCGCCTCCAAGTTTCAACATTACCTTGAGCTTTAGACATGCTTTCTGATTTTGTAGAGTTAGAGATAAAAGCTCCAAGCATGACTGAAAATTGAGAGTGATGTGATGAGTTAGGACTGACAGGAACATTCAGTAGGACAACCAACACAAAAACTACGACGACATACTACCATCACATGAAATATGTAAATGTGTGTGCATTATTTAGGTTCTCAATATCTATCTCTCATGCTCTTCCGATTCACTTTTCTCCTATCCGAGCATCTCACTGCCAATCTATCAAAAAATAGCAGCCTCCCACGTAGATGGGGCCTCGGTCAGCAACACGGCGGGAGCAGAAATCAGCCTTCAGGAAGTACTCGTCAAGCTTGATATAGACCAATGACCACCTTGATTGATGACAGTAGCCCGTGAGAAGACGTCACACTCCGGCTCACTGCAGAAGTAATTCTGCACACATGAAGACTTAGAAAAAAAGAATGAATGTCTTAAAAAAATTAAAAGCTACACATATAAAAGTGTAAAAAGGCATAAGTGGGGACAAAATTGTGGAATAGCTCTGATGAATGCACATAAGACTATGCGGCGCTTTGATTATCAGAGAAGATTAAATGCTCGTAAATCATAATGTACCCTTCACGATCATAATCAAATCCTGAGAAAAATAAAAATTGTTATCACCACAGGCCACATATAAGATGTCTAGAAAGCAAATAGCAATTGTCATTTTGACAGCAATCAAAATATGACACATTATTCAGAAAAAGAATTATAAGTTCAACGTGCAGGCAACATGATACTAATTTATACACCCACAGTTGTCATGCGTACACCATGCACCATTTGAAAACAGAGTACTCCCCCAGTCCCAAAGTAAGTATCTTTGATATAGTATAAACTATACTAAACAAAATGAACTTATTTTGGGACGGATGGAGTAATCATTATCAGTATACATAGACAGTTCTTGGACAAACCGAAACCTACATGCAGCTGCAATCATGCATCAAAACTGCCAGTACAAAATACATCTTTTGAATGTTGAAATTTCACGGTTTGGTAGCCATCTGCAATCATGCATCCATTCTCAGAATCATATCATGATCGAAAATCTTCCAATTTGGTAGTATGCAGATTAATATAACGAGCAACAATTTGAGAGTTGGGAGACATTACTAACATGATTCACTTTTTACAGTGTAGTTTCACCATGATAAAAAAATTCCCAATTTGGTAGTCTGCACATCAACATTACGAGCAACAATTTTCCACTTTTTACAAAGCAGTTCATGTAGAAGATGGCAGAGAGGATGTGAGTTTGACACTACTGATCATCTGTAGATTTTGAATGATACCTTTCAGACCTTGTGATTAAAAAAAGATGTTGAACTATTAGCAGAGATTCAAAATCAGTCAAGGATTAGTTGATCAGCACCGTGATTCTACAACAAAGTGATCAAATTTTGAGTACCTCCTAATAAGTGTTTGCTTCACCCCCTGCTGTTGGAGACCCGGAGCAGGGGCAGGTTGGGGAGGCCACGGAGGAATGGGAGGAGGTAGGCGGGGCTGGGGTTGTCGAGGCGCGTGGGGCTCGGGAAGCTGGATGACGTCGGGCTGGGGTGGTAGGAAGGCACCGGGCTCGGGAACGACGACGACGGCGCACTGAGCACCTGCGAGGACGAGCAGGAGCTCATGCCCATCGACGAGACCCCACCAAACGGCCCGAACGACGGCGGCTTGTATCCCTGCCACGAATCGAACCAAACAATCAGATCTACACATCCAAGCAAGGCTGGCTAGATCCAGGAAACGGAAGGAGAGAAGAAACATGGGATGGGGGGGGGGATCTCGATCCCGAGACCAAGAAGCGAGGCTTCACCTTGCGGTAGGTGGTGCCATCGTCCTCCACGACCCATTCGGCCTCGCGGCAGAGCTCCTTGAGCACCTCGTTGTTGTCGCAGTGCTTGGGGAGCTTGTAGCTACCGAGAGCGCGGAGGTCGGTGAAGATCTTGGCGGCGATGGCCCGGCGCCGGCACTCGCACCACTTGTTGTTCTCCCGCTCCTTTCACGTGGGCGTCCGACCCAGCCCGGCGTCCGCCTCCGTCGCTGTAGGCGGGAGGAGGTCGGCGGCGGTGATTCCTCTCTAGAGAGAAAAGGGAATCGAGAGCGAGGGATTTGGGGAAGGGAGTGGGAGGTGGGATACGAGGACGTGGGGGACGTGCGTTGTTTTTCTTTTTTCTTTATCTCGTGAGTGGAGTGGCGGGGAGGCAGTCCGATTTTTCAGGAATCGTAGGAGGGTGGGGTGGAGGGGAGCGAGGCGATCGTGAAGGTCGAACCATCATAAGAGGTCGAACCATGACGACGTTTGATTCGGCCCCCTTTGGTTTGTAGGATTTTTGTAGGAATTTTATAGGATAGGATTTGCAAAGGAAAAATTCCTTTGAAGCCCTTTGGTTTGTAGGAATGGATTCCTATTCCTATGTAGGATAGAAATCAATCTTTCACGTTTTGGAGGAAAAAAAACATTAGCCTAGACTTAATGAAAAAAATTCTATCCTATGCACCAAATGACATTTTTTTTTCTATAAAAATTGACATGCATGTCATCTCACTTCCTATGATTTTCCCATTCCTATAAAATTTCTATCTTATCCTATGAACAGAGAAGGCCTTAGAGATTTGTGCCTAGCGCGGCCAACGGAGGACTCGAGGATAGCTTCCGCGTTGGTCCCTGACCTGACCTGACCGGACCGAGTGACGGCTGAGACTGACGCCCCTTTGTCTTCCCACCACCCCATCTTTTCCCTTCCCAGCATTCAAAACCCCCAGCTGCTTCCTGCGCCAAGGGCTTTTCCATCGCCTCCTCCTCACCAAACGTGCTTCCCTTTGGGGTTTTCTCATTGGTGCGTGCGTTTTGGATTCCCTTCCCCTTCCCACCCCGCTCCCCCTTTTCGATTGTGCCGCGCGAGAGAAATCGCATTTTTTTGGGGGTGGATTTCGCTCATCGGTTTCTTGCCCTGGTACGATAGGGTTTCTCTCTTGGCTCCGACAGAGTTCATCGCGGCATCAGACCCGTTTCCTCTTCCTGCTTCTTCGTCATTGCGCCCCCTCTGCCCTTCCGGTCTCCTTTTTATCCTTGTTTTGGGTTTTTTTCTGCTGACGGTTTCTTTATTTCGCATTTCTTTTGGTTTTTTTTTCTGCCGACGGTTTCTTGATTTCGCATTTCTTTTGGGATTTTTTTTGCCGGCGGTTTCTTGATTTTGCATTTCTTTTGGCGTTTTTCTGCCGAGGGTTCCTTGATTTTGCTTTGCTAGGCTTCTTGCCCTGTAACAATCAATGCTTTCTGTCTTCTCTTCGTCGGATCGACCTTTTTCCTCCTGGGGTTTTGGTTTGCGGCGTCTCGTCTCTGTTCTTTTTTTTTTTTAGTTATTGAGGGAAGCCGTCTCCGTTCTATATGGAATGCGCGATTTTATTTTGGAATTTCTCCCCCTCCTCTGGGCTTTTGGGGTTCTTGCCCTGTTTTTCCTCTGTTCTTCTTTTCCCCTTTTATGATTTTTGAGGGTTTTCTTTCCCGTTCTATATATGGAAATCATGTAACCTGTAGTCGGTGTTGAGCAGGTCCCGTTGGCTGATGTGAAGATGGCGAGCAGCGCATCCGAGAAGTGGGCTGTGGTGCAATACGGACACCACGGTCCTGCAACCAAAGTCTACCAGTTTCAGATCCTGTTGCCAAATGGCACAAGCACCAGCCTTAAGCTGCGCGATCCTGGAGAAGAGATGCCGCTTCCTGATTTCTTACATCGTATTCGGGAAGAGTCGGGCGATGCCTCCTCACATTGTGGTCAAAGGCGGGGAATTGAATGGGATGGCGATGTTTATCTAGAGGACCTGCTGGACAGAAAGATAGACAAGAAAGTGCAGTTCAGTGATTTTGTCACTAAGGGTACTAACATATTAAGACTTCAGGTAAGCCCCAACTCATTCATGTTCTGATTCACGAAATGACTGCAGACCATCTAACACATTTTCTTTCTATCCATTTGCTTTGCTAGGATGGTGAAGAATTTGTCAGGACATATGAGGTCAGTATTTGAACTAATCTTACTCCATATCTGTGTCATGTAGCACTGAGAATTTTTCATTCTATCATGCTAAGATACATTTCCTAATTTAGTATCCCTTGAGGATCCTATAATCTTTGCGGTGTCATTCACTATTCACAAACGATTGGTGTAATTGTGCCAAACCCAAGCCGTGGTGCAGTTAACATGTACAAGAAAATGATGTAGATGAATCCTTACATTCGTTGTGCTTATGTGTTTACTTGCTTGTCTTCAGAATATGTGGGACCTTACACCTCCGACTGAACTGCTTCAAGAGCTTCCGGCAGAATATAGCACTGAGAGTGCTCTTGCAGACCTTGTTGTTAGTTTTCTTGTCCGAGTATTTTGCCTCCTCAGTTTCATAGGTGACCAACTGTGAAGATCTGACCTTCGTTGTCTTTTCCTGTCATCAGGACAACTCATTACAGGCTTTGTGGTCAAATGGTAGCAAAGAAATAAAGTTAATCAGGTTAGTTCCCATTTATCGCCATCCCAATTGACAATTATGGTATCAGACGGTAGCTATCCTTGCTGGGTTGTTTCCCTTTCAATTCCACTTTGGACCTGTCTATGTCTCTGTTTCCCTCATAACTCCCTGCTGAATTAAATGCTCTATGCATTGCACATAATGCAAAGCGAACTGGTTACACAAGTAATATCATGTTAGTCACAAATACAGGAGAGAATATAATATATTATCAAAGCTTAGTTACTATCAGCTGAAGCACAAAGGCAGTTTTCATAATGCACTGGGCTATGCTCCAGGTTGTAGTTTCAGTTTTGACTTTTTTCCATTGCAGCACTAGATACTTAGCTGTAGAATTGGCTTTAAGTAGATGTAATCATGTATAAATTACCCTCCAAGTAGGATCTCATCGCAAACATAATGATAAATATACCAAGAAAAGGAAAGCTGCTCATTGCATGGAATCTTTGGGTTTCAGTTTTTTCTTTTATACCATTACATCAATCTACTCTGTTTTCTTCTCCCCTTTTCTTTCCTGACAAACGTTATTATCTTTGATTCATTACTTCTCAGAATCACTTTCACACGAGTGTTGGATCATGTTGTAGGATAACTGTTGATGGAGAAAAGATTGTGGTTTTTGATACTGGTAGGGGGATGGACGGTTCAGAAGATAATTCTATCTCTAAATGGTAACGCTCTTTAGTTGAAGTTTTACCACATGAAGTTTAAGTATTCACTCTGTCAAATGTGTTAGGGGAAATTGGAGGTTGGAGTGCACAAGAGAAACATAAAAGGGGGGTGGGGGTAATTTAGTGTTTCGTTTTCAAAGAGCAGTAACGATATAAAGAGGAAAAATGGTTATTACTATTTAATTTATGAACATTTTGAATGCCCTTTTGATATTAATATTGTTTATATGGAGGGTACTTGTACTTTGTTTTTTTATTATGTTTCTTCATAGTTTCCATATGCAGAGTTCGATTGCACAACCATCCTACTTAAGCCCTAATGCAACATAGTTTGGATCTTATTTAGTCTTATTTATTTAGGGGTACAATGGGTTCTTCTAACCACAGAGTATTTCGGAAACAAGGTATCGGCGGGAAAGCGCCATACTTAGTGGTGAGCAATTATATATCACAAACATATGGATCGTACTTATTCCATTTCTTGCAATTTGTTTGCCTTATCAACAATCCTTCAGTGACATTTATCTAAGTTGCATTAATATATGATTTCCATTTGGACATGTTCTGTAAGTAACCATTGGATGTTATGGGAGTCTCTTCATTTTTCTTGAATTTACCTTTGCAGCTGAAACTTTCTAAATGATGTACCGTAAAACAGATCATGTACTTTAGCAGTATGTCTATGCCTATTCAAAGGAGAGAGTACAAATGAGTTTCAGCTTCTGTTGGATGGGATTAACAGAATTAAAGGAGAAAGAAGCACGATTTTTTCATATACATCATTTATTACCATTGTGATTGTATGGCTTCCTCAATTTTTTTTAATTCATTATGCTACCTTTTAAAGTATAGCTGGGCATGTTATGATTGCTATATCACTTACTGTATCAGTTATTTTCCATAGTTGGCAAAATAAAGAGGTGTATGCCATTTCGATTATTTGGCTTATCAGGCCAACTGAGGGATGAATTTATAATTGCTGTCTTGCCCGTTCTGGACAGTTTTATGCAATTCTTGAAGATAACAAACTATGATTTTAGAAGTTGCTTGGTCCTGTATTTTACATTGCTTCTCCGTCTATATATTTTTTCACGTGAAAATACACTGTATTTCACTAAAATGAAATATTCATAGACGACAAATTCATATGTGGAGTACTTGATTTGTTACTCTATCGAATATCTACAGCCTTTCTTTGGCATGTTTGGCTATGGTGGAACTATTGCATCGATGCATCTTGGAAGGTATGAATTTACCAGCTAATCTATACCAAAGATTGAAGTTTTTCAGTTTCATTGATTGCCATGTTCTTTCTTTTACAATAGAACTGCCATAGTTTCTTCTAAAACTAAGGAATCAAGGAAAGTGTTTACCTTGCATCTTTCGAGGGAGGCTCTGTTGGAGAAGTCTTCATCTAAACTCAGCTGGAAGGTGTTCTGCCAACCCCTTGTTTTTCTAATTATATTCCTGTACCTTGGCAAAGTAGCAGACATCAGCACGATTGAATTGCAGACTGCTGGAGGAGTTAGAGATCCATCTGAAGAAGAGTTGGCACTGTCGCCACATCGAAGTTTTACACAGGTGATCCAGTTATCTTGACTGTCTTTTAGATGTTCTGATGCCCTGCAATATCAGCCCATCAGCAATGCTAAATTGATATCTGAGTTGTGATTGCATGTTTCATATGTTTGGTATAGAATACCAAGATACCAATTCATGTCAAGTAACGGTCATAAGTATGAAATCTCCATATTTACTGATACCTATTTCCTGGTTATTGGAGTATTTGTTACTTCACCGTTTCTTTAATTTAAATTTTCTTTCAATACTGATAAAATCTTAACAGGCATATATTCTTTCACTAGGATTTATCATCATATTTTACTTTATAGAACCGAAAATCTCAATGATTCAGTAGTTGAGGTCTGGATTCAGAAAACTGTCAAAAGACCTGTTCTGGCCGAAAACCAAGATAACTAGGCCAATTGCAATTGATCATTGCCTAACTGGGCACTTTCTCTGGGTGGATCTCTTAGACATCTTCAAACATAGGATCTGAAATTGTAAAACCTTGTAGTATTTCTTGTACCAAACTACAAAAGGTAATTCAAGTCTTCACGACAAATTCTGTATTTGATGAACA
This sequence comes from Triticum dicoccoides, assembly GCF_002162155.2. Lineage (NCBI taxonomy): Eukaryota > Viridiplantae > Streptophyta > Magnoliopsida > Poales > Poaceae > Triticum > Triticum dicoccoides. The sequence goes on along the minus strand of NC_041392.1, from coordinate 474,684,398 downwards.
ACATAACATTGGCTCGAAATAAATATATCACGATGCAAATTTTGAAGTCTAATTGCGACGTAGACATTGAGGAACAAAAAAGAACAAGCAATGGTGTGAGTGGTAGTACAAAGTCAAATTAGAAAAAAACAATAAGGTGAAGCAATTATTCAAGCATAATATGCCTTTTTTGTTTCTTGATGTGTGGATAAAATTCAGGACGTCAAATCTTATTTCAGAATGTTGTGGTCTGTATTGTTTTTCGTGCTTCAGTACCAGAACAAGGATTTTTTTTAGGGAAAGCTTTCTGTTTTTAGCTCTGCGTGAGCCCATTGGTTCAAGTATGTACTTGAAGAATCAATCCTCCCTAAATCAAATACATTGTTTCTCCTGTGTATGCCCATTCCATTTTTGGAGGAAATACTCATTTAAGAAAACCAATAAATCACAGTAACACAAAGTGAATTTTCACTAAAGACAATGGTATATTGAAGTTTCTTTGATGTCTTATGCAGAAATATTCCTTACCACCCATTTGTATGAGGTTTGGCATGAGGGCTATTGATGTAGGGTAGAACCCTAATCGCCCGATCTTTCACGAAAGGAGCGGACCCCGCGAAGAACACGAGGAACACAAGGGGGAAAACGAGGGAAAACACAAGGAGAAACACAAGAGGAAACACTAAACCACCACGAATAAGTCACACATGTGCTAGATCCTCGAGTACATAAGGAAAGATACACGATCCACGGACAACTAAGGACGATACAAGGGTAGCCGGTCTTCTCCGTGAGGAGGTCTTGAGTTCTTCCCTAAAAAGGGGTCTTGAATCCGCTTGGGGGATCTTCTCCGGTGGAGGCTCGAATCTCCGAGGAGAAGGTATCCAAGTGGATGAACAAAGCTCTCACACGAAATATGAGCTAATCCTTTGCTAACCCTAGAAAGGAGGAGGGAGAGGTCTATATATAGTCTTAGTGTAA
>NC_041392.1:474596587-474683215 GCF_002162155.2 Triticum dicoccoides | reverse complement strand
GGGGGTACATGGGCTGCGCCCCAACACATGGCAGCGCACAGGCGCCGGACGTGCGGGAGTCACCGGTCGTCCGGAGGCTTGCGAGGGTCCGGACGTCCGGTGCCTGTCGGACGTCCGTAGATTCGGCTCGGGTGGACTTCGGTCGGACGTCCGGTCGGGGTCGGACGTCCGGAGCCTGGAGGTCGTCGGTCGTCCGTAGCGCTTCGGAAATCCGTAGTTTTGGCTCGGGTATGGAAGTGTCGGTCGTCCGGAGAGGGCCGGACGTCCGGAGCCTGGAGGTCGTCGGACGTCCGGGGTTCGTCGGTCGTCCGGAGCCTGGGGACTTCGAGCAGTTCTTCTTGTCCCGTGAACTTGGCGTCCTCACCGTCTTGTCCGTTGAATGTGGTTGGTCCGTGGCCTTCCTCCAAACACCTGATCACACATAGGGTTTCCGCTTGAGGTAGTAGCCAATTCTCATGTATGGTAAGTGGTAGTTCGGAGAGGAGTGAGTTCACCTTAGTTTCGAGGGCTCTTGCACGTGCTTGTGTCATTGGTCCGCTAGTCACTCGGTGAGACGATGGTAGGTCCATGGGGATGACCTTGGGATGCTCCGCATCAGCTATGGTTTGATGTGGCATGTTTATCCTTGTCGATGTGAAAGCTTTATCATTTGTATATACCCACGGTTAAGGAAACAAAATTAGCTCTACTATCTAGGATTATGCAACACTTAAAAATATCTAGTACACATTACTTCTGATTTTGTAACTTGCTATATTTCTGTTGAGAGTCATGCACCGGTTAATTATATCTTATGATTAAAGCTGAGATGATTTATGGAATTTAGAGATCTAGCTTTTGCTGACTTATCAAACTCAAATACTAGACCCAAAACAGTACTGGTTCTTGGCATTCAGGAACCTATGTTCTCCAGATTCATGGATTTCTTGTGATGATAATTTTTTTTTGCTAGTCTTGTTAAATTCATTAATGCGACACTTATGCGTGTCCACGCACATGCTTCTGTCAACATTTACAGGTGGAAATCCACGGCTTGAATAGGCACTTGGAGCCAGCTAAACTTCGAGGATTTCTGAAGGACATATATTTTCCATATATACAGGTTCCTTTCTGAACAAATCCATAATCATTTATTGAAGCATTGATTGAATGAGATGGAAGTACAAATAAACGAACATACATGCTGAATACTTTGCAGTTCTGTGGATGTTGGAGAAAAACATATGATTTTACTAGCAATATGACATTGCTTTAGAATTTATGTCACGATGCTCGTTCCTTGTCTTGGCCAATTCACTGATGTGGTTGGAATGTACAGTGCAATGATACAGTGCAGCTGTCAGATATATTTTGTTTCGTACAATTGTCATATTGTTTGATTTAGTCTCAATTATCCATCGTACTGGGGTTTCAAACAAGCTGAACTCGACCAAGCCCACTAAAGTTCATGCTTTCACTTGAAATAATATCTCAAGCTCAAAACGAACTAAGAAATTGGTTCAAACTAAAAGAATAGCACTCCCTCCGATCCATATTAATTGTCTGATTTAGTACAACTTTGTACTAAATCAGCGAAATTAATATAGATCGGAGGGAGTATTAGAAGATCAAAGTAGAAACATATGTGGCTCAAGATTAGCTCAATTCTGCCCTCTTGTTTGTAATAATATAGTATGTATATGTACTTAATCTAGTTCAAGCACGCGTAAAAAAAATCTAGTCCAAGCTGATTCTGAATTGATGATGAGTGAAGCACAGCTTGAATTTACGAATTCTGTGCTTTGAGGCAAGTCAAGTCTGAGCTAATCTCAAATAACTTGTTGAACCAGTGCCATTTTGGGAGCTCTCTACAGGTTTACAACTCAGTATTTTTCAGCTCAAGTGAATTAAAATTATTTTGTGTGCAAAGTTCTTAAAATTCATACTGGTGCAGTTACCTACCTCAACAAATTATGCTAACTGAAATACCTTGTCAATTCTTCCAGTATGACGAGGATAATGGATCTGCGAGTACAAGGAGGCCAGTTCAATTTGAGGTCTGTCCAGAATTTCCTATCACTACTGTAGGCTTGAATAATAAGACTATTGTCATATAGTTACTACTGGAAACACGGGATTTTTCTCCTTTATTTCTTGCCCCTTTGATTGTTGAGTGGATCTTTTCAGCTTGTTCTTTTAGTGGCATCTTATTCATCAAATGCTGAGCTATTTATTTTACATGTTTATCTTTGTAATATCTAGATAATTGTGCAGTGCAAGATCTTCTGCTAGCCAAAAGTTGGCCTACTTGAATGGTATGGCCATCTGTATCCAGTTTTAGCTATATCAATGATGCTAGATGATTGCTAAAAGGGGCTAGAATGAACCTGCCAACATTGGCTTCTTTTCAAATGTCAAGCACAAAATAGTAATAGGTTATTTTAGCTGAAAGCACACACACACACACCTAGTTACACTTGCATTGTTTTCCCATTGATCAATATACACTGTAAGCAGGACGTAGGCCAATGGAGGCACTTTATGGACTGAATTCATGGCCCCAAACTGTCCATATATCATTCAGGGAGAGGAATTTGTTTCAGATTTTCGAATTCTAAAACTTCAGGGCTATGACATTATCTTGGGAGCTGATTGGATGTCCACCCACAACCCTGTGAAGTTAGATTTTGACCTCATGGAATTCCAGATTACAAAGGACAAACAAAAGTTGGTCACTTTCTCGGATGAGAGCTTGCCATCTGGTCCTGTCACTGAATCTAGCATGGATAAGCATATATTGGAGCAATCAATCTGTGGGGCAGTCATTGTTGTAAACAAGCTACAACCTGAAGCTACACCAAAGGCCCCTGCGCATCCTCAAATTAAGGCCATGATGGGAAAATACAAAAAGGTCTTCTCTAGTCCTACTATGCTGCCCCCTTCTAGGGCTTGTGACCATGCAATTCCTTTTATGCCCGGGGCCATAGTAGTCAATCAAAGACCTTATCGACTGCCACATCATCAGAAGAATGCTATGGAGACAATCATCCAGGACATGGTCAATAAGAAAATAATTAGGGACAGCTCTAGCCCTTATTCTTCTCCAGCTATTCTGATTAGAAAGAAGGATCTGTCTTGGAGGCTGTGCAATGATTTCAGAAAAGTAAATTCCCAAACTATCAAGAACAAATACCCTATTCCAGTTATTGAGGATTTGCTGGATGAGCTTCATGGGGCTACTGTGTTTACCAAATTGAATTTGAAGAGTGGTTATCACCAAATAAGAATGAAGGAGGAAGACATTGAAAAGACTGCTTTCACTACTCATTGTGGGCATTATGAATATTTGGTCATGCCTTTCGGCCTAACCAATGCTCCTGCCACTTTTCAAATGCTAATGAACAAAATCCTCAAGAAATATCTCAGAAAATTTGTTTTGGTTTTCTTTGACGACATACTGATATTCAGTGAAACATTGGAGGATCATTTGGCACACTTGGAGGAGGTTTTTAAAACCCTACAGGAAAACCAACTGGTGGTCAACTTAAGCAAATGTATTTTTGCTCAACCTCAGGTGGAGTACCTGGGCCACATTATTAGGGGAGATGGGGTTGCCACAGACCCTGTGAAGATTGAAGCAATTACTCAATGGCCTGCCCCTGAAAATGTTTCACAATTGAGAAGTTTTTTGGGCCTCACAGGGTATTACAGAAGATTTGTGCAAAATTATGGATATATCTGCAAACCCCTTTTCAATGCCCTTAAGAAGGACAATTTCCAGTGGTCAAATGAGCAGCAAGAGGCATTCAACACCCTAAAACATAAGATGACCCAAGCTCCTGTCCTTGCTCTACCTGACTTCACAAAACCATTTGTGCTAGAAGCTGATGCTTGTGCTTATGGAATTGGTGCTGTTCTCATGCAGGGTGGAAGGCCAATTGCTTACTTCAGCAAAGCAATTGGACCTAGAGCTATTGCTTGGTCCAGTTATGACAAGGAAGCTTTGGCCATTATGGAAGCACTCAAACAGTGGAAACATTACTTTTCAGCTTCTTCTCTGATAATAAGAACTGACCAACAAAGTCTAAGGTACATCCAAGACCAGAAACTTACTGAAGGCATTCAGCATAAACTCTTGGTTAAACTGTTGGGATACAATTACACAATTGAGTACAAGAAGGGAAATACCAACAGAGTTGCTGATGCACTTTCAAGAGTGCAACACAAACTCCATAGTTTGTTTGTTAGTATAGCCAAACCTGCTTGGATAGGAGAGGTTACTGATACTTACAAATCTGACAGCAAGTGCAAAGACTTGATCACCCAATTATCCATTAATCCTGCAGGCTTGCCCAACTACACTTTCCAGAATGGTATTCTCAAATACAAAGACAGAGTTGTGATTGGAAACAGCAAACCCCTTCAAAACAAATTAATTGCTTCTTTACACAGCTCTGAATTGGGGGGTCACCCAGGCCATAGAGCTTCATATCAGAGAATCAAGCTACTATTCCATTGGCCTGGCATGAAACAAGCAATAGTGGACTATATCAAACAGTGTCCTGTTTGCCAAATCAACAAAGCAGAGCATTGCAGATATCCTGGCCTGTTACAGCCACTGCCGGTCCCTGACTTTGCTTGGTGCCATATTAGCATGGATTTCGTGGAAGGGCTGCCTACATCCAACAACAAGGATTTAATCCTAGTGGTTGTGGACAGGTTCACCAAGTACAGCCATTTTATTGCTATGAAACACCCTATCACTGTCAGCTCTGTAGCACGGGCTTTTGTGGATAATATTTTTAAGCTCCATGGTCTTCCATCCGTGATAGTAACTGACAGGGACAAGATCTTCACTAGCAACTTGTGGCAGGAACTTTTCAAGAAGCTGGGAATTAAACTCCACCTTAGTACCTCCTATCACCCCCAATCAGACGGTCAAACTAAGAGGGTTAATCAGTGCATGGAGAATTATTTAAGATGCATGGCTTTCCTCAAACCAACTAAGTGGCACCAGTGGCTTTCCCTGGCTGAGTGGTGGTACAATACAAGCTTTCACACAGCTCTCCAAATCACACCATTTCAGGCCTTGTACAACAGGAAACCTCAAATGCTAGCTGAAGCTGCTTTATATCCTGAGGACAGCACTGACACATTACCGTCTGTGCTCACTGCTGAACAGACGGCCAATCAGATCAAGGGCAACCTACTTAGAGCACAGGAAAGAATGAAACATTATGCAGACAAAAAGAGAAGTGAACGGTCTTTGGAAGTGGGAGACATGGTCTACTTAAAATTGCAACCGTATAGACATACCACACTAAGCATTCACAGGTGCCTGAAGCTTCATTCAAAATTCTATGGCCCCTTCAGAGTCCTACAAAAAATAGGCAAGGTCGCTTACAAGCTGCTGTTACCAGAGGATTGCAAGCTTCACCACACATTCCACATCAGCCAGTTAAAGAAACACATCGGCCCTACTGCTGTGCCCAATCCCAAACTTCCATTGATCAACCCAGATGGCACAATCCTACTGGAACCAGAAATGCTTCTGGAAAGGAAATTGGTTCCTCGAACTCAGGGGGACATCGACATACCAGTAGTACGCTGGAAGATCAAGTGGGTCAACTTGCCATTGCAGGACGCCACCTGGGAGGATGCTCAGTTCATTCAGAAGGTGTTTCCTTCCTTTCAGCCTTGAGGACAGGTCTGGTCTCGCACGGGAGGAATTGTCAGGACCCAGTTGCAGTGTTCTCTCTGTTTTCGTGATTCAGTTGAATTCAGACTTCTAACCATGGGCGTGAAGCTGTGGGAACCATCCATCTTCCATCCAACGCTCCTGGTGGCTTCGTACTGCTTCGGCAAGCTACAGAAGATGTGGTGCGTTGATCTTTCATCGGACGGCTCTGGGTGGTCAAGGCGTCGCTGTTGATCTCTCTGGAAAGCTCAACCACTCCCCTCTCCTCCATGTGCGCTTCTCGCACCTTCTAGAGTCTTGTAAGGCTATATAGCCAGGTTTTGAGAGCCTGCGTGCTCATGATTATTCTCCCTTGGGGTAAACCCTAGCCGCTGGTGTTCCCGGTTGGTCTTTTTGTAACCAAAACCCTAGCAGAACTTCCCTCTGAAATCAAGCTGTGCTAGTAATATTCTCTGAATTCTGAGTGCGTTTTCTGAATTTAGTCCGTCAGACAACTCGGGTCTGACATCCACCTCCGGGAGCAGCACCTTCCCAGCACAATGCGTCATCGCGCGGGATAGGTGGCTCCCCTCCCCGGCGATCTCAAGGAGCTCCACCTCCGGGAGCAGCAGATCCGGCCCTCTCACCGCTTTCTTGCCCTCCAGCTTCATCCTCTTGCGCAACTTGGCCTTCTCCAACATTGAGAGACAGGTTGGCTCTTCAGACTTGGAGATGCGAGCGCTCCGGCGGGTGTTGAAGATGGTCGGGAAGCTGCGGGAGGAGGCAGCTGGACGTCGGAGATTGTGGCCGCAGGAGGCGTGACCAGAAGATCGTTGCTGGCTTCGACCGCCAGCGGGGACGGAGGGGCGTTTTGGATGAGCGGCAGTCCCTCATCGAACCTGGCCATGGCTTCCATGACCTGGTCGTCTCCTTCAACAGACGGGACGAAGGCCCGGCCGCGGAAGTCGCTGCAGTTGTCTAACATACTTGGGAAGAGAAATCTAGTCTTATCTTTGGGAGATGAGTTAATTGACTGGACAAATTTGAAAACCCCTAGCCTTAGACACCATGCATCTTATGGGGCTGTCCCTGGGCTTCACCCACAAAACATAACAACACATATACGGGATACTGATTTCAGCAACCCATGTGGTGTTGTTTCCAATGAATTTTTGGTTTGCACTATGTTCCTTTCAACTAAGGAGTAGTCATCGTCCAAGTGGATGAAATTTGCACTTGGTTAAAAGGCATGAGTAGTTTATTTCTTATGGTGTAATTTGGACTTCTGAAAATTAGAAAGGGGGTGGGGGCAGGGGAGTAATATGAACGGAGTTCTCCAGGAAATCAAGCAAGCTTGTGTTACGATCTGCCTTACTATATTTATGTAATATGGACATACTCCCTCCATCCCGAATTACTTGTCTTAGATTTGTCTACTTTATGATCAAATACTGACTATAGCTCTGCTATGTTCAGGGGCCTTATGTATATTTTGTTTTTATAGCTGTGTTTTCTGGATCTGTTTTATCTTCAGGTGAATGGTGTAGATTTAGCAGAAATACAGGAAAGTGAAGTGACACTTACTAATCTGCACTCTTCTAATGGTCCTGATTTCGATCTGCATCTAAAATTTGCTTGTACTTCAACAAATGCAGGTAACAAATTATTTTAACTTAAAATTATAAACATATATTTTTACTGCATGTCTTTCCCTAATTTATACTCATGATGAATCACAGCTAGTCGCCAAGCACATGCTCGGATCAAGTGTGTATACTTTCCAATTGTCAAGGTATAATGGAATAACTATTAAACAGCTAGCTTATAATTTCCTACCATGACAACAATTTCTTTTCACAGGGAAAAGAATCTATCGATTCTATTTTAGAAAAGTTAAGCGAAAATGCCTTGGGGGTGAAAGAAAACTTTGACAATTTTTCACGTGTGTCAGTCCGCCGACTTGGCCGGTTACTCCCTGATGCAAGATGGGTACGCTATTCGTACTCGAAAACCCACCCCAATAAGATGTTTCCTTCGTAGACATTTCTTTTGATTATGATTGCACATAGCAAGTGAGCAAGTGTATCTTTGGTGCCTGCATAAGGCTATTCTGATGTCTGCCATACTGGGTTTTTTCTACAGCTTATCTTTTCCTCTCCGTCTTTGTAATCTTCCCAGCATTTTCCTATGTACTTCAATGATTGTTTTTTCTAATCTGATCAATTTGTGTGCTTTTCCACGTTGTCAGTATTACTACTATATTTTCTTTTATTTCTGTGTGTGTTAGGTAAGCTGATTCATGGGCAGCTTCATTTATATTGAATGTCATCTTAATATTCCCATAAATATATTCAACTTTTCACCTACCCTTGCCAATTTTTTCTTGTTAGAAGTATTAAGCGTGCCAATTGTTAATAATTCTGTCTGCGTGTCCTTTCATTTTATTATCAGAAATAGTACTAAAACATTGTTTCATTAGTGAACCATTTCATTATCTAATTTGGCCTAAGCAACCTGAACCTCGTTTCATGAGATAATTTTGGCTGGTTCTCTACAGAAGCTCTTGCTTAATATGTTATGTGTCATTTGAATTTCTCACCATCTAATAATGATGCTGCTCATAATGGTTATAAACTCTGCTTTAGCCTCCTAGACCTGTCTAGTTCAGGACTAAGTTATGTTTCTCAGTTTGGTGCTTCTCAAATACTAGGTCATGTTGTTAACTTTTGTCTTTTACATGCTACTATAAGTACCTCAGTGATATTTGTCTACAACGTACTCCCTCTGTCCCATAATATAAGACGTTATTACATCTAATATGTGAGTATATTGAATGTAATAACAGCTTATATTATGGGACAGAGGGATTAGAAACTAGGCGGTCGACTTCTGTAAGATACTGTGGACCAACCAGAGGATCACCGCGGCCGAGATGAAGGCGTACGACGACATGTTTGCGGTACCCATCCCGCTCTCGGTACTCACGACCATCGCTGCCCTAGTAGACCGAGAGCTACCCGCGGACTTCTCTACCGCGGCTGCTGCGACGACCACCGCTCGGTTGGCCGGCTCTCCATAGGGATACCGTAACGTCCGCCCCGTCGATCATGTGCACCCATGGATCATGCCATCAAGATAGCTATATGGAATGTGCGCGGCCTCAACGCGCGTGCCCGGCGCTTTGCCGTTAGATCGTTGCTCAACACCACCGGAGCCTCCATTGTATGCCTACAAGAAACTAAAATGGCCTTGATGTGCTCGTCCGTTGTCCTCGATGCCCTCGGTTCGGAGTTTGACGACTACACATACCTTCCGGCGAACGACACGAGGGGAGGCATCCTGCTCGCGTGGAAGAGCAGGGTCGTGTCGATCACTGACCACCTGTTCACCACAAATGCCGTCACCGCAAGAGTGGCCACGGCCAGTGGCACGCCTTGGTGGATGTCCGTCGTTTACGGCCCCCAAGAGGACGCGGAAAAGATCGCCTTTCTGCAGGAGATTCGCGATATACGCGCAGACTGCCCCGGGCCTTGGATGCTATGCGGTGACTTCAACTTGATCCTTCGTGATGAAGACAAGAATAACGGCAACCTAAATCGCCGCATGATGGGAAGATTTCGCCGCCTCGTCAACGATCTTGCGCTCAAGGAAGTATACCTCAATGGGAGAAGATTTACGTGGTCCAACGAGCAAACCCCGCCCACCCTGGTGCACCTAGACCGCGTGTTTTGCACCGTGGACTGGGAGGACGCGCATGGTGACTGTCACTTGAGATGCCTCGCCTCCGTCGTGTCCGACCATTGCCCGCTCCTCCTTGACTGCGCACCCACGCACGTCGCGCACCGGAGGTTCCACTTTGAGGATTTCTGGCTGCGACTTGACGGATTCCACGACACGGTTGCCGCGGCCTGGGGATCGGTGCATGACCCGGACCCTTTCCGGGGCCTCATGCTACGCCTTAAGAGCACGGCCCGCGCATTGACAAGTTGGAGCGCCAGGTCCAAGGGTTGCATTCGTGACAAGATGGCCATCTCCCGCGAGCTCATATCGCGTTTTGACAAAGCCCAGGAAGACCGCGCGCTCTCTCCCCCGGAAGATTGGCTGCGAAAACAGCTCAAGATCTCATACTTGGGGCTGGCTTCTCTCGAGCGCACAATCGCGAGGCAACGAGCGCGGATCACCACGCTCAAGGACGGCGATGCCAACACAGCCTTCTTCCACCGGCAATGTTCATTCCGCCGACAGAAGAATCACATATTCCGCCTTGTGACCGATGGACAAGTGATCACTGATCAGGAGGGAATGGCTCAAGCGGCCTTCACGTACTTTGACGAGCTCCTTGGCTCCTCCGCCGCCCGCAACCACACGCTGGATCTATCGCAGATCATCGAGCCCCATGACCTGACTGACCTCGAGGCACCATTCAGCCCGGAGGAGATTTGGGACGCCGTCAAGCGCCTCCCGGCTCGCAAAGCGCCGGGGCCGGACCGGACGGATTCACTGCGGAATTTTTGCGGGCCTGCTGGAGCATCATCAAGCAAGACTTCCTCGACACCTTCCAGCAGCTCTTTGAGCTGCGCGGCCGCGGATTCAGCAAGCTCAACCAGGCCCTCTTGACATTACTCCCAAAGCGAGCAGACGCGTGCCAACTCCGCGACTACCGGCCAATCTGCCTCATCCACCTTGTGGCAAAGATCTTCGCGAAGGTGCTATCGCTCCGCCTAGCGCCCAGACTGGGAGACATGGTTAGCCGCCACCAGAACGCTTTCATTCCGGGACGGAGCTTGCACGACAACTTTGTCCTCGTCAAGCAATCCGAGAGTGATGCTCAAGCTAGATCTGACGCGCGCCATCGACTCCCTGTCATGGCCCTTCCTTTTCGAGGCTCTTGGCCAATACGGATTCGGACCTCGCTTCAGGGAGTGGCTCGCGATCTTGCTATCATCCTCGAGCACTCGGATCATGATCAACGGTGAACCGGGACCACCAGTTTGGTGCTGCGGGCTGCGCCAGGGAGACCCCGTATCTCCGCAGCTCTTCGTGCTCGCCGTGGACATCCTTGGGCGCCTAATCAGCCGTGCCCACGACGCCGGCATATTGCAGCGGCTGCACCCCCGACGAGACATTCCGGCCATATCCCTGTACGCCGACGACGTGATGCTATTTTGCCACGCCACGCATGGCGACGTGGAGGCCGTACGTGCGATCCTGGCTATATTCAGTGAAGCTAGCGGCCTCCGAGTGAACTATGCCAAAAGCTCCGCCACTACCCTCAATGGCGACCCCGAGGTGGCTGCAACAATTGACCAGGTGGGATGCACGAAGGCGGAGCTGCCCATTACTTATCTTGGCATCCCTCTCACGCTACGCCGCCCCTCGGCTGCCCAACTACAACCCCTCGTCGACTCGGTGGCTGCTCGGCTCCCCACATGGAAAGCATGGCTCATGAACAAAACCGGGCGGCTGGCTTTGGTCAAATCGGTGCTCGCCGTGATCCCGATACATCAACTGCTCGCGTTTGCGCCGCCCAAGAAGACCTTGAGACAGCTCGAAAAGATCCAGTGCGGCTTCTTGTGGGCCGGGCGCGCTGTTGCTAATGGCGGACACTGCCACGTCAACTGGCGACGTGTGTGCCGCCCGCTCGAGTACGGCGGGCTTGGGGTCCAGGATCTGGAGCGCGCTGGCCTCGCGCTGCGCCTGCGCTGGATGTGGCTCTCCCACACGGACGACGATCGCGCATGGCGAGGCCTCGACCTCCAGTTTTCCAGCGAGGAGCGCGCGTTGCTCTACGCATCGACGACCATGGTGCTCGGTGATGGACTGACGGCACTGTTTTGGAATGACCGATGGCTCAATGGTCAGTCCGTGCGCGAACTCGCACCGGCACTCTACCAATGCATCCCCAAACGGCGACGCAAGTCAAGAACGGTGGCCGCAGGCCTTGCGGGCAACGCTTGGGCTCGCGACATCCAAGGAGCGATAGGGATTCATGAGATTGGCCAATATCTCAGACTTTGGCATGCCGTGCAGCACATCAGCCTACCAAACCGGCCTGACCAGATGCTCTGGAGATGGACGGCTAGTGGCACCTATACGGCACGGTCATGCTACGCTGCAGCCTTCCACGGATCTATGAAATGCCCCTCCTGGAAGCTTACCTGGAAGAGCTGGGCACCGCGACGCGTCCATTTCTTTCACTGGACAGCGGATAGACTCGCCCGTCGCGGCCTACAGCACCATCCACGATGCCTCCTCTGTGATCAGGCCCCTGAGTCGATGTGGCACCTGCTCCTAGAGTGCCCGTTTACGCGGCAGGTTTGGTACGACGTGCTGGCTTGGGCGAGGATACCTTCTCAACCGCCAAGCAATGAACCCAGCCTCACGGACTGGTGGCAACGAACGAAAGGGCAGACCCCACAGGCGCTACGGAAAGGTCTGCAATCCATCACCATGCTCGTTCCTTGGATGATCTGGAAACAGCGCAACGAGTGCGTCTTCAAGAATGCACGGCCCTCGGCTACCGCACTCGTAGATAGGATTAAGGCCGAAGCCAAATGTTGGGCACAAGCTGGCGCTTTGGGTCTCAGGGTAGTCCTCCCCACTAGCTGGGATGTCCACTGATAGGGTGCTAATCCATATAACCACCACCTCCTAGGAGGATTGTACTTTCTCATCTCTTCAATGAAATGAAACGCAAAGAGTCCTTTGCGTTTTCTCGAAAAAAATATTTTGATGTTTTTGTTACTCAGATGGACTTCTTGCTCCTGCTTCATTGAGCGTTGCTTTTGAGAAAAAATTACCCCCTTTTTGAGAACCTTTTAGAAGTTAAAAGAACTACGTATTTCATCAAAAGATAGTTGTACTGTTACCATGCCTAAATGGTACTCTCCTTTTCCCAGTATATATAAATATGTAAAATTTCTGAAAAGTACTGTTGGCATGAGCCTAGTCGTCTTCATTAAAAGCTAATTATAAAACTTGCCATGCAATACGTGCCAAAACACAATCGAAAAAGAGACGTTGGATGGTTTCCTGCTCATAACAGAAGCTACATCGTGCATCCCCTCCCACTTGCATTTAATGAAATTCTCCTTGATAAGGATGACTTTTTGACATATGAACCATAGGAAAACCTTGATCTTTGATGATACTTTTAGACCCAAAAATTGCTTAGATCTAAACTGAATACATGGAGTGCACTGTAAAAGCCCCACCAGTATGAAGGCCCCACTTAAGCCCATCTTGCTCTTGAGTTAGTTGCACCTCGGCAACCTTGAGGATGATCTCATTCTAGTCTGCCAAATGCTGACCAATGAGAGCCTGTCAGAAGTGAGCCTGTGGGTTCTCCACTCCAAGAACAACATCCCTATGTTGAACAATATTAAATAGTCCATACATGTCACCCAACAACCCTCATGCCCTACCCCATCTCTCACCCTCATCTCACCCCACAATACTCTCTAGCCTGCCTCCTGCATGCTGCCATGTCGTGCGCTGCTGCAAAAATACAAAAATACGCTAGATGGATGACTAAAGCAATTAGGTTAGGGGGATTATTGTCCATACAAAAATACTAGGTCAAATACTCACCTGTATTGACTTGAAATTGAGGGAAAAGATGGATAATCGCATCTGAGTGAGTATGAGAGGTTGTAGTGGCATTTTTCAGACATGGATTTTTGTAATGGCATATATATATCTTTTCTACCATTTTTATTAGGTTTACTATCTAATAATTTTTTTACCTTTTGCGATGGGGCTTGTTTTACTAATTTCTCGTATGCAGTTTCCGAAAATTACCCTCTATATACTGTTTCAACCATTCGCAGGTGCTCGATCATTGTGGCAATCATGTTGAAGAAGGGACGGAACTTATTGTTAATACTGTTGGATTCTCCTTTGTAGATAAATGCGGACCTGTTCGAAAGGTAATCGTTTGTTTTAAACTGTATTTTTGCAATGCTAGTAAATGTATATTTTGACCAGGTTAACATTAGCCAGAATGATGTGGTGCGCTCGGTAACAGTCCTGCAGTGGAGATTGTTAAAAGAAATATCGTTCTTTGCACGTGCTGTATTTTGCTATTTTCTTCTATGTAATTTAGTAACGTAAAAATAGACTTCCAGTCAGAGTTGTCAATGAGGTGGAAAAAATTTGAGCTGCTACATTTTAACAGGGGCAACTCCGCCTATGTCTTCTAGGCATAGCCGGCCCCAAGCCCGGGTAAAGGAGGAGGGTTGTGATAGGCTTGGCGAGCCAACGTAAAAACTAGCCAGTCCCATGGGTATGAAACCCATTTGAGCGAGAGTAGTACTAGGATGGCTGACCTCCTGGGAAGTCCTCGTGAAAGGGTTTCATATCTAAGGGTTGTGATAGGCTTGGCGAGCCAACGTAAAAACTAGCCAGTCCTTTGGGTATGAAACCCATTTGGGCGAGAGTAGTACTAGGATGGGTGACCTCCTGGGAAGTCCTCGTGAAAGGGTTTCATATCTAGCCTACCCCAACTTGTTTGGGACAAAAGGCTTAGTAAGTACTCCCTCCGTTTCTTTTTAGTCTGCATATAAGATTTGGTCAAAGTCAAACTTTCTTAGCTTTGACTAAGTTTATAGAAAAAAATATTAAGATTCACAATATGAAATCAATATTGTTAGATGCATCATGAAATAAACTTTCATACCATATACCTTTAGTATTGTAGATGTTAATATTTTTTCTATAAAGTTGGTCAAACTTTACAAAGTTTGACTTTGACCAAATCTTATATGCAGACTAAAAAGAAACTGAGGGAGTAAGTAAGTACATTTTAACAGGGGCAAAATGTATGCAGGGAAACAGGAAACTAAAGACTTTACCCCTCTAGTTTCGATGCTTTGGGATTTGCTGCTTCTGAATTTGGGAGCGGTTGGAGAATTATTAGATTTTTGACAAATGGACTGGCTCAACGAGGCTAAGCCTGGTCTGGTCCAATTCCTACCTATGCTTGACTTGGCCTACCCTCAACCGGACTAGAAGCATTAGCGAAACCCAGAGCTATGCCACCTGAACCCCGTTGTTTTGACATTATGATGACTGATGAGGGACTAAGAGTAGCTTGTTAATTACATGGTTCTAATTGATTGGATGATGCAGCACCCTTTTATATCCTGCACTCCTATTCTTTTCCAAATCTATGGTTCCATCATATGGAAGACTCATTCATTTTTCAACAAAAAGAAACATATTAATGCAAGGTTTTGTACCCTCATTACAAATACATAAAATACGATATTTAAGGCTTTCGGTGGAACTTTGCTTCTTGACTGTGTTATAGCAATTTTATCGTTGTAGAACAGGGACTTAACCGTTGCCTATTTTCTACCTCGTGTCTCAACCATCTTGGGAGCCCTTAAATTGTTTGACAATTTTACAGTTGTAGTCTGTCGGCATATAAACTATATTGTTAATTTTGCAGGTAAACAGCAAAGGATTTGTTGACCTACGTGGAATGCTTAAAGTTGTTAGCGGATTTGGTTCAGAAGGTCAGTTACATAGTGGTTCCAATATTGCTGGTACATTTTCATTCTAATAATTATGTGCATATTTGTGCAGCTTGTTTGACGATTTTTCATCACAAGAAAAAGATTTTCAATAGAACATTTCAAATTGCTATCAGGAATTTGAAAGCTGTTAAGGTAGTAATACTGATTCGTTCATTTGATTTCTTATTAGTGACATCGTGGTGCTTAATTTTGTTCAAAAGGTGGAAGCCTCGTGATTATTATTACTTGTCAGGTTCCGGAAAGTTGTCCTGCTGGGACCTTCTTGGAGAACATAATATTTGAAGTTTCTGACTGTGATGGAGTGATTGACGAGTCAATACATGGACTCCAACATACACTTAGCATCAGGTCGAATCAATTAAAAGATGTGCAAGGAGCACAATATGCATTTGAACATGGAAGATGTGTTCTTCCTCGTGCACAGGTTCCTAATGAACCAGGAACAGTCAGTTTTGTGGCATATCATACACATTTTGCTGACCTGGAAACAATAATTCAGGTTGATCTTACAAGGTAGCTCTTGTTGCACAATTTATAATTATTTCAGACTGAAGTCCTGGATTTTCCTTTGGCAGATTCATGTTTATGCTCTTGATTTAGTGCGAGTAAACTCGGAGAACGACTTTGAACCTATATGCAGCTACCCAACTTCATCTCTATCAAGTCAAGATCTTTTATCTCCAAGTCAACTTGCTTCTTGTCAATCTGTTAGATACATTGAGGATGCTCTGAGGGTAAAAGCCTTCAATACCTTGATTTAACATTTCTAGTGTTGCTGAAGTCCTCTGGCTTATTTAAATCTTAAAAAACTACTAAGGAATACATTATTCAAACTAGAACGTTTTCTGAACTCAAACTTTTTTCAAGAAAACTACAAACTCAGATTTAAACAAAATAGCGCCAAGGTTATTGCTATTTGCATATGATGCACCGTGGGTCAATACATGTCTTTATGATGTTGGTATGGAAACTTAATACCCATTTAGTGCAGTGATTTGTTTTTTCAGCATCCTCTGTTATCCTGGTTAGTCTAATGTATATTGTGCAAAACTCAAAATACAATGTTGATGGAAACCATCCAATCATTAAATTGTTGATGAAGTAGAGCTGAGTTGAATTGTTGCTTATTATAACGCTAGAGGGGTTCCTTCTCCTGTGCATATCAAGAAAAATACAAACCTTCTGACAGAATAAATCATTAAATTATTCATAAAATTAATAACTATTTGGTAGTTGAAAATATTATGTGTATTTTGATTCAAAATCTATGATACGTACACCATTAAATAAAGGTTGTTATAGCTTGATTAGAGGTTACAATTTTTTTGACCTGCAGAATATTATTATTAGCTTGTCCGTGCCTTAATTTGTCACTTTTTTCAGAAAGTTTCTGATGAGATTGAATCAATTGATTCCAATATACGCTCTGAAGAAGAAATGATTAAATTTCTTGATTCTCAAAAGAAATCTGTGGAGAATCGTATTGCCAGTCTGAAAGGTTATTTTCTGTGCTCGTGCAAAATTTTTATTGCTTTTGTCTTTCGCTGAGTATGGACTTAATCTGCATGGTCTCATTATAATGGGCTCTGTTACATTACTCTTATACCTGCACTTGTCTTCCCCGCTCGTCGCTTTATATAATTTAATTTTCATGTATGCAGATGAGATTGGCCACAGAGTTGGCGCAAAAGAGATAACTCGTCATAAAATTGAAGAGAATGTTGGTACTGCTGCTGCTGTTCTATGTAATCTCTCCAACCGTAAAGCATATGCACCAGAGCGATCTTTCAAGGATGAAGTTGTTGGTATTGTTGCTCTTCTCGGAACTGTTGCTAACAGAGAGCTCAGTAGGTAAATTTGCAGACTCCTACATTATTTATGTCAGACCTATTCTAACATGATGCATAATTTTATTCATCTGAATCTCTGTCTTTTCATTTGGTAGGATGCTTTCTGTGTATCTTGGTGAAGACAACATGCTTGCAGTGGTTTGCAAGACTCAGGACGCTGCTAATTACTTTGAAAAATATGACACTGAAGGAAATGTGGATATTCGCTTTGGTATTCATCAGGAAGCAGCTAAACTAGGAGTCCCAATAAGCAGGAGATTTCCTATCATATGCCTGGATGAAATAAGGTAATATCTATATTTACTTAATTTTAGCAGGTCTGTAGATGCATTTCTGGGTGTTAGAAAATTTGAAACCGGAGTGCTGCTAATGCATCAGTAAACTAAAAAATTCCTGGTTTACAGTCTTCTGAACCCTGAACCTGTTCATAGCCATAAGCAGAAGCCCTTCAACCCCCGTTGCTTGTGTATGACTAATATGAAAAAGTGTATGTGTAAAAGTTGCAAACGTAGTTTGCTGATTGCCATATGGTGATAATCCTACTTGTATCATCAACAAAATGTGGATTTACCTATCTTATCTAACACAAAGTACTAATATATAAAACTGTTGAAATTTTGAGAATAAATTTTATGTGCAGTTTCTACTATGAGATGATAATTTGTTCTATTCAATTCTCACATAGATTCAATTGTTAGGCAGGCCATACAAGATAGATAACTCAGCATTTTTGATAAATGTTTCTAGTTAAAAATAGTGATAGAACATTTTTCTGTCAAAATTTTGAGAAACGAAATCTTGTGCAATTTCTTCTATTTGTCTATTCAATTCTATCGCATAAATTCAATTGTTTGGCAGGCCATACAAGATAGATAACTCAGCATTTTTAATAAATGTTTATTTGACAGGCCATATAATGGAGACGTCTTTTGGAACATAAGGCAAAAAAAGCTAAATCTGCCTTTTCCACATTCGGAGACGCCCAAGGGATTTCGTGGGTTTGCGGTCAACTTGATCAATCTTTCTGCAGAGAACTTGGAGATAATCACAAGTAGTGGACATGGTCTCCGTGAAACCTTATTTTATAGGCTCTTTGGAGAGCTTCAAGTTTATGAAACACGGAATGACATGCGGCAAGCAATGCCTCATTTGAGGAATGGGGCTATATCTTTGGATGGTGGGATTATAAAGGGTGATGGTATGCTGCTGCTTGGTTACAGGTCAGTTATTTTTTACGTTTTTTGAACAAAGGCAGAATGAACTGGTGATTTTCTCCCAAGTTGGCCATTTATTAATCAGGTTGTCAAATGAGACTCAGTTCGTTGGTTGACTATCGACTGTTTCGACATTAGTTGGTTTGGATTTGGCATTCATAAATATATTTCACCATGAGTTGTACTTGTACCAAAACATGAATTATCCGCTCTTAATTTTTGTCATTGATGTTTTGTGACATCATCTATGCGGTCCATACTTATCATCTGATCATTTCACAGTGACCCGGAGATCATATTTCCCGTCATGCCTGATGCTCCTGACATTCTGGAAGACCCTGAGGATGTGTTCACCAAAGTAAAAAAGATGAACGCAGAGAAGAATGTTCTGGAAACGGTGGAGAACAAGATAAGAAGAGCTGAAGAGAATCGGCAGAAATTGGTCATGAAGCGCAACAAGAAGAAACGCAAATTCGACGAGATGGCGGAGGTAATGAGCCAGCCCAGTGGCAGCCAGCTTGATCAGTATCACCCAGTGTCATAGTTGACGAATGGGCTTGTAGCAATCTAACAATGTGGTCTACAAAGATGATCACACGGCATCATATTAACTGCTGAACTGTTCTAGTTGTTTATGAATCTTGTTCCTCTAGTTTTGTATGGGATTAGCTGATGGACTGATTAACATGCTACTAACAATGCAACTAGGCAGTGTTTGACTAAATCTAATGCGTATCAATTTACCGCGTTCAGTTCTCTTGTGAGTTATGCATAGTATTTCTATGTGCCGCTGCTGCTCTGAAAATTGTTGCACATGCTGTTAAAAAAGGCAGCACATGGCAATCCAAAACAATAAGGTGTGCATCAAGGGGGTTGCTGGCGCGTGCCACGTCGAATGCGTGGGTTGGGCAGGAAATAAGAGGGAAAAAAGAAAGAAAGGAAAAGCTGTCTGAGCGAAACCCTCCACCTCTCTTCGCCTCCAGCGCCCCCTCCTCCCTCTCGAGCGCCGCCACAGCCGCCTTGGCGATGCTCCCACCCACCACCCATGGTTGACGTCGGCGAAGCGGCCCATCACGCGATGCTTGGGGACGCCACTTCCCTCCGCCGCCAGCTGCGGCGACCGGCTAGCGTGCGGTAGCCGCCGCCAAAACCGGATGGCGTGCTGTCCGGCGAGGGGCCCGACTTGCCGCGCGGCATCGCCTTCTCCACATCTGCCCGCGGATCGAGCCCCACGACCTCCATCCCGACCTGCCTTTCCCTCTTCTCGCTTGTCAGAAAGGAGTGCAGGCCGCTGTTGCCCCACACGAGGTCGTCCTCCTCTTTGGTTTTGCTGATTCTGAGGCGTTGGCTCGACCTACAGGTTCGTCTCCCTCTCTCTCTCACCCTGGTCTGCCCTATGAGTTCCCTTCTATTTCGTCTCTCGTCATCTCCACATGATTCTGGCATATCGGATTGAGTTTGTGGTACCTGCAGTTTATACCGGAACTTAATCTTAAGGTCAGGATTG
Organism: Triticum dicoccoides; assembly: GCF_002162155.2. Classification (NCBI taxonomy): domain Eukaryota; kingdom Viridiplantae; phylum Streptophyta; class Magnoliopsida; order Poales; family Poaceae; genus Triticum; species Triticum dicoccoides. Next base: position 474,663,449 of record NC_041392.1, on the reverse strand, counting down.
CATGCCCTTTTCTCTTGAGCTGAAACGCATTCAAGCATGGCTATTGACCGAGCCCCCTAATTCAACTATTCAGGTTGGTTTATACATATTGCTGCGGAATTACCTTGACTGCTTGTCAATCAATTAAACCATGTGTTTGCCATGTTGTAGATATTACAAGATTTGTGTGCTATCTTATTATCCAGATGTGCTTTAGGCCTTTAGCAAAACCATTTTTGTTATTATCCATTTGGCTGATTCACATAATCTCACAGGTACAGTTTGATTGGGTCATGTCTGTAGTTTTTTCCAGTGTTGCAGGTTCATGTTCTTGGGAAAAAAATTCATTGTCTATTTCCTATATTGGTGATACGGGTGAACTAATTTGGGTATTATAATGAGGTTTGCTCTTTGGTAATTTCCTTGTCGGTCTGCGTCATCCAGGTGATGTCTCCGACACAGCAGAATCTTGCGAAGTTAACACTCAATCTGTTTGCGTTAAGGCATGAACACTACGCTTTGTTGATTCAGTGCCACTTATCTGGTGCAGGAAAATGCCGATGTTAAAGCATTTGGTTCTGATGGATCATATGACTGTTTCTCAGTTCAACTGAAGATGGCTCAGATAGGACCAAGTTTGGATATTCATGTGTTGGATAGGGGTCGGGGATGGTTTCCTGCACAAGAGGTGAAGTTCATTTATGTAAATTTGTGTCCCGTGGTCATATATTGGCCTGTAGAATTTATCAGGTGCCAAGTTCACTTGCCATACACTTAATTCTGTTTCTTCTGATTTATACTATCGCCTTACGGAATTTGAAATTAATAAACCATAACTTGTTCATGATAAATTTGATTGTTGATGTCGTCATGTGATATTTTTTTACTTTTCAGATATGTGAAGGTGCAAATTGAAACAGAAGACTCGTCTATGATGCAGCAGCTCAAAGCTGAAGATTTCGTATGTTTGAACGCTTACCTGTCTTTGCCTAATAAATAGCTCACTCATCCATTAGATTCTAGTAGTCTAATAGTTCTGATGGTAGTGCGCATGATTGGGTTGTTGTGTTGGATAAAAACAGGAAGGATGTCATATCTGAGCAGATAGCTGATCTGATTGGGGATGTTGAAAATACGGTATGCTCTAACTTTGTTTTATCAAATATTTTAGTCGGCAATTACTTAGATAGAGTTCTCAAGTTGAAGTTGCTGAAATTTTCTTGGGAGAACATCTTCGAAAAAAATCCTTGAGAGAACATACTTGCTGATATTTTGTATTCGTAGGCCGTATAGTCTTGGGGATGCAACAATTAGGCTATCCTCACTGGTTTTGAATCACCAAGTCGCTTTAATAGAACTCAGAGAGCAGCTCTACAGGTGCACAATGAGCCTCTAATACAGTGATGCTATTTCTATATGGGAATATACTTATGTAATTTTCACTGGAGTAACTTACCAACTATATTGTGATAAAATATGTGTATTCAACGCATCAAATGCTGCAACTAAGGATAAGATCTTGGCTGGTAGTCACACATATTTATGAGTGTCAGTAAACCATCTGGTGCTCTATCTGACAAAACAGTGCAGAAGAAGCAAACAAAACGCCGACAACAGATCAGTTGATAGGACTGATCCACTTCTAAACGAATTCATATATTCATGATCTGCCATTTTATTTTTTGGTTGGCCGGGATTGGTTAGCTGAGCATTTAAGTATTGTTTCAGTGTTTCCTTAATAATGTTAATCCTCATTATCTGTTCAAGAGCCAAATTGGCAATGCTTTCTTTTGCATATTGATCCTACCATGTATATTTAGGTTCACTTGTAGGCAGTTCATGCTTTCTACTGTTTTTATTTTGCTATGTCCAAATTCAGGTTTTCAACATGGTTGTCTGCATATCTGTGTCCATGGTTACTGAGGCAAGTAGTATGTTTCATGATTGTATTTGCATTGATTCCTTTCTGAACTGAAAAAGCTCCATTTTGGATTAGTTTGCAAAGTTTTCATGTTAGAAGTGTAGTCAAATTGAAAAGGCTGCATAATGCATGCTTGCTGATGCCTTTTGTTAGCCCCAAGATAATATCATGGCATAAAGGACATGCCATTGCCTGATCCAAAACTCTGTTTTGTACTGTCTATAAACACAGCCTACACATCCAAGAAGATATATGTGGACTACTCAACTATTTTTGGGGCATATATCCATGGCATCCATAGACATCTAACAGATGATCTTATGTGGCTCTCTAACCTCCACAAATCCATGATTTTACTAAATTAACTGTTCAAGTTATCAAATTATGAGCAAATTATCCTAACATATGGGTTAAACCCATTTGAATGCCATTTTTGCGAGTATTTAATGCTAACCACATTCTTGCAATTAATTACTATCTCAAGAAGTTCTTTGTACTGTCGCTTTGATCCCTTTTTGGTTACAAGCATGCTCACCCAATGTTCATGAAAAAGTTAAACCAGGGAGTGTATACTCAAGTCTAAAGCATCATATCAATTTGTGCTGTCTTTGGGTAATAATTTGATTGTGCTTTTAATCATTTATATCACTATAGGTTGTTGTTATAAAGTCTTAAAGCTACATGGGAAGATCTCGGCAGATACTTTAAGCCCCAAAGTATCAAAGGTGACCACCCTGTCATCCTTCTCTATTGGCTGGTTGTGGGCTAATCACTCTTGTTCTTGGCCGGGTGCAGGGGATTTCACCTTCTTGCCATGCGTTGAGCCGCGGTGGGAGAAAGTGGGTGGATTTGTCATTGATCAGTTGCCATCTCTTCAATTGGGTGAACTTCATCACAAGAAAAAAGCAGCAATTTGGTCATAGTAAATTGGGTGTCATATGTTTTCTTGGTTGACACCCTTTTGTTTTCGTTGTGATTGAAACCCTACATTTAAATGACTAGGAAACTTCTCAGACCTAAATCTTACTTGCAAAATATATTGTATACTTTTGAGACAGAGTTTTGTCCTCACAAGATAACTGCTTGTTGTATTTCACTATCAGAACATTTGTTTGGGGGGAGTATCCTGGCGTTAAGGATGCTTGGATGGAAGTGGTGGCCTCACAAAGCTAGTCATTATATTTTCTTGCCTTGAAGTTACTGATAGTGAGTTAAATTTTCTTAGTGATTGCTTGAACACATTGCTTACCAGCCACCCTAATGTGTGTAGGCAAGATCAAAATGCACAAATACCTGCTCAGGTATTTTCCAGTTATTTTAACTTCTTGCAATATGTTCGCTGACTCTTACTCGATTCAGATACAGTATGTTGGCTGAATCTTACTCCGTTCAGATATCTCTCTTCTTTGGCTCTTTGCTTTGGCTCGGATATGTCTTCGCATCAGAATTTTTCACCACCAATTAATTTGCAAGGGCACATACTATTTGTAGCAGCCTACAAAAACACAATTCACCTTATACATCTGTAGAAATGGATTGTTGCACGAAGTTGTCTCAGTTAGTAGACTATATTCGTTAACATATAGTTATTTTTGTGAGAAAGTAAACATATAGTTTTTTGACGGAAGTATACTTATATAATATTCTTATTGTTGAGATACTAAAAACATTTTGGTTAATTATTACTTACTGTGACACTTAAGTAAGTCTTTCGAGTAGGCAAAATCTATCAATTTATATTGCCATAATAGGCGATATCTCATTCATGGCATCAAATACAGCTTATTTTAGAATGGTACATATGTAATGTTTGGCTTCCTTATATCATGTATGCTTTCCCTTTGCTGTAAACTAATAGTTAGGTTGTAGTGTTTTCATTCGCTCTTGGAAGTCATATCACAAGCACATCCGTGGCTATTGGCCTTGAACATTTCACCTTCCATGCAACTCGCTTGCTCACTACCACTTAGAATCAGTGACAGTGACTTGCCTTCTTACTATGATTTTTTTAGAAAACCTTCTTGCTGTGGTTCAGAAGATGAATACATCGCCAAGTTGCCCTTGATAATGCGTCTTTCTATGACACATATGACTGTTTCTCCAGCACTGATTTCAAGCAACAGAAGTTGTGCCAATGTATGATAAATTTATATTTCTAGCCTACTCTGATGTTAATGTTGCTGTTTATACAACTTAATTAAAATGGGTCATCGTCATGTGTAAATCTTCTGCTTTTAATTCTCATTTTGATTTTCCACAAACTATTTCTTTCCGGTAATTTTATATTTCTTATTGTATTTACTTCATGTCGATTTGGGTAATCATGCATCATACAATTCAGATTTTAATTGCAGTCACTCTCCTCATCGACACTCAACAATGGCCTCTTCTTCCAGTGCCCGAAGCAGCCGCATACCCATATGCCTCGTGTTGATTCTCCTGATCGTCAGCCTGCCAGAAGTCTCAGCTGTCATGCCGGTCGGCCAACAATGTGAAGGACCAGATGATCGTTGAAAAGTACGCGCTGTTCTGATGAGAACTATTGATTTATTGCAGTACAATGTTGCCTCTTCAGTACATCTGTGTTAGCTCTTTCTGTTACTATCCATTCTGTAAGCTCTAGGAAAAAGATGCGGAGATCAATGACACTAGAGGGGCGGACAGGCAGCTGCGGAGCATCTGATGGAGCAACTGGTGAATAGGAGGAGCAAAGACAACATCTCTTGCGTCGCTGTAAACATCCGCTGCTATCAGAGCTTGAGTCAGTGAACAGGAGGAGCAAAGACAACAACTGCTCCGTCATCATAAACTTCCACTCTTGGCCGAGCTTAAACCTGCTAGCCACTTATGCGTACAGTTAGTTATATGCCAGATTGGTTTCACAATTTTCTGTAGTTATTCATACGATATAGTGTTTAATATGGTTGGGAATAATCCACCACCCAATGGGATCAAGGTCTCTAAAATATTGTTGTTTGTTCAAAGGTTGTTTGTTTGGTTATCAGGTGTAGATTCTATTGCAAGTTCCTTGCTTATATGTGCATGTTCATCAATTTGGAAAAAAAGAGATGAAAAGGTTGCTCGTCAATCTGGCACCGCACAAACTTCCTCTCAAGAGGCGCCACCAGGTGGCGCCCCAACCCCTAGTGTAGGTTGTAAGGTGTAGGGAACTTGCCCTGTAGTTTCTTGACACTCCAAGAAATCACATGCATCTGGGCAGTCATAAGGGCTCATATGCCGGAAATACAGAAGGGCTCAGGAGAATGCCGGGTGTAATAAACAATTTGGCAAATGTTAGGAAAAAAATAGGCATGTGTTTTGTTTGTATCGTTTTTGCAACCATATATACTTTTTTTTATTGGAGGACATTCTCACTTGTATATCTCACTATGTGTGGACCGCTTACCCTAATCAACTCAACGAGTTTCAGTCACGTACTTCCTCATTTTTGGTTTAAAAGACCCAATGTGTCTCTGGATTATCAGTTTCATCAATATAACCTAAATTTATACCATTAGAGAATATAACATTTGAGGTTTTCCATGATATATTTTTTATGATATATAACTCGTGTTATCTTGATCAAATTGTTGACCTAGGGGTACATGTGAGCCTTTTAAACCAGAAAGCAGGTAGTATCTCCTGTCGGCCAAAAGCTCTTAAAAGTTTTTTACACCTTGTATTTTTCTAAGATAATAAAAGCTTCTATTACCCCTGCCTCTTATAGATGCATATGGCCTCACTTATCACACCATTTATTACAAATTAATTCGTCAAACAATGGCCTCACAGGAAAATGGAGAGATCAAGACATCAATATACTGTCTCCATTGACATTAGGTAGCAGACGCCAAGATTCACAACTTGGACCCTACATGGCCAGTGCTACTTTGCATATAGAGTGAGTCAACAAGTTGTTTAGGGCATCTCCAAAGTGGGTCATCAAATCTTCCGCAAGTGTTTGGATCAAGCTGTTCGGGCGCAGTGTGCCATTCAACGTCGTCCCGCATTGGTCCGCGGACCAGTTCAGACGTCCGTTTTCCGGACAACATCCACATAGGACTCCGACCATCGGACCCGCGTTTTCATCCTTCTCTCTCTGTCATCCGCTTTCTCTCTCGTCGCTGTTGCCACTGCCACCACTCTACCACCTCGCCAACCCGACAAGCCCTTCCCAGAACTCTGCGACCTCCACCACTATACCCGGCCTCCATGCCGCTTATCCTCCACCGCCGGTCCACACCTCTCGTATGTCCGCCGCGCAGGTACCATCCGCCCTTACGAGGGCCACCACGTCCGGCAAGTGTTTGGTGAAATGCATGTGCTAAAATTTCTGTCCCTTCTTTGAAGCAATGGATCGGACATGGAGTACATATATGAGCACTACGTTGAGTTGCCTGACGAGGACTATGCGGATGACATGGTGATGATGCAGGCGGTCCTTGCAGACGTGAAGCATGCGGAAGAGTACGTTCTCAATTTCACTCGATGAAGGGTCATCGAGTGCTCAATTTTGACGCTGATGGATGACTACTTTTCCCCCAATGCCCTATTCATAGAAAATTTTCGTTGGTGCTTATGGATGCGAAAAAATGTTTTGATCGCCTCTACAATGGCGTACGGTCCTCGAACCCCGGGGGTTGTTTGACATACACCAATTCATGAATAGGACCATTAAGAAATGCACTCTTCACGTCCATTTGTTGCAACTTGAAATCGTGATGAGATGCATATGCAAGCAACATGCGAATAGATTCAAGGCGAGCAACAGGGGCAAAGGTTTCACCATAGTCAACACCTTCCACTTGGGAGTAACCTTGAGTCAGCAATCTTGTCTTGTCGCAGATGACAATCCCATGTGCATCTTGCTTGGTCTTGAAGATCCATTTGGTTCCGATGATATTATGATACTTTGGCCTTTCCACCAATTGCCACACTTTGTTGTGCTAAAAGTTGCTGAGTTCTTCATGCATGGCCTCTAGCCAATCCGGGTCTTCGAGCGCCTCATAGACCTTTTGGGGTTCAACACAAGAAACAAATGCGTGATGCTCACAAAAGTTTATTAATTTTTTATGAGTAGATACCCCCTTTCTTAAGCTTCCAATGATGTTCTCCAAGACATGGCCTTTATGCTTGAGATTGGAAGCTATCTTGGCGGCACGATACTCCAATTGCTCTTCAAGTGGAATTTGAGGAGCTACATATTAATCATCTTGAGCATCAACTTGAGCTTGCTTGGAGTCATGAACTTGATCTTGGGCATCACTTGGTGCATCACCTTCATCATGAGGTTGATCTTGCTCTTGATCTTGTTCACTTGATTGAGGACCTTCACTTTGTTCTTTGGAAGCCTGTGGGTCAAGTATTGGTGATGATTCTGTTGGGGAACACAGTAATATCAAAAAAATTCCTACGCACAAATAGGATCATGGTGATGCATAGCAACGAGAGGGGAGAGTGTTGTCTACGTATCCTCGTAGACCAAAAGCGGAAGCGTTAGAACAAAGCGGTTGATGTAGTCATACGTCTTCACGATCCGACCGATCCAAGTATCGAACGTACGACACCTCCGAGTTCAGCGCACGTTCAGCTCGATGACGTCCCGCGAACTCCGATCCAACAGAGCTTCACGGGAGAGTTCCGTCAGCACGACGGCGTGGTGACGGTGATGATGTTGCTACCGCCGTAGGGCTTCACCTAAGCACCGCTACGATATTATCGAGGTGGAATATGCTGGAGGGGGCACCGCACACGACTAAGAGATCAAGAGATCAATTGTTGTGTCTAGAGGTGCCCCCTGCCCCTGTATATAAAGGACCAGGGGGGAGGAGGTGGCCGGACAGGGGAGGGCGCGCCAGGGAGGAGTCCTACTCCCACCGGGAGTAGGACTCCCTCTTTTCCTAGTTGGAGTAGGAGGGGGAAATGAAGGGAAGGAGAGAGAGGAAGGAAAGGGGGGCACCACCCCCTCCTTGTCCAATTCGGACTAGAGGGGGAGGGGGGCGCGGCCTGCCCTAGCCGCCCCTCCTCTTCTCCACTAAAACCCATCTTGGCCCATTAAACTCCTCGGGGGGTTCCGGTAACCCCCCGGTACTCCAGTATATGTCTGAAACTCCCCGAAACCATTCCGGTGTCCGAACATAGTCGTCCAATATATCAATCTTTATGTCTCGACCATTTCGAGACTCCTCGTCATGTCCATGATCACATCCGGGACTCCGAACTACCTTCGGTACATCAAAACACAAAAACTCATAATACAATCGTCACCGAAACTTTAAGCGTGCGGACCCTACGGGTTTGAGAACTATGTAGACATGACCGAGACATGTCTCCGGTCAATAACCAATAGTGGAACCTGGATGCTCATATTGGCTCCTACATATTCTACGAAGATCTTTATCGGTCAAACCGCATAACAACATACGTTGTTCCCTTTGTCATCGGTATGTTACTTGCCCGAGATTCGATCGTCGGTATCTCAATACCTAGTTCAATATCATTACCGGTAAGTCTCTTTACTCGTTCCATAATACATCATACCGCAACTAACTCATTACTTACAATGCTTGCAAGGCTTATAGTGATGTGCATTACCAAGTGGGCCCAGAGATACCTCTCCGACAACCGAAGTGACAAATCCTAATCTCGAAATACGCCAACCCAACAAGTACCTTCGGAGACACCTGTAGAGCACCTTTATAATTACCCAGTTATGTTGTGATGTTTGGTAGCACACAAAGTGTTCCTCCGGTAAACGGGAGTTGCATAATCTCATACTCATAGCAACATGCATAAGTCATGAAGAAAGCAATAGCAACATACTAAACGATCAAGTGCTAAGCTAACGGAATGGGTCAAGTCAATCACATCATTCTCCTAATGATGCGATCCCATTAATCAAATGACTACTCATGTCTATGGTTAGGAAACTTAACCATCTTTGATTAACGAGCTAGTCAAGTAGAGGCATACTAGTGACACTATGTTTGTCTATGTATTTACACATGTATAATGTTTCCGGTTAATACAATTCTAGCATGAATAATAAACATTTATCATGAAATAAGGAAATAAATAATAACTTTATTATTGCCTCTAGGGCATATTTCTTTCAGTCTCCCACTTGCACTAGAGTCAATAATCTAGTTCACATCGCCATGTGATTTAACACCAATAGTTCACATCACCATGTGATTAACGCCCATAGTTCACATTGTCATGTGACCAACACCCAAAGGGTTTACTAGAGTCAATAATCTAGTTCACATCGCTATGTGATTAACACCCAAAGAGTACTAAGGTGTGATCATGTTTTGCTTGTGAGAGAAGTTTAGTCTACGGGTCTGCCACATTCAGATCCATATGTATTTTGCAAATTTCTATGTCAACAATGTTCTGCACGGAGCTACTCTAGCTACTTTCTCCCACTTTCAAAATGTATCCAAATTGAGACTTAAGAGTCATCTGGATCAGTGTCAAAATTTGCATCGACGTAACCCTTTACGACGAACCTTTTGTCACCTCCATATTCGAGAAACATATCCTTATTCCACTAAGGATAATTTTGACTGTTGTCCAGTGATCTACTCCTAGATCACTATTGTACTCCCTTGCTAAACTCAGTGTAGGGTATACAATAGATCTAGTACACAGCATGGCATACTTTATAGAACTATGGCTGAGGCATAGGGAATGACTTTCATTCTCTTTCTGTCTTCTGTCGTGGTCGGGCTTTGATTCTTACTCAATTTCACACCTTGTAACACAAGCAAGAACTCTTTCTTTGACTGTTCCATTTTGAACTACTTCAAAATCTTGTCAAGGTATGTACTCATTGAAAAAACTTATCAAGCGTCTTGATCTATCTCTATAGATCTTGATGCTCAATATGTAAGTAGCTTTACCAAGGTCTTTATTTGAAAAACTCCTTTCAAATACTCCTTTATGCTTTCCAGAAAATTCCACATTATTTCCGATCAACAATATGTCATTCACGTATATTTATCAGAAATGCTGTAGTGCTCCCACTCACTTTCTTGTAAATACAGGCTTCACCACAAGTGTGTATAAAACTATATGCTTTGATCAACTCATCAAAGCGTATATTCCAACTCTGAGATGGTTGCACCAGTACATAGATGGATCGCTGGAGCTTGAGCATTTTGTTAGCACCTTTAGGATCGACAAAACCTTCTGGTTGCATCATATACAACTCTTCTTTAAGAAATCCATTAAGGAATGTAGTTTTGACATCAATTTGCCAGATTTCATAAAATGTGGCAATTTGCTAACATGATTCGGACAGACTTAAGCATCGCTACGAGTGAGAAAATCTCATCGTAGTCAACACCTTGAACTTTGTCAAAACCTTTTTTTGACAAGTCTAGCTTTGTAGATAGTAACACTACTAGCAGCGCCCGTCTTCCTCTTGAAGATCCATTTATTTTCTATGACCAAAGTCCACACTTTGTTCTCATACATGGATCTCATCTTAGATTTCATGGCCTCAAGCCATTTCGTGGAATCTGGGCTCATCATCGCTTCCTCATAGTTCGTAGGTTCGTCATGGTCAATTAACATGACCTCTAGAATAGGATTACCGTACCACTCTGGTGCGGATCTCACTCCGGTTGACCTACGAGGTTCGGTAGTAACTTGATCTGAAGGTACATGATCATCATCATTAGCTTCCTCACTAATTGGTGTAGGAGTCACAGAAACAGATTTCTGTGATGAACTACTTTCCAATAAGGGAGCAGGTACAGTTACCTCATCAAGTTCTACTTTCCTCCCACTCACTTCTTTCAAGAGAAACTCGTTCTCTAGAAAGGATCCATTCTCAGCAACAAATATCTTGCCTTCGGATCTGTGATAGAAGGTGTACCCAATAGTTACTTTTGGGTATCCTATGAAGACACACTTCTCCGACTTGGGTTTGAGCTTATCAAGATGAAACTTTTTCACATAAGCATCGCAACCCCAAACTTTAAGAAACGACAGCTTAGGTTTCTTGCTAAACCACAGTTCATACGGTGTCGTCTCAACAGATTAAGATGGTGCCCTTTTTAATGTGAATGCAGCTGTGTCTAATGCATAACCCAAAATGATAGTGGTAAATCGGTAAGAGACATCATAGATTGCAATATATCAAATAAAGTATGGTTATGGCGTTCGGACACACCATTATGCTGTGGTGTTCCAGGTGGCATGAGTTTGTGAAACTATTCCACATTGTTTTAATTGAAGACTAAACTCGTAACTCAAATATTCGCCTCTGCGATCAGATCGTAGAAACTTTATTTTCTTGCTACGATGATTTTCCACTTCACTCTGAAATTCTTTAAACTTTTCAAATGTTTCAGACTTATGTTTCTTCAAGTAGATATACCCATATCTGCTCAAATTATCTATGAAGGTCAGAAAATAACGATACCCGCCGCGAGCCTCAACACTCATCGGACCTCATACATCAGTATGTATTATATCCAATAAGTCAGTTGCTCGCTCCATTGTTCTGGAGAACGGAGTCTTAGTCATCTTTGCCCATGAGGCATGGTTCGCAAGCATCAAATGATTCATAATCAAGTGATTCCAAAAGCCCATCAGCATGGATTTTCTTCATGCTCTTTACACCAACATGACCTAAACGGCAGTGCCACAAATAAGTTGCACTATCATTATTAACTTTGCATCTTTTGGCTTCAATATTATGAATATGTGTATCACTATGATCGAGATTCAACAAACCATTTTCATTGGGTGTATAACCATAGAAGGTTTTATTCATGTAAACAGAATAACAATTATTCTCTAACTTAAATGAATAACTGTATTGCAATAAACATGATCAAATCATATTCATGCTCAACGCAAACACCAAATAACACTTATTTAGGTTCAACACTAATCCCGAAAGTATAGGGAGTGTGCGATGATGATCATATCATTCTTGGAACTACTTCCAACACACATCGTTACTTCACCCTTAACTAGTCTCTGCTTATTCTGCAACTCCCGTTTCAAGTTACTACTCTTAGCAACTGAACTAGTATCAAATATCGAGGGGTTGCTATAAACACTAGTAAAGTACACATCAATAACATGTATATCCAATATACCTTTGTTCACTTTGCCATCCTTCTTATCCGCCAAATACTTGGGGCAGTTCTGCTTCCAGTGACTAGTCCCTTTGCGGTAAAAGCACTTAGTCTCAGGCTTAGGTCCAGACTTGGGCTTCTTCACTTGAGCAGCAACTTGCTTGCCGTTCTTCTTGAAGTTCCCCTTCTTCCCTTTGCCCTTTTCTTGAAACTAGTGGTCTTGTTAACCATCAACACTTGATGCTTTTCTTGATTTCTACCTTCCTCGATTTCAGTATCACGAAGAGCATGTGAATCGTTTCCGTTATCCCTTGCATATTATAGTTCATCACGAAGTTCTAGAAACTTGGTGATAGTGACTAGAGAACTCTGTCAATCACTATCTTATCTGGAAGATTAACTCCCACTTGATTCAAGTGATTGTAGTACTCAGACAATCTGAGCACATGCTTACTGGTTGAGCTATTCTCTTCCATCTTTTAGCTATAGAACTTGTTTGAGATTTCATATCTCTCAACTCGGGTATTTGCTTGAAATATTAACTTCAACTTCTGGAACATCTCATATGGTTCATGATGTTCAAAATGTCTTTGAAGTCCCGATTCTAAGCTGTTAAGGATGGTGCACTAAACTATCAAGTAGTCATCATATTGAGCTAGCCAAACGTTCATAACGTGTGCATATGCTCCTGCAATAGGTTTGTCACCTAGCGATGCATCAAGGACATAATTCTTCTGTGCAGCAATGAGGATAATCCTCACATCACGGATCCAATCCGCATCATTGCTACTAACATCTTTCAACTTAGTTTTCTCTAGGAACATATCAAAAATAAAATAGGGAGCTAAACGCGAGCTATTGATCTACAACATAGATATGCTAATACTACCAGGAGTAAGTTCATGATAAATTAAAGTTCAATTAATCAAATTACTTAAGAACTCCCACTTAGATAGACATCCCTCTAATCATCTAAGTGATCACGTGATCCAAATCAACTAAACCATGTCCGATCATCACGTGAGATGGAGTAGTTTTCAATGGTGAACATCACGATGTTGATCTTATCTACTATATGATTCACGCTCGACCTTTCGGTCTCCAGTGTTCTGAGGCCATATCCGCATATGCTAGGCTCATCAAGTTTAACCCGAGTATTCCGCGTGTGCAAAACTGTCTTGCACCCATTGTATTTGAACGTAGAGCTTATCACACCCGATCATCACGTGGTGTCTCATCACGAAGAACTTTCGTAACGGTGCATACTCACGGAGAACACTTATACCTTGAAATTTAGTGAGAGATCACCTTATAATGCTACCGTCAATCTAAGCAAAATAAGATGCATAAAAGATAAACATCACATGCAATCAATATAAGTGATATGATATGGCCATCATCATCTTGTGCTTGTGATCTCCATCTCCGAAGCACCGTTATGATCACCATCGTCACCGGCGCGACACCTTGATCTCCATCGTAGCATCGTTGTCGTCTCGCCAAATATTGCTTCTACGACTATCACTACCGCTTAGTGATAAAGTAAAGCAATTACAAGGCGATTGCATTGCATACAATAAAGCGACAACCATATGGCTCCTGCCAGTTGCCGATAACTCGGTTAAAAAACATGATCATCTCATACAATAAAATTTAGCATCATGCCTTGACCATATCACATCACAATATGCCCTACAAAAACAAGTTAGACGTCCTCTACTTTGTTGTTGCAAGTTTTACATGGCTGCTACGGGCTGAGCAAGAACCGTTCTTACCTACGCATCAAAACCACAACGATAGTTCGTCAAGTTAGTGCTGTTTTAACCTTCTCAAGGACCAGGCATAGCCACACTCGGTTCAACTAAAGTTGGAGAAACTGACACCCGCCAGCCACCTATGTGCGAAGCACGTCGGTAGAACCAGTCTCGTGTATGCGTACGCGTAATGTCGGTCCGGGCCGCTTCATCCAACAATACCGCTGAACCAAAGTATGACATGCTGGTAAGCAGTATGACTTGTATCGCCCACAACTCACTTGTATTCTACTCGTGCATATAATATCTACGCATAAAACCAGGCTCGGATGCCACTGTTGGGGAACGTAGTAATTTCAAAAAAGTTCCTATGCACAAACAGGATCATGGTGATGCATAGCAACAAGAGGGGAGAGTGTTGTCTACGTACCCTCGTAGACCGAAAGCAGAAGCGTTAGCACAACGCGGTTGATGTAGTCGTACGTCTTCACGATCCGACCGATCCAAGTACCGAACGTACGACACCTCCGAGTTCAGCGCACGTTCAGCTCGATGACGTCCCGCGAACTCTGATCCAACAAAGCTTCACGGGAGAGTTCCGTCAGCACGACGGCGTGGTGACGGTGATGATGTTGCTACCGCCGTAGGGCTTCACCTAAGCACCGCTACGATATTATCGAGGTGGAATATGGTGGAGGGGGCACCGCACACGGCTAAGAGATCAAGAGATCAATTGTTGTGTCTAGAGGTGCCCCCTGCCCCCGTATATAAAGGACCAGGGGGGAGGAGGTGGCTGGACAGGGGAGGGCGCGCCAGGGAGGAGTCCTACTCCCACCGGGAGTAGGACTCCCTCTTTTCCTAGTTGGAGTAGGAGGGGGAAATGAAGGGAAGGAGAGAGAGGAAGGAAAGGGGGGCACCGCCCCCTCCTTGTCCAATTCGGACTAGAGGGGGAGGGGGGCGCGGCCTGCCCTATCCGCCCCTCCTCTTCTCCACTAAAACCCATCTTGTCCCATTAAACTCCTCGGGGGGTTCCGGTAACCCCCCGATACTCCAGTATATGTCTAAAACTCCCCGAAACCATTCCGGTGTCCGAACATAGTCGTCCAATATATCGATCTTTATGTCTCGACCATTTCGAGACTCCTCGTCATGTCCATGATCACATCCGGGACTCCGAACTACCTTCGGTACATCAAAACACAAAAACTCATAATACAATCGTCACCGAAACTTTAAGCGTGCGGACCCTACGGGTTTGAGAACTATGTAGACATGACCGAGACATGTCTCCGGTCAATAACCAATAGCGGAACCTGGATGCTCATATTGGCTCCTACATATTCTACGAAGATCTTTATCGGTCAAACCGCATAACAACATACGTTGTTCCCTTTGTCATCGGTATGTTACTTGCCCGAGATTCGATCGTCGGTATCTCAATACCTAGTTCAATATCGTTACCGGCAAGTCTCTTTACTCGTTTCGTAATACATCATATCGCAACTAACTCATTAGTTACAATGCTTGCAAGGCTTATAGTGATGTGCATTACCAAGTGGGCCCAGAGATACCTCTCCGACAATCGGAGTGACAAATCCTAATCTCGAAATACGCCAACCTAACAAGTACCTTCGGAGACACCTGTAGAGCACCTTTATAATTACCCACTTATGTTGTGATGTTTGGTAGCACACAAAGTGTTCCTCCAGTAAACGGGAGTTGCATAATCTCATAGTCATAGGAACATGTATAAGTCATGAAGAAAGCAATAGCAACATACTAAATGATCAAGTGCTAAGCTAACGGAATGGGTCAAGTCAATCACATCATTCTCCTAATGATGCGATCCCGTTAATCAAATGACAACTCATGTCTATGGTTAGGAAACTTAACCATCTTTGATTAACGAGCTAGTCAAGTAGAGGCATACTAGTGACACTATGTTTGTCTATGTATTTACACATGTATTATGTTTCCGGTTAATACAATTCTAGCATGAATAATAAACATTTATCATGAAATACGGAAATAAATAATAACTTTATTATTGCCTCTAGGGCATATTTCTTTCAGTCTCCCACTTGCACTAGAGTCAATAATCTAGTTCACATCGCCATGTGATTTAACACCAATAGTTCACATCACCATGTGATTAACGCCCATAGTTCACATTGTCATGTGACCAACACCCAAAGGGTTTACTAGAGTCAATAATCTAGTTCACATCGCTATGTGATTAACACCCAAAGAGTACTAAGGTGTGATCATGTTTTTCTTGTGAGAGAAGTTTAGTCTACGGGTCTGCCACATTCAGATCCGTATGTATTTTGCAAATTTCTATGTCAACAATGTTCTGCACGGAGCTACTCTAGCTACTTTCTCCCACTTTCAAAATGTATCCAAATTGAGACTTAAGAGTCATCTGGATCAGTGTCAAAATTTGCATCGACGTAACCCTTTACGACGAACCTTTTGTCACCTCCATATTCGAGAAACATATCCTTATTCCACTAAGGATAATTTTGACTGTTGTCCAGTGATCTACTCCTAGATCACTATTGTACTCCCTTGCTAAACTCAGTGTAGGGTATACAATAGATCTAGTACACAGCATGGCATACTTTATAGAACTATGGCTGAGGCATAGGGAATGACTTTCATTCTCTTTCTGTCTTCTGTCGTGGTCGGGCTTTGATTCTTACTCAATTTCACACCTTGTAACACAAGCAAGAACTCTTTCTTTGACTGTTCCATTTTGAACTACTTCAAAATCTTGTCAAGGTATGTACTCATTGAAAAAACTTATCAGCGTCTTGATCTATCTCTATAGATCTTGATGCTCAATATGTAAGTAGCTTTACCAAGGTCTTTATTTGAAAAACTCCTTTCAAATACTCCTTTATGCTTTCCATAAAATTCTACATTATTTCCGATCAACAATATGTCATTCACGTATATTTATCAGAAATGCTGTAGTGCTCCCACTCACTTTCTTGTAAATACAGGCTTCACCACAAGTGTGTATAAAACTATATGCTTTGATCAACTCATCAAAGCGTATATTCCAACTCTGAGATGCTTGCACCAGTACATAGATGGATCGCTGGAGCTTGAGCATTTTGTTAGCACCTTTAGGATCGACAAAACCTTCTGGTTGCATCATATACAACTCTTCTTTAAGAAATCCATTAAGGAATGTAGTTTTGACATCAATTTGCCAGATTTCATAAAATGTGGCAATTTGCTAACATGATTCGGACAGACTTAAGCATCGCTACGAGTGAGAAAATCTCATCGTAGTCAACACCTTGAACTTTGTCAAAACCTTTTTTTGACAAGTCTAGCTTTGTAGATAGTAACACTACTAGCAGCGCCCGTCTTCCTCTTGAAGATCCATTTATTTTCTATGACCAAAGTCCACACTTTGTTCTCATACATGGATCTCATCTTAGATTTCATGGCCTCAAGCCATTTCGTGGAATCTGGGCTCATCATCGCTTCCTCATAGTTCGTAGGTTCGTCATGGTCAATTAACATGACCTCTAGAATAGGATTACCGTACCACTCTGGTGCGGATCTCACTCTGGTTGACCTACGAGGTTCGGTAGTAACTTGATCTGAAGGTACATGATCATCATCATTAGCTTCCTCACTAATTGGTGTAGGAGTCACAGAAACAGATTTCTGTGATGAACTACTTTCCAATAAGGGAGCAGGTACAGTTACCTCATCAAGTTCTACTTTCCTCCCACTCACTTCTTTCAAGAGAAACTCGTTCTCTAGAAAGGATCCATTCTCAGCAACAAATATCTTGCCTTCGGATCTGTGATAGAAGGTGTACCCAATAGTTACTTTTGGGTATCCTATGAAGACACACTTCTCCGACTTGGGTTTGAGCTTATCAAGATGAAACTTTTTCACATAAGCATCGCAACCCCAAACTTTAAGAAACGACAGCTTAGGTTTCTTGCTAAACCACAGTTCATACGGTGTCGTCTCAACAGATTAAGATGGTGCCCTTTTTAATGTGAATGCAGCTGTGTCTAATGCATAACCCAAAATGATAGTGGTAAATCGGTAAGAGACATCATAGATTGCAATATATCAAATAAAGTACGGTTATGGCGTTCGGACACACCATTATGCTGTGGTGTTCCAGGTGGCATGAGTTTGTGAAACTATTCCACATTGTTTTAATTGAAGACTAAACTCGTAACTCAAATATTCGCCTCTGCGATCAGATCGTAGAAACTTTATTTTCTTGCTACGATGATTTTCCACTTCACTCTGAAATTCTTTAAACTTTTCAAATGTTTCAGACTTATGTTTCTTCAAGTAGATATACCCATATCTGCTCAAATTATCTATGAAGGTCAGAAAATAACGATACCCGCCGCGAGCCTCAACACTCATCGGACCTCATACATCAGTATGTATTATATCCAATAAGTCAGTTGCTCGCTCCATTGTTCTGGAGAACGGAGTCTTAGTCATCTTTGCCCATGAGGCATGGTTCGCAAGCATCAAATGATTCATAATCAAGTGATTCCAAAAGCCCATCAGCATAGATTTTCTTCATGCTCTTTACACCAACATGACCTAAACGGCAGTGCCACAAATAAGTTGCACTATCATTATTAACTTTGCATCTTTTGGCTTCAATATTATGAATATGTGTATCACTATGATCGAGATTCAACAAACCATTTTCATTGGGTGTATAACCATAGAAGGTTTTATTCATGTAAACAGAATAACAATTATTCTCTAACTTAAATGAATAACTGTATTGCAATAAACATGATCAAATCATATTCATGCTCAACGCAAACACCAAATAACACTTATTTAGGTTCAACACTAATCCCGAAAGTATAGGGAGTGTGCGATGATAATCATATCATTCTTGGAACTACTTCCAACACACATCGTTACTTCACCCTTAACTAGTCTCTGCTTATTCTGCAACTCCCGTTTCAAGTTACTACTCTTAGCAACTGAACTAGTATCAAATATCGAGGGGTTGCTATAAACACTAGTAAAGTACACATCAATAACATGTATATCCAATATACCTTTGTTCACTTTGCCATCCTTCTTATCCGCCAAATACTTGGGGCAGTTCTGCTTCCAGTGACTAGTCCCTTTGCGGCAAAAGCACTTAGTCTCAGGCTTAGGTCCAGACTTGGGCTTCTTCACTTGAGCAGCAACTTGCTTGCCGTTCTTCTTGAAGTTCCCCTTCTTCCCTTTGCCCTTTTCTTGAAACTAGTGGTCTTGTTAACCATCAACACTTGATGCTTTTCTTCATTTCTACCTTCCTCGATTTCAGTATCACGAAGAGCTTGGGAATCGTTTCCGTTATCCCTTGCATATTATAGTTCATCACGAAGTTCTAGAAACTTGGTGATAGTGACTAGAGAACTCTGTCAATCACTATCTTATCTGGAAGATTAACTCCCACTTGATTCAAGTGATTGTAGTACTCAGACAATCTGAGCACATGCTTACTGGTTGAGCTATTCTCTTCCATCTTTTAGCTATAGAACTTGTTGGAGACTTCATATCTCTCAACTCGGGTATTTGCTTGAAATATTAACTTCAACTTCTGGAACATCTCATATGGTTCATGACGTTCAAAACGTCTTTGAAGTCCCGATTCTAAGCTGTTAAGGATGGTGCACTAAACTATCAAGTAGTCATCATATTGAGCTAGCCAAACGTTCATAACGTGTGCATATGCTCCTGCAATAGTTTGTCACCTAGCGATGCATCAAGGACATAATTCTTCTGTGCAGCAATGAGGATAATCCTCAGATCACGGATCCAATCCGCATCATTGCTACTAACATCTTTCAACTTAGTTTTCTCTAGGAACATATCAAAAATAAAACAGGGAGCTAAACGCGAGCTATTGATCTACAACATAGATATGCTAGTACTACCAGGAGTAAGTTCATGACAAATTAAAGTTCAATTAATCAAATTACTTAAGAACTCCCACTTAGATAGACATCCCTCTAATCATCTAAGTGATCACGTGATCCAAATCAACTAAACCATGTCCGATCATCACGTGAGATGGAGTAGTTTTCAATGGTGAACATCACGATGTTGATCTTATCTACTATATGATTCACGCTCGACCTTTCGGTCTCCAGTGTTCTGAGGCCATATCCGCATATGCTAGGCTCATCAAGTTTAACCCGAGTATTCCGCGTGTGCAAAACTGTCTTGCACCCATTGTATTTGAACGTAGAGCTTATCACACCCGATCATCACGTGGTGTCTCATCACGAAGAACTTTTGTAACGGTGCATACTCAGGGAGAACACTTATACCTTGAAATTTAGTGAGAGATCACCTTATAATGCTACCGTCAATCTAAGCAAAATAAGATGCATAAAAGATAAACATCACATGCAATCAATATAAGTGATATGATATGGCCATCATCATCTTGTGCTTGTGATCTCCATCTCCGAAGCACCGTTATGATCACCATCGTCACCGGCGCGACACCTTGATCTCCATCGTAGCATCGTTGTCGTCTCGCCAAATATTGCTTCTACGACTATCACTACCGCTTAGTGATAAAGTAAAGCAATTACAAGGCGATTGCATTGCATACAATAAAGCGACAACCATATGGCTCCTGCCAGTTGCCGATAACTCGGTTAAAAAACATGATCATCTCATACAATAAAATTTAGCATCATGCCTTGACCATATCACATCACAATATGCCCTACAAAAATAAGTTAGACGTCCTCTACTTTGTTGTTGCAAGTTTTACATGGCTGCTACGGGCTGAGCAAGAACCGTTCTTACCTACGCATCAAAACCACAACGATAGTTCGTCAAGTTAGTGCTGTTTTAACCTTCTCAAGGACCAGGCATAGCCACACTCGGTTCAACTAAAGTTGGAGAAACTGACACCCGCCAGCCACCTATGTGCGAAGCACGTCGGTAGAACCAGTCTCGTGTATGCGTACGCGTAATGTCGGTCCGGGCCGCTTCATCCAACAATACCGCTGAACCAAAGTATGACATGCTGGTAAGCAGTATGACTTGTATCGCCCACAACTCACTTGTATTCTACTCGTGCATATAATATCTACGCATAAAACCAGGCTCGGATGCCACTGTTGGGGAACGTAGTAATTTCAAAAAAGTTCCTATGCACAAACAGGATCATGGTGATGCATAGCAACAAGAGGGGAGAGTGTTGTCTACGTACCCTCGTAGACCGAAAGCGGAAGCGTTAGCACAACGCGGTTGATGTAGTCGTACGTCTTCACGATCCGACCGATCCAAGTACCGAACGTACGGCACCTCCGAGTTCAGCGCACGTTCAGCTCGATGACGTCCCGCGAACTCTGATCCAACAAAGCTTCACGGGAGAGTTCCGTCAGCACGACGGCGTGGTGACGGTGATGATGTTGCTACCGCCGTAGGGCTTCACCTAAGCACCGCTACGATATTATCGAGGTGGAATATGGTGGAGGGGGCACCGCACACGGCTAAGAGATCAAGAGATCAATTGTTGTGTCTAGAGGTGCCCCCTGCCCCCGTATATAAAGGACCAGGGGGGAGGAGGTGGCTGAACAGGGGAGGGCGCGCCAGGGAGGAGTCCTACTCCCACCGGGAGTAGGACTCCCTCTTTTCCTAGTTGGAGTAGGAGGGGGAAATGAAGGGAAGGAGAGAGAGGAAGGAAAGGGGGGCACCGCCCCCTCCTTGTCCAATTCGGACTAGAGGGGGAGGGGGGCGCGGCCTGCCCTATCCGCCCCTCCTCTTCTCCACTAAAACCCATCTTGTCCCATTAAACTCCTCGGGGGGTTCCGGTAACCCCCCGATACTCCAGTATATGTCTAAAACTCCCCGAAACCATTCCGGTGTCCGAACATAGTCGTCCAATATATCGATCTTTATGTCTCGACCATTTCGAGACTCCTCGTCATGTCCATGATCACATCCGGGACTCCGAACTACCTTCGGTACATCAAAACACAAAAACTCATAATACAATCGTCACCGAAACTTTAAGCGTGCGGACCCTACGGGTTTGAGAACTATGTAGACATGACCGAGACATGTCTCCGGTCAATAACCAATAGCGGAACCTGGATGCTCATATTGGCTCCTACATATTCTACGAAGATCTTTATCGGTCAAACCGCATAACAACATACGTTGTTCCCTTTGTCATCGGTATGTTACTTGCCCGAGATTCGATCGTCGGTATCTCAATACCTAGTTCAATATCGTTACCGGCAAGTCTCTTTACTCGTTTCGTAATACATCATATCGCAACTAACTCATTAGTTACAATGCTTGCAAGGCTTATAGTGATGTGCATTACCAAGTGGGCCCAGAGATACCTCTCCGACAATCGGAGTGACAAATCCTAATCTCGAAATACGCCAACCCAACAAGTACCTTCGGAGACACCTGTAGAGCACCTTTATAATTACCCACTTATGTTGAGATGTTTGGTAGCACACAAAGTGTTCCTCCAGTAAACGGGAGTTGCATAATCTCATAGTCATAGGAACATGTATAAGTCATGAAGAAAGCAATAGCAACATACTAAATGATCAAGTGCTAAGCTAACGGAATGGGTCAAGTCAATCACATCATTCTCCTAATGATGCGATCCCGTTAATCAAATGACAACTCATGTCTATGGTTAGGAAACTTAACCATCTTTGATTAACGAGCTAGTCAAGTAGAGGCATACTAGTGACACTATGTTTGTCTATGTATTTACACATGTATTATGTTTCCGGTTAATACAATTTTAGCATGAATAATAAACATTTATCATGAAATAAGGAAATAAATAATAACTTTATTATTGCCTCTAGGGCATATTTCTTTCAGTCTCCCACTTGCACTAGAGTCAATAATCTAGTTCACATCGCCATGTGATTTAACACCAATAGTTCAAATCACCATGTGATTAACGCCCATAGTTCACATTGTCATGTGACCAACACCCAAAGGGTTTACTAGAGTCAATAATCTAGTTCACATCGCTATGTGATTAACACCCAAAGAGTACTAAGGTGTGATCATGTTTTGCTTGTGAGAGAAGTTTAGTCTACGGGTCTGCCACATTCAGATCCGTATGTATTTTGCAAATTTCTATGTCAACAATGTTCTGCACGGAGCTACTCTAGGTACTTTCTCCCACTTTCAAAATGTATCCAAATTGAGACTTAAGAGTCATCTGGATCAGTGTCAAAATTTGCATCGACGTAACCCTTTACGACGAACCTTTTGTCACCTCCATATTCGAGAAACATATCCTTATTCCACTAAGGATAATTTTGACTGTTGTCCAGTGATCTACTCCTAGATCACTATTGTACTCCCTTGCTAAACTCAGTGTAGGGTATACAATAGATCTAGTACACAGCATGGCATACTTTATAGAACTATGGCTGAGGCATAGGGAATGACTTTCATTCTCTTTCTGTCTTCTGTCGTGGTCGGGCTTTTGATTCTTACTCAATTTCACACCTTGTAACACAAGCAAGAACTCTTTATTTGACTGTTCCATTTTGAACTACTTCAAAATCTTGTCAAGGTATGTACTCATTGAAAAAACTTATCAAGCGTCTTGATCTATCTCTATAGATCTTGATGCTCAATATGTAAGTAGCTTTACCAAGGTCTTTATTTGAAAAACTCCTTTCAAATACTCCTTTATGCTTTCCAGAAAATTCTACATTATTTCCGATCAACAATATGTCATTCACGTATATTTATCAGAAATGCTGTAGTGCTCCCACTCACTTTCTTGTAAATACAGGCTTCACCACAAGTGTGTATAAAACTATATGCTTTGATCAACTCATCAAAGCGTATATTCCAACTCTGAGATGGTTGCACCAGTACATAGATGGATCGCTGGAGCTTGAGCATTTTGTTAGCACCTTTAGGATCGACAAAACCTTCTGGTTGCATCATATACAACTCTTCTTTAAGAAATCCATTAAGGAATGTAGTTTTGACATCAATTTGCCAGATTTCATAAAATGTGGCAATTTGCTAACATGATTCGGACAGACTTAAGCATCGCTACGAGTGAGAAAATCTCATCGTAGTCAACACCTTGAACTTTGTCAAAACCTTTTTTTGACAAGTCTAGCTTTGTAGATAGTAACACTACTAGCAGCGCTCGTCTTCCTCTTGAAGATCCATTTATTTTCTATGACCAACGTCCACACTTTGTTCTCATACATGGATCTCATCTCAGATTTCATGGCCTCAAGCCATTTCGTGGAATCTGGGCTCATCATCGCTTCCTCATAGTTCATAGGTTCATCATGGTCAATTAACATGACCTCTAGAATAGGATTACCGTACCACTCTGGTGCGGATCTCACTCTGGTTGACCTACGAGGTTCGGTAGTAACTTGATCTGAAGGTACATGATCATCATCATTAGCTTCCTCACTAATTGGTGTGGGAGTCACAGAAACAGATTTCTGTGATGAACTACTTTCCAATAAGGGAGCAGGTACAGTTACCTCATCAAGTTCTACTTTCCTCCCACTCACTTCTTTCAAGAGAAACTCCTTCTCTAGAAAGGATCCATTCTCAGCAACAAATATCTTGCCTTCGGATCTGTGATAGAAGGTGTACCCAATAGTTACTTTTGGGTATCCTATGAAGACACACTTCTCCGACTTGGGTTTGAGCTTATCAAGATGAAACTTTTTCACATAAGCATCGCAACCCCAAACTTTAAGAAACGACAGCTTAGGTTTCTTGCTAAACCACAGTTCATACGGTGTCGTCTCAACAGATTAAGATGGTGCCCTTTTTAATGTGAATGCAGCTGTGTCTAATGCATAACCCAAAACGATAGTGGTAAATCGGTAAGAGACATCATAGATTGCAATATATCAAATAAAGAACGGTTATGGCGTTCGGACACACCATTATGCTGTGGTGTTCCAGGTGGCATGAGTTTGTGAAACTATTCCACATTGTTTTAATTGAAGACTAAACTCGTAACTCAAATATTCGCCTCTGCGATCAGATCGTAGAAACTTTATTTTCTTGCTACGATGATTTTCCACTTCACTCTGAAATTCTTTAAACTTTTCAAATGTTTCAGACTTATGTTTTTTCAAGTAGATATACCCATATCTGCTCAAATTATCTATGAAGGTCAGAAAATAACGATACCCGCTGCGAGCCTCAACACTCATCGGACCTCATACATCAGTATGTATTATATCCAATAAGTCAGTTGCTCGCTCCATTGTTCTGGAGAACGGAGTCTTAGTCATCTTTGCCCATGAGGCATGGTTCGCAAGCATCAAATGATTCATAATCAAGTGATTCCAAAAGCCCATCAACATGGATTTTCTTCATGCTCTTTACACCAACATGACCTAAACGGCAGTGCCACAAATAAGTTGCACTATCATTATTAACTTTGCATATTTTGGCTTCAATATTATGAATATGTGTATCACTATGATCGAGATTCAACAAACCATTTTCATTGGGTGTATAACCATACAAGGTTTTATTCATGTACACAGAATAACAATTATTCTCTAACTTAAATGAATAACTGTATTGCAATAAACATGATCAAATCATATTCATGCTCAACGCAAACACCAAATAACACTTATTTAGGTTCAACACTAATCCCGAAAGTATAGGGAGTGTGCGATGATGATCATATCATTCTTGGAACTACTTCCAACACACATCGTTATTTCACCCTTAACTAGTCTCTGCTTATTCTGCAACTCCCGTTTCAAGTTACTACTCTTAGCAACTGAACTAGTATCAAATATCGAGGGGTTGCTATAAACACTAGTAAAGTACACATCAATAACATGTATATCCAATATACCTTTGTTCAGTTTGCCATCCTTCTTATCCGCCAAATACTTGGGGCAGTTCTGCTTCCAGTGACTAGTCCCTTTGCGGTAAAAGCACTTAGTCTCAGGCTTAGGTCCAGACTTGGGCTTCTTCACTTGAGCAGCAACTTGCTTGCCGTTCTTCTTGAAGTTCCCCTTCTTCCCTTTGCCCTTTTCTTGAAACTAGTGGTCTTGTTAACCATCAACACTTGATGCTTTTCTTGATTTCTACCTTCCTCGATTTCAGTATCACGAAGAGCTTGGGAATCGTTTCCGTTATCCCTTGCATATTATAGTTCATCACGAAGTTCTAGAAACTTGGTGATAGTGACTAGAGAACTCTGTCAATCACTATCTTATCTGGAAGATTAACTGCCACTTGATTCAAGTGATTGTAGTACTCAGACAATCTGAGCACATGCTTACTGGTTGAGCTATTCTCTTCCATCTTTTAGCTATAGAACTTGTTGGAGACTTCATATCTCTCAAATCGGGTATTTGCTTGAAATATTAACTTCAACTTCTGGAACATCTCATATGGTTCATGACGTTCAAAACGTCTTTGAAGTCCCGATTCTAAGCCATTAAGGATGGTGCACTAAACTATCAAGTAGTCATCATATTGAGCTAGCCAAACGTTCATAACGTGTGCATATGCTCCTGTAATAGGTTTGTCACCTAGCGGTGCATCAAGGACATAATTCTTCTGTGCAGCAATGCGGATAATTCTCAGATCACGGATCCAATCCGCATCATTGCTACTAACATCCTTCAACTTAGTTTTCTCTAGGAACATATCAAAAATAAAATAGGGAGCTAAACGCGAGCTATTGATCTACAACATAGATATGCTAATACTACCAGGAGTAAGTTCATGATAAATTAAAGTTCAATTAATCAAATTACTTAAGAACTCCCACTTAGATAGACATCCCTCTAATCATCTAAGTGATCACGTGATCCAAATCAACTAAACCATGTCCGATCATCACGTGAGATGGAGTAGTTTTCAATGGTGAACATCACGATGTTGATCTTATCTACTATATGATTCACGCTCGACCTTTCGGTCTCCAGTGTTCTGAGGCCATATCCGCATATGCTAGGCTCATCAAGTTTAACCCGAGTATTCCGCGTGTGCAAAACTGTCTTGCACCCATTGTATTTGAACGTAGAGCTTATCACACCCGATCATCACGTGGTGTCTCATCACGAAGAACTTTCGTAACGGTGCATACTCAGGGAGAACACTTATACCTTGAAATTTAGTGAGAGATCACCTTATAATGCTACCGTCAATCTAAGCAAAATAAGATGCATAAAAGATAAACATCACATGCAATCAATATAAGTGATATGATATGGCCATCATCATCTTGTGCTTGTGATCTCCATCTCTGAAGCACCGTTATGATCACCATCGTCACCGGCGTGACACCTTGATCTCCATCGTAGCATCGTTGTCGTCTCGCCAACTATTGCTTCTACGACTATCACTACCGCTTAGTGATAAAGTAAAGCAATTACAAGGCGATTGCATTGCATACAATAAAGCGACAACCATATGGCTCCTGCCAGTTGCCGATAACTCGGTTAAAAAACATGATCATCTCATACAATAAAATTTAGCATCATGCCTTGACCATATCACATCACAACATGCCCTACAAAAACAAGTTAGACGTCCTCTACTTTGTTGTTGCAAGTTTTACGTGGCTGCTACGGGCTGAGCAAGAACCGTTCTTACCTACGCATCAAAACCACAACGATAGTTCGTCAAGTTAGTGCTGTTTTAACCTTCTCAAGGACCAGGCGTAGCCACACTCGGTTCAACTAAAGTTGGAGAAACTAACACCCGCCAGCCACCTATGTGCGAAGCACGTTGGTAGAACCAGTCTCGTGTATGCGTACGCGTAATGTCGGTCCGGGCCGCTTCATCCAACAATACCGCCGAACCAAAGTATGACATGCTGGTAAGCAGTATGACTTGTATCGCCCACAACTCACTTGTATTCTACTCGTGCATATAATATCTACGCATAAAACCAGGCTCAGATGCCACTGTTGGGGAACGTAGTAATTTCAAAAAAGTTCGTACGCACAAACAGGATCATGGTGATGCATAGCAACGAGAGGGGAGAGTGTTGTCTACGTACCCTCGTAGACCGAAAGCGGAAGCGTTAGCACAACGCGGTTGATGTAGTCGTACGTCTTCACGATCCGACTGATCCAAGTACCGAACGTACGGCACCTCCGAGTTCAGCACACGTTCAACTCGATGACTTCCCGCAAACTCCGATCCAGCAGAGCTTCACGGGAGAGTTCCGTCAGCACGACGGCGTGGTGATGGTGATGATGTTGCTACCGACGCAGGGCTTCACCTAAGCACCGCTATGATATTATCGAGGTGGAATATGGTGGAGGGGGCACCGCACACGGCTAAGAGATCAAGAGATCAATTGTTGTGTCTAGAGGTGCCCCCTGCCCCCGTATATAAAGGACCAGGGGGGAGGAGGCGGCCGGCCAGGGGAGGGTGCGCCAGGGAGGAGTCCTACTCCCACCGGGAGTATGACTCCCTCTTTTCCTAGTTGGAGTAGGAGGGGGAAAGGAAGGGAAGGAGAGAGAGGAAGGAAAGGGGGGCGCCGCCCCCTCCTTGTTCAATTCGGACTAGAGGGGGAGGGGCACGCGACCTGCCCTAGCCGCCCCTCCTATTCTCCTCTAAAGCCCATCTTGGCCCATTAAACTCCCCGGGGGGTTCCGGTAACCCCCCGGTACTCCGGTATATGTCTGAAACTCCCCGAAACCATTCCGGTGTTCGAACATAGCCGTCCAATATATCGATCTTTATGTCTCAACCATTTTGAGACTCCTCGTCATGTCCATGATCACATTCGGGACTCCTAACTACCTTCGGTACATCAAAACACAAAAACTCATAATATAATCGTCACCGAAACTTTAAGTGTGTGGACCTATGGGTTCGAGAACTATGTAGACATGACCGAGGCATGTCTCTAGTCAATAACCAATAGCGGAACCTGGATGCTCATATTGGCTCCTACATGTTCTACGAAGATCTTTATCGGTCAAACGGCATAACAACATACGTCGTTCCCTTTGTCATCGGTATGTTACTTGCCCAAGATTCGATCGTCTATATCTCAATACCTAGTTCAATATCGTTACCGGCAAGTATCTTTACTCGTTCCATAATACATCATACCGCAACTAACTCATTAGTTACAATGCTTGCAAGGCTTAGAGTGATGTGCATTACCGAGTGGGCCTAGAGATACCTCTCCGACAATCGGAGTGTCAAATCCTAATCTCGAAATACGCCAACCCAACAAGTACCTTCGGAGACACCTATAGAGGACCTTTATAATCACCCAGTTACGTTGTGACGTTTGGTAGCACACAAAGTGTTCCTCCGGTAAACGGGAGTTGCATAATCTCATAGTCATAGAAACATGTATAAGTCATGAAGAAAGCAATAGCAACATACTAAACGATCAAGTGCTAAGCTAACGGAATGGGTCAAGTCAATCACATCATTCTCCTAATGATGTGATCCCGTTAATCAAATGACAACTCATGTCTATGGTTAGGAAACTTAACCATCTTTGATTAAGGAGCTAGTCAAGTAGAGGCATACTAGTGACACTATGTTTGTCTATGTATTCACACATGTATTATGTTTCCGGTTAATACAATTCTAGCATGAATAATAAACATTTATCATGAAATAAGGAAATAAATAATAACTTTATTATTGCCTCTAGGGCATATTTCCTTCAGATTCCACTTGCGTAGAACATTGTCCTTCTCCTTTGACCACAAGGGGTTCCTCATTGGGCAGGATTTGAAAACTCGCATCTTCTTATGGCTTGGGGAGGAATTTCATCACCTACATCACAAAGACCATTTTGCTCCACTCAGGAGCCGTTATTTTCATCAAACTCCACGTTGCACGTCTCCTCAATTAGTCCATTGGACTTGTTGAGAACACGGTAAGCATGAGAGTTTGTAGCATAACCAACAAATATGCGCTCTTGAGCTCTAGTTTTAAATTTAGGAAAACGAGCACCTTTCTTGGGAATGAAACACTTACAACCAAACACCAAAAAGTAGTTGAGGTTGGGCTTGTTACCGGTAAGTATCTCATAAGGAGTCTTGTTGAAGCCTTTGCGGAGGTAGAGCCGATTGGATGCATGCCATGTGGACATGCGGTGTTGATGGCTTCGGCCCAAAAGTTGTACGAAGATTTTACTTTCACCATCATGGTCCTTGCCACGTCCATCAACATATGATTCTTCCTCTCCACTACGTCATTTTGTTAAGGGGTGTAAGGTGAGGAATATTGGTGCTTGATCCCCTCATCACTAAGAAACTCATCCAAGGTGTAGTTCTTGAACTCGGTGCTGTTGTCACTTCTAATCATCAATATCTTTGCATCATGTTTATGTTGAGCTTCACTTGTAAAGTCGACGACGGTTTGTTGGATCTCACTCTTCCTCTTGAAGAAATATACCCATGTGTATCTTGAGTAGTCATCCACAATCACCAAGCAATACTTTCTTCCCCAAAGACTATCAAATGGTGGAGGCCCAAAGAGATCCATGTGAAGGAGCTCCAAAGGCCTCTTGGATGATATAATAGTCGTGGGTCAGTGAGCTGTCTCATGCAGCTTTCCTTTGGTACAAGCACTGCAAGCACGATCTTTGGCAAAACTAACATTTGTTAGTCCATGGACATGGTCCCCCTTGAGGAGACTTTGCAAAGATCTCATATTGATGTGGACTAAATAGTGATGCCAAAGCCACCCCACATCAACTTTAGCCATTAGGCAAGTTGCAGTCTTAGTGGGTCTCTCCGTAAAGTTAACCACATAGAGACCATTCTCGTCATGCCTAGCAAAGGCTACTTTAAGAATCTTGCTCCATAAAATGGACATGGTGTGAATATCAAAGAATGTAGCAAAGCCCATAAGTGCAAGTTGACGAACAGAAAGTAAATAGCATGCAAGGATCTCAACAAGCATGACCTGTTCAATGGTTAAGTCTTGAGAAATGACAACCTTGCCAAGACCAAATACCTTAGATAATGAAGCATCACCAAATTGGACACGGGTGGGCATAGATGGGCTTGGTTTCACGTCCATGACCAAGTCATTGCTCCAGGTCATATGATTTGTTGCTCCACTATAAAAAAACACCCCATTGGAAGCAAACTCCTACATAAGATCAATGCTTGGATTTAGGTACGCATTTTTGAATGGGTTCTTTGATGTTAATAACAAGGGTCTTAGGAACCCAAATAGACCATTCAATGTACTCATAAAGAGAACCAAAAATTTGGCATAAACATGCCCATCACTAGCATGACATAAAACATAAGAAGGGTTAAAGTCGCCGACTTTGTTGGAAGGATTGGTTTTGCCCCTTTTGGCATCACCACCCTCCACCTTGTTCTTCTTCTCCTTAGGACCACCCTCTCCCTCCTTTAAAAATACCTCTTTGAGAGGGAGAGCTTGTGTGGTCTTGCTTTTCTTCTTTGGCTTCTTCTTGTTTGACTTGGGAGCAAACCCAAGTCCCTCCTTTGCCACAACTTCTTTTTGATTGCTCAAAAGTTTGTTGAGGTTCTTCCCACCTTGAATGCACGAAACAAGTCCCTTCTCAAGTTGCTATTTCAACTTGGCATTCTCCTCCACAAGATAAACATGCTCATAACTCACAACATGGGTTAATTGCATGGGCATTATCAATTAAAACAAAAGGAGGACACATGACTATCTCCTTAGTTAGCTTCACTTGGAGTTGATCATGAGACTCCTTGAGTGTAGCATGAGCACTTTTCAAAGCCTTGCGAGCCTTGTCAAGTAACTCGAACTCCTCTTTGAGTCTAGCATGGCCAACCCTAAGTTCAACATTCTCGGATTTAAGCACACGTGCAAGAACTTGAGCATGATCATGAGCTTTCTTTAGTTTAGCAAGGTCGTCATTTTGTGACTCCTCAAGAGCCACTCTAAGACCTTACTCTTCCTCAAGAGCATGAGAAAGCTCTGCAATCTCATTGGCATAATCATGACTATGCCCCATCTCAGTGGTGGTCTCATCGTGAGACTCAATGATATCATTGGCCTCGCGTAGTTGTTCCAAGAGGGCAACAAAGTGCTTCTTGGTCTCACCTTTGAGCTTACCCAAGAACCTATCAAACTCATTCTCATCCACCCTTACCCCCTCACTTTCATCCACACAATCCATCAAGGAAGGATTAGTGGAGATAGAAGTTTTGATGTTATAGGTTATCTTGGTGACGCCTTTTGCCATGAGGCACTTGGGGGTGGTGATGAGGTTCTCGTTTGGGGAGTCGAAGAGAGACACCGAGGTTGGAGAAGAGGTGGCAATGGCCAGGGAGGTCGTTGCAGTTGATACGTCCCAAATGTATCTACTTTTCTAAACGCTTTTGCTCTTGTTCTGGACTCTAATTTGCATGATTTGAATGGAACTAACCCAGACTAACGCCGTTTTCAGCAGAATTGCCATGGTGTTGTTTCTGTGCAGAAGTAAAAGTTCTCGGATGGAGCTGAAAATTTACGGAGAATTATTTTAGAATATATAAAAAATATTGGCGAAAGAAGTTACCGGAAAGGGGCCACCAGGTGCCACAAGCCCAGGGGCGCCACCATCCTCAGGGGCATGCCCCTTAGGCATGTGGGCCCCTAGAAGCCCCCGCAACCCTAACTCCAAATCCATAAGTACCTATTCGCCAAGAAAAAAAATCAGAGAGAAGGAATCATCACGTTTTACGATACGTAGCCACCGCCACCTCCTGATCTTCATTGGGAGGGCTGATCTGGAGTCCGTTATGGGCTCCGGAGAGGGGGTTTTGACGTTGTCGTCATCATCAACCTTCATCAGCTATTTCATGATGTTCACCACCGGGTGTGAGTAATTCCTTCGTAGGCTTGCTGGACGGTGATGGGTTGGATGAGATTTATCATGTAATTGAGTTAGTTTTGTTAGGGCTTGATCCCTAGTATCCACTATGTTCTGAGACTGATGTTGCTATGCTTAATGCTTGTCACTAGGGCCCAAGTGCCATGATTTCAGATCTGAACCCTTTATGTTTTCATGAATATATTTGTGTTCTCGATCCTACCATGCAAGTTATATGCACCTGCTACGTGTTATGATCCACATACCCCCATATGACAATAATTGGGATTCTTTCCGGTGATTACCGTAGTTTGAGGAGTTCATGTATTCACTATGTGTTAAGTCCTCGTTCTGGTTCTGTATTAAAAGAAGGCCTTAATATCCCTTAGTTTCCTTATGGATCCCGCTGCCACGGGAGGGTAGAACAAAAGATGTCATGCAAGTTCTTTTCCATAAGCACACACGACTATTTACGAAATACATGCCTACATTACATTGATGAATTGGAGCTAGTTCTGTGTCGCCCTAGGTTATGACTGTTACATGATGAATATTATCCAACTTATCACCGATCCAATGCCTACGAGATTTTCACATATTGTTTCTTGCTATGTTACTACTGTTGTTGCTACTGTCACAACTACTACAAAATTACTACTGTTACTGTTACTATCATTGCTACTACTATCAAATTAACATACTACTATGTTACTCATCACTCTCCTATGAATATTTAGTCTCCAGGTGTGGTTGAATTGACAAATCAACCGCCAATACTTACAAGTATTCTTTGGCTCCCCTTGTGTCAAAATAATAAATTTGGGTTGAATACTCTATCCTCAAAAATTGTTGCGATCCCCTATACTTGTGGGTTATCAAGACCTTTTTCTGGCGCCATTGCCGGGGAGCATAGCTATATTTGTTGAGTCACTTGGGATTTATATCTGTTGATCACTATGAAGAATCTTAAGGATGATAGAACCAAGTTCGTTCCCTCTAAGACGAGGGGTGGTAAGGAACTGTTATCTAGCTCTGCACTTGATTCACCTTTTGTTTTGAGTAAGCTTGCAACACCATCACCTGCAATTAATTTCGATATGTCGCAAGTAATTGATGATGCTACTTCTGCTATGAATGATGCTATTGGTGATGCTAGTACTTTGCTTGATTATAATGTGCCACTAGGTCTTGATGAACAACTTGCTAGAGCTAAAGAAATTGAGAATGCTGAAACTGATGAAATTATTGAAACACCTATTCGACCTAGCTCTCCTAGATATGAATTGCCTAAAATACCTGAAGGTTATGTTATGGATGGAGAGGTAGGTAGGGATTTTCTTGCTTGTAAGGATAGACATGATCTAAAAATTGTTAGTCAAGTTGAAAGAAAAATCTTTAAATGCTAGAATGGAATATGACACTAAGTTTGCTACTTCACCTATCTTTATTACTGATAAGGATTGTGAATTCTCTTTCGATCCTGAGTTAGTTACTTTGGTTGAATCTGATCCTTTCCATGGTTATGAAACTGAAACTGTTGTGGCACATCTTAATAAATTAAATGATATAGCCACCCTATTTGCTCATGATGAAAAAAATTCGCTATTACTATATTCTTAAGTTATTTCCTTTCTTGTTAAAGGGTGATGCTAAGATTTTGTACAATACTCTTGCTCCTGGTTGTGTGTGTAGTCCCCGGGATATGATATATTACTTCTCTGAAAAATATTTTCCTACTCATAAGAAACAAGCTGCCTTAAAGGAAATATTTAACTTTGTGCAAATTGAAGAAGAGAATCTCCCTCAAGCTTGGGCGAGGCTTCTCCAATTACTTAATGCGTTGCGTGATCATCCTCTCAAGAAAAATGAAATACTTGATATATTTTATAATAGATTAACCGATGCTTCTAGGGACTACCCACTACAAAAATATATATACTTCTGTGATGATACGTGTTTGTCACAGTAGGTCACGTTTTCTGTCATGCATGTACATCCATGATGATTTTATGACAGAATCAAGATAGTCATATTTGTGCTGTCGTAGAAGTGTTCCATGATAATACCAAAATTATCATCATAGAAGTGTCCACTTCCATGACGATAAATGGCGTATCATGGAAGTGTTTTCGTCAAGGGTAACCGACACGTGGCATCCACGGCAACGGGTCGCCGTTAAGCTATCGGGTTCCGGTTTGGATCCGATAACCCGTTAACAAGCCCGACCAATGGGGATTTTCCATGTGTAAAATGCTTACTCGCCGGAGGATCCACGTGTCAGCTCAGCGTTGGGACAGATGTCATCCACTCATTGTACGGGACGCGCCAATGATACGTTGGCACATGGCAAGGCCCAATAGTGGCCCATTTAGGTGAAAGAGGTCGGCCCAGTCAAAATTAGCAGGCCGGCCCATATAGGGCCTACTGGTGTCTAGTCCATTTAAGCCCATGGCCCATACGAGATGTGTCAATTCGGCCTGTTAACGGCCTGTTAACTATTTGACACCATTACAGCCCATCGTCAGTTTGATCCTGTTAACAGCCTGTTATATATTTGGGCTCAATATCGGCCCCATGTGGTTTCGGCCTGTTAACGGCCCATTCAAGGGATGTGCCAATTTTCAGGATGTACGTCTTTCGGCCTTTTAGCGACCCACTTAAGTGTTGGGCCAATTTCCAGCCCGGTGTGTCTTTCAGCCTGTTAACGCCCCATAAATGAGTTGGGCCATTTGTAGTCGGACCTGAGTTTTGGCATCTTAACGACCCATGCTCTTCATGACCAATACCAACACGGTTTCGCTTACGGCCTACTAAAGGCCCACAACATAGTTGGGCCATATACAGTCCGACCTGACTTTTGACCACCTAGCGGCCCATTCTCTTCATGGTCCAGTACGAGCCTGCTGTCACTTTCAGCCTGCTAAAGGCCCATAATACAATTGGGCCTATATATCTCGACCTTAGTATCGTCCCATGAAATCAAATGGGCCGACTTATTGCCACCTTTGATGTTGGCCTGTTAACGACCCGGGAGGTAATAGGGCCGAGCATTAACTGTTGGCTCGTTTCAATTATAGCGACTCAATAGAGCTTTCGGCTTGGTTATGGCCCATTAACATAATGGGCCCAGTAGACTTTGAACATGTCTGTAGGCCCAATTAGATAACGTCGATTCTGGCCTAGCTATAATTTGAGCCCATTACGATGAGCAATTATGGACAGGACAAAAACCGATCAATGAAAGGCCTATGAGAATTTTGGCCCATGCGAGCCCAATAGGAAAGCCCATTAATGGCAGTGGGCCGCTTCCTTCATTTGGGCCCATGACTATTCGTGCTAACTAATAATTTCACTACTTTTTTGTCTTCATAGCGAGTTAGCTGGAATGCGAGGCGCGCTAAGAAAGTGTACGACATACAAGGAAAAATGTTGCACATCCAGCATATATTACAGGAAATTACATCCACTCGCCAATCAAAGATTGATGCTAGTGCAAACAAATGAACAAAACTTAACGATCTACAGCCTCACAATCTGAAACCTCAGCGCGGATGACGCCCATAAGCATGTGAGCAAGTTCTTCCTCCTTTGCTACACTGTCTCCAAAAACATTGATCAGTTGTTGTTGCACAAGAATGTGCACGTCTAATTCCTCCATGATTTCCATGTTTGCTCTAGCCAGTAATTCGTTCACGAACATACATTTTTTCCGTTTGATTCGAGACAAAGGAAACTCAATAGATTCAGATGGTGATTTTGGTAGGCTTGTATTATTGATAGTGGAGAGTGTCTCGACCACTGCATCATAACATAAATTAGGACGGGAACCAGACAAATTAATCAAGAGTTATTGCCATATTACCTGGCCTAGATTTATTGGAAAGAAACAATGGGGTTGCCTTGCTGTTTTCAAAGTTTGTCTTCTTATCTTCAGTAGCCTGCACCAAATTAACACACTATCATTGCTATCATTGGCCAGGTCAGATAATAGGAAAGCAACATTGACACAACGAACGTTTGAGCAATAGGACCACATCGGCCTACACAAAATTAACACAATATGGCACAACTATCATTAGCCAGGTAAGATAATAGGAAAGCAACATTGACACAATGAATGATTAGGCAACCAAAAGAACACTACAATTTAGTAATGTGCATGATATGAGATAGTACACTCATGCAGCTCAGTATGCAAAACTACTAGACAGTTTTCCTTACAAAAACCAACATTGTCGCCTTTAATTATACATTTTTCTACAAGTAAATTTAGATCAGATACATGTTGGATTCACGCCGATTAACAAAATACATGCTAATGTAAAAATATAGTGATATACAACAGGTACTTACATCTGCATTGGAGCACAAAGAATTCCCGCAAGATACTTTCCTCGAACACGATCCTAGTTTAGAAAGTCTTCTATCCTTTAAGCTTATTTTCTAAAAGAGAGATGGGTAAGAAACATGTAGAAAATATGATCTGAATGCTATAAAATTTCATGATGTGAGGATACACACATGTTTTTTTAGAATAGAGTTGACATATTTTTGCTAGACTGGAGCAGACTAGTTCTTTGGCCACTTGAATCTTATTACTATTAGTAGGAATTGGGTTTCTCTGTGCTAGAGAAGTATCTATGAACACTAGAGTTGGTTTACTATCTCCTAGCGTTTCGATCTTTTGCAAAGACCTTGTTTGTAACCCTTCAGATTCTAAGATAGCCATCTTCCCCTTGCATGCCTTATATAGAAGAATGGTGCTTCAGTTACAAAACATGCTACGACAGAGGGATGGAATAGGTACTGAAGAATAGAAAGGCATGACATATTGACATGTATTCCCTCCATCCGGAAATAAATGGATGTGTCTAGGCGTATTTTAGTTCTAGATACATCCATTTTTATCCATTTCTGTGGCATGTAATCCAGAAGGAGGGAGTATGATGTAAGAGCTAGGGATACGACATGACAATAGAGTAAAAAACACTAGTCGAATGTAAAACTGTACGATAGCGGAATACATACAGAAAAACACTAAGGCAACATGTGCTTGTATGATTGGGAAACTAAGATGGCATTGCAACAGACCACTACAACATCACTTCAATGTAAAAAAACATGGTATGGTAGACAGATGAAGTACATACTGATAATAACAATGCATAAGATATTCAGAAGCATGATGTCCAAACTAAGCAGATGGCATTGCGACAGAGTAGAATGACAATACTTGAATTTGAAAACATGTTATCATGAATGTAATAGGTACTGAAAAACAGGAAGGCATGGCATATTTACATGCATGATCAGCAGGCTAAGCACATTGCATTGCAACAGAGTAGATGCACTCCAGGACATTATATGCATGTTGTACCCATATTCACGGGCCAAGTTAGAGCAAGGACCTTGTGGGGTGAATAGGATTCGACATGTTTCTGCAAGTCTTCTGAAGAACTGCCTTTACATGTTCCATCATATTGGGTATCATTGACGTTAAGTTTGTTGGCCGTTACATTGCTCCGTGAGGTTCTTGTGGATATATCAGTGTGTGCAATTATATCTAACATGCATGGAAGACAACTAGTAGTAAGATTTATGTAATGAGTGCATGCAGGAGATGACATAAATAGTAGGACTGGGCTTAACTAGCAGCAATAGGTCTCAAAAACAAAAGGGAGAACACAGATGAAAGCTACATAATATGTATCGTTTGTACTCGAGGTTAACTAGATGGCACAAAAAAGTATTAAAGAGCAAAATAGGTAATACTAGAAGTGGTATAATCACCAGCCTATGGGATAACATTGGCTGATGGATGATAACTATGGAACAACTTTACCTAAAGGACAAGTCTCTTATCTGAACTATGGAACAACGTTAACTCACAAACAAGACTCTTAAGAGATCAGCATGAATATATAGTGAAATGTGATAATCTATTTTCCATGCTTAGATGAATAACAAAGTCATAAATGTTACACACAAGTAAGATGAGGGTACAACCTATCTGGCCGCCATCCATAGGAGTGAGCATCATGTGCTGACTTTTCGATGGCCCTGCAGTTGTTGTGGTTGTCCATGTCGGGCACGCACATTCGATGCAGGGAACTGTTGAGTGGGGACTATAGCTACCTTCTGGTGTATGCTTCCCTTGGAGCAGTTGCGGTGAGAAGGAAAACGGTGTGGCTGAAGATGCAGAAAATGCAAACTGTTAAGAACGACACATCAAATAGATCTCCAAGAGACCAGTGTATTGAGAATCAAAAGAGAGAGAGGAAGACATCTAGCTACTAACTACGGACTTGTAGGTCTACAATGAACTACTCACGCATCATCGAGAGGCACCAATGAGGATGATGAACCCCTCCGTGATGGTGTCTAGATTGGATCTGTGCTTTCTGGAACTTGCGGTGGCTGGAATTGATTTTCGTTGAACCCCCTAGGGTTTCTGGAATATTGGGGGTATTTATAGAGCAAAGAGGCGGTGCGGGAGGCCACCGAGGTGGGCACAACCCACCAGGGCACCCTATGGTACTTCTTTGGCCCAACAAGTGTCTTTTCGTCCAGAAAAAATCTCCAAAAAGTTTTGCAGCATTTGGAATCCATTTGGTATTGATTTTCTGTGAAGTAAAAAACAAGCAAAAAACAACAACTGACACTGGGCACTATGTCAATAGGTTAGTCCCAAAAAATGATATAAAGTTGCTATAAAATGATTGTAAAACATCCAAGAATGATAATATAACAACATGGAACAATCAAAAAATATAGATACGTTGGAGACGTATCAGCATCCCAAGCTTAATTCTTGCTCGTCCTTGAGTAGGTAAATGATAAAAGCAGAATTTTTGATGTGGAATGCTGCCTAACATGTTCATCACATATTCTTTTCTTTGTAGCATGGACATTTGGACTTCTATATGATTCAAAGCAATAGTCTAATTTTGACATGAAGACTTCAATACTCAAGCATATCAACAAGCTACCATGTCTTTCAAAATATCAATACTAAAACAAGTTATCCCTAGCCCATTATGCTTAATCATTGATCCATTCATGAAACACACTCACGTATTAGATACACCCAATGCTCAAGTACAATCATGGTGCCCCTTAGTTGGTGCTTTATAAGAGAAGATGGAGACTCAAAATAAAAATAAAAATTGCATAAAGTAAATAGAAAGGCCCTTCATGGAGGGAAGTGGGGATTTGTAGAGGTGCCAGAGTGCAAAGCGAAAAAGATAGAGATAAAATATTTTGGGTGGCATGCTTTTCCTGTCAATGGAAACAATCGAGTAGTTCCCAAATCTTTCCATGCTAGATATATCATAGGCGGTTCCGAAATAGAAAATAAAGTTTATTCCTTTTTCCACCATACTTTCATATTCCACGGCTAACCAATACCTTAGATAATGAAGCATCACCAAATTGGACACGGGTGGGCATAGATGGGCTTGGTTTCACGTCCACGACCAAGTCATTGCTCCAGGTCATATGATTTGTTGCTCCACTATCAAAAAACACCCCATTGGAAGCAAACTCCTACATAAGATCAATGCTTGGATTTAGGTACGCATTTTTGAATGGGTTCTTTGGTGTAAATAACAAAGGTCTTAGGAACCCAAATAGACCATTCAATGTACTCATAAGGAGAACCAAAAATTTGGCATAAACATGCCCATCACTAGCATGACATAAAACATAAGAAGGGTTAAAGTCACCGACTTTGTTGGAAGGATTGGTTTTGCCCCTTTTGGCATCACCACCCTCCACCTTGTTCTTCTTCTCCTTAGGACCACCCTCTCCCTCCTTTAAAAATACCTCTTTGAGAGGGAGAGCTTGTGTGGTCTTGCTTTTCTTCTTTGGCTTCTTCTTGTTTGACTTGGGAGCAAACCCAAGTCCCTCCTTTGCCACAACTTCTTTTTGATTGCTCAAAATTTTGTTGAGGTTCTTCCCACCTTGAATGCACGAAACAAGTCCCTTCTCAAGGTGCTATTTCAACTTGGAATTCTCCTCCACAAGATAAACATGCTCACAACTCACAACATGGGTTAATTGCATGGGCATTATCAATTAAAACAAAAGGAGGACACATGACTATCTCCTTAGTTAGCTTCACTTGGAGTTGATCATGAGACTCCTTGAGTGTAGCATGAGCACTTTTCAAAGCCTTGCGAGCCTTGTCAAGTAACTCGAACTCCTCTTTGAGTCTAGCATGGCCAACCCTAAGTTCAACATTCTCGGATTTAAGCACACATGCAAGAACTTGAGCATGATCAGGAGCTTTCTTTAATTTAGCAAGGTCGTCATTTTGTGACTCCTCAAGAGTCACTCTAAGACCTTACTCTTCCTCAAGAGCATGAGAAAGCTCTGCAATCTCATTGGCATAATCATGACTATGCCCTTCCATCTCAGTGATGGTCTCATCGTGAGACTCAATGATATCATTGGCCTCGCGTAGTTGTTCCAAGAGGGCAACAAAGTGCTTCTTGGTATCACCTTTGAGCTTACCCAAGAACCTATCAAACTCATTCTCATCCACCCTTATCCCCTCACTTTCATCCACACACTCCATCAAGGAAGGATTAGTGGAGATAGAAGTTTTGATGCTCAAAAAAGATATAAGTGAAGCACTAGAGCAATTCCATAGCTCAAAAAGATTTAAGCGAAGCATAGAGAGCAATTCTAACAAGTCATAGCATAATTTTTGCTCTCTCAAATAGGCGTGTCCGGCAAGGATAGATGATTGAAAATAAAAAGTAAAACAAGCAAAGACTCATATCATACAAGACGCTCCAAGCAAAACTCATGATATGTGACAAATAAAAATATAGCTCCAAGTAAAATACCGATGGTCGTTAGAAGAAAGAGGGGATGCCACTTGGGCATCCCCAAGCTTAGTTGCTCGCTTATCTTTTAGATAATAGCCTGGGATGCCATGGGGCATCCCCAAGCTTAGGCTCTTCTTACTCCTTATTCCTTCATCCATCATGATCTCACCCAAAACTTGAAAACTTCAATCACACAAAACTCAACAAAACCTTCGTGAGATCCGTTAGTATAACGAAGCAAATCACTACTATAAGTACTGTTGCAAACCCATTCATATTTTACTTTTGCATTATATCTACTGTATTCCAACTTTGCTATAGGTTATACCCTCCAATACAAACCATAGATTCATCTAAATAAGCACACAACGCAAAGAAAGCAGAATCTGTCAAAAACAGAACAATATGTAGTAATCTGAAAACATAGAATACTTCTGTAACTCCAAAAATTCTGAAAACTTTGAAAAAATGTGGGAAATTTGTATATTAATCCCATGTACAAAAATCTGGATTTTATCGCGCTTCTGTTAAAAACGAAAATTATTTTTTTGGACACAAAAGTTTATGTTTTCCAACAAGATCAAATCAACTATCACCCAACATGATCCCAACGGCTTTGCTTGGCACAAACACTAATTAAAACACAAAAAACATAACCATAACAGTAGCATAATTGTGCAAACACTCAAGAACAGAAAGAAAAAGATAAAAATAAATTTTATTCATTGGGTTGCCTCCCAATAAGCGCTATCGTTTTATGCCCCTAGCTAGGCATAATGCAAGGATTCAAGTATTGTCATCTTTATTTCTAGATCCATAAGATGCCCTCATGATTGATTCATATGGTGGCTTAATTATTGTTCTAGGGATGTGTTCCATACCCTTCCTTAGTGGAAATTGAAATTTAATATTGCCTTCTTTCATATCAATCACGACACCAATAGTGCATAAAAATGGTCTACCAAGAATAATTGGACAAGACGGATTGCAATCAATATCAAGAACATTAAAATCTATGGGCACATAATTCCTATTTGAAAGAATAAGAACATCATTAATTCTTCCCATAGGCTTTTTAATAGTGGAATCTGCAAGTGCAAATTTAAAGAACATTCTTCGATATCGGCAAGACCAAGCACATCACATAAAGATTTCGGAATTGTAGAAACACTAGCACCCAAGTCACATAAAGCAAAAAACTCATAATTTTTAATCTTGACTTTGATGGTAGGTTCCCATTCATCATGCAATTTTCTAGGAATTGAAATCTCTAATTCCAACTTTTCTTCCAAAGCTTTCATCATAGCATCAACAATATGTTTAG
Organism: Triticum dicoccoides; assembly: GCF_002162155.2. Classification (NCBI taxonomy): domain Eukaryota; kingdom Viridiplantae; phylum Streptophyta; class Magnoliopsida; order Poales; family Poaceae; genus Triticum; species Triticum dicoccoides. Next base: position 474,620,711 of record NC_041392.1, on the reverse strand, counting down.
TAAAAGCTTTATTTTGTTCATAAGCATGGGGTGAATTTATCATCGATTGCAACAAAGAAATACAATCAGTCAAAGAACAATTATCATAATTAAAATCTTTGTAATCCAAAAGAGTGGGCACATCACTAGTTAAAGTTTTGACCTCTTCAAACCCTCTTTTATCAATTTTCTCAACAAGATTTTCACCCTCCAAATTATCGGGACGCCTTCTAACTAAAGTTGACTCTTCTTCAGTCCCTTTTCATCAATCTTAATTTTACTAAACAAAGAATTAATAGAAGAAACACCAATCATTCTAAGATCTTCACCAATTTTATCTTCTAGCGAGATTGGTTTAGCGGCCATTTGGTTTACTAGGGTAGCTTGTGCATCGAATATTTGCCTAGCAAGCTTTCAGCAAAAGCATACTTAGATTGAAGATTGCAAACTTCTCTACTAATATCATCAAGTTGTTTTGTTATAGCTTCCAGCACAACAGAGTGTTCCTTAAGTTCCTCGGTAAAATATTTATTATGCTCAGATTGTGTGTAGCGACCAAACCTCAAACGGTCTAATCTCTATGCTCAGGTGTCATCCCTGGATCAATAATGCTGACACCACACAGTACTTGAAGGATTTATAACAGAGTAGCAATCACACACTTATTACATCGAGGGTCTCAAACAAGAACTTATTACAATAAATATGGCTTAAGGCCATCTAATAACGATAATAGCGGAAGGCTTGGAAGATAAGTGAGTCCATCAACTCCAACGGCATCACTGAGTATGGAACCACGACCTAAAACTCCTTAATCATCGTCTGAAAAGTCTGTAACATTAACGTTGCAGCCCGAAATGGGTCAGCACATGGAATATGCTGGCAAAGTAACACATAGAGAATAATGGAATGAAACAGGCTATTCTATATGCATATTTGACTGGTGGAAAGATCTATGGTTACAGTTTGCGTAAAGCCAATTTTTCCCTACTGCAAAGGAATAAATTTTATTTAACTATCATGGTAGTTGTTAAACATTGAGAATGGTTGACAACATTCTCAATCCCAATTAAGCATCATCATTAAACAAAACCCAACAAAATTAATTTTTGAGTAACATGTTGAGATTCACATGATCATCCAGATACTAGATACTCAAGATGTCCATAACTGGGGACACGGATAACCATGATTAGTTTATACACTCTACAGAGGTTTGCGCACTTTTCCCCACAAGACTCGATCTCGTCTGTTGGGATTCTCGCACTACATGGTGTTTGAGAAACGGATGACCGAGACATAGTCTTTCAGAAGTGCTAGCACCTTACGAACAGGTAGACCGTACCAACCTACATCCCCTACATCTGCTAGTCTACCACTGTAAGAGTTCGCACGACTTAATCAACTATGCTAGAGCCCATAGTAGCTTGTGGCTGCACACGGAAGTTTCTAGCATGAACAATCTCACGATCCCTTTGAGCCTGGGTGGCAGTCCATAAAGAAAAACAGGCAATCGCTGGAATACCTAGGTGCCTCAATCCACCCAGATGTGTATTTAAGTTGCCACCTTAAGTAAACCATTAATTAACATCTCACATCTGTCATGGATACACTCACCCAATCCACGTCTACTAGCATAGCATGGCATAATAAGCAAACATAGAAGTAACTCCCAAAGGTTTGATAATAACAGGTAATAGGTACTACCTCAACTACTTCCCAAACCCACAATTTAATTAGATCCTAATCATGCAATGTGTGAGGGTTGATCTAATGCAATAAAACTGGATAGAGGGAAAAACATGATCAAAGTGTTACTTGCCTTGCTGATGATCCGGAAAACCTAGCGATTTGAAGTAGCAAGCGGCGCACTTCGGGTACTCTATCGCAAACAAACAAGCATACAATAAGTACTCAACTAATGCACAGGTAAAACTCAAATAAGAGATCTAACCAGAAAGTTCAACTTAAGAACTCCGTTTGGCAAAAAGAATCAAAACGAACGAAGCAACAAAAGACAAACGGCAAAAGAAAAAAGCTTCGTTTACTATTCCGGATCTAGGGAAATTTTTACAGTGGAAAAAACTTGTTTGAGTTGGTTAAACGGAAAGAGGGTTTTGAGACGAAACTCCAGGCGCTTGAATCGCCTGATTCCGATAAACGAGCGAAAAGTTAGACTAAAACGAAAATCGTATCAGAAATTGCGATCAGAAAAATCGCGGATCTAATCCGAGAAAAAGAAAAACGACGAACATTCGTTAAAACGAATGAACGAACGAACACTCGCTAATTAAATAAACCGGAAAACCGATCTATTTAAAAAAACCGAAAAAACAAACAAAACTGTCGGAAAACTGAACGATTTTTCAAGAAAAACTGGCGGTGGCGAGGTCTACCTCCGGCGATGGATCCGATGGGGCGGCGGCGGTCGGCGGCGGCGGGGCGGTGGCGCGGGCGGGCGGCGGCGGCAAAGGCGGCGGCGGTGGGGCTAGGCGGCTAGGGTTTGAGGGGGGGGGGTCCGGCTGGGCCTCCCCGGCTTATAAAGCCGGCCGGGCCTAGTGTCCGGGTCGGACACGGCCCGTTAGGTCGGCTGCGTTTTTTAAATAGTTACGCTTAGAAAAAAAACAAAAGGAATACTAAACGGACTCCAAAAATCCCAAAATAAATTTTTCCCGGCTTCTAAAATCAAGCCACATAGGATGAACATTTATTTGGGGCCTAAATGCAATTTTGAAAAACGTGCATTTTTCCTAAATTCAAATAGATAGCAAATAAAACCAAATAAAATCTTATTTGATTTTTTATTAAATCCCCAATATTTCTTTATTTTGGGAAAGTCATTTTATTCCCTCTCTCATATTTTTTTAATATAAAAAATTGAAGATAAAATAAATAAAATCAAACGATCCTATTTTCAAAATTTGAGACAACTCAAATATGAAAATAACGAAATCCCCAACTCTCTTCGAGGGTCCTTGAGTTGCGTGAAATTTCTAGGATCAACCAAAATGCAATAAATATGATATGCAATGATGATCTAGTGTATAACATTCCAAATTGAAAATTTGGGATGTTACAAACCTACCCCCCCTTAAGATGAATCTCGCCCTCGAGATTCGGGTTGGCTAGAAAATAGGTGAGGGTGGTCCTTCATCATATCTTCTTCTCGCCCCCAGGTGGCTTCATCCTCCGTGTGGTGGCTCCACTGAACCTTGCAAAACTTGATAACCTTATTGCGGGTGACTCGACTGGCATACTCTAGAATCTTAACTAGTTTCTCCTCATAGGTCAAATCACTGTCCAACTGAATTGCTTCCAGTGGTACTGTATCTCTCAGCGGTATGTCAGCCATCTCTGCGTGGCACTTCTTCAACTGGGAAACATGGAACACGTCGTGTACTCCTGATAATCCTTCGGGCAATTCCAACTTATAGGCTACCTCTCCCATACGCTCCAAAACTTTGTATGGGCCTACAAAACGGGGCGCTAACTTTCCTTTAACTCCAAAGCGCTTAACTCCTCGAAGTGTTGATATTCGAAGATAAACTCGGTCTCCGACTTCGTAAACTGTCTCCTTGTGTTTAGAATCTGCATAACTCTTCTGCCTGGACTAGGCTACCTTCAGCCAGCACGAATCAATTTCACTTTCTGTTCAGGCTCCTTTATCAGATCTGGTCCAAACAGCTGGCGGTCTCCAACTTCATCCCAAGACAATGGAGTCCTGCACCTCCTTCCGTACAAGGCTTCGAAAGGGGCCATCTTCAAACTGGATTGATAACTGTTGTTGTAAGAGAACTCTGCATATGGCAAATTCTCGTCCCAGCTAGATCCGGAATCTAGTGCACAAGCTCTCAGCATATCCTCCAAAATCTGATTGACTCTCTCGGTCTGTCCATCTGTCTGCGGATGGAAAGCTGTGCTAAACTCCAGTATGGTACCCAAAGTTTCATGCAACTGATTCCAGAACTTTGAGGTAAATTGGGTTCCTCTATCTGATACTATGCTCCTTGGAACTCCATGCAGACAAACGATTCTGGTCATATATATCTTTGCCAACTTTGCACTGGTATGGATAGTCTTCACGGGAATGAAATGAGCTACCTTTGTCAAACGATCAACTACAACCCATATTGAGTCATAGCCTGAACGTGTTCTGGGCAATCCTATAATAAAATCCATGCCTAGCTTATCCCACTTCCATTCGGGTATGGGCAATGGTTGTAGCAATCCTGCTGGCTTCTGATGCTCTGCCTTCACTCTCTGACATACATCACAAACTGCTACATACTCCGCAATATCCTTCTTCATTCCGGTCCACCAGAATATATCCTTCAAATCCAAATACATCTTGGTATTTCCTGGGTGAATCGAATATGGTGAATCATGGGCCTCTTGTAAGATTAACTTCCTGATCTCTGAATCATTTGGTACATAGACACAGTCTTCAAACCATAAGGTATCATGCTCATCCTCACGAAATCCCTTAGCTTTTCCTTTGCTCATTTTCTCCTTAATAGAAGCAATCTCCTTGTCAGTCCTTTGAGCTTCTCTGATCTTATCCATCAAAGTAGACTGAATCTCCAATGCTGCTACATAGCCTCTTGGGACTATTTCCAAACATAGCTCTCGAAGATTTTCGGCTAACTACCTTGGTAAATCTCCCGTCATTAGGGTGTTGACATGGCTCTTACGGCTTAACGCGTCAGCTACTATGTTAGCCTTTCCGGGGTGATAATGCAATTTCATATCATAATCCTTGATGAACTCCAACCATCTCCTTTGTCTGAGGTTCAACTCCTTCTGTGTGAAAATATACTTCAAACTCTTGTGATCCGTGTACACCTCGCAATGGTTTCCAATCAGAAAATGTCTCCAAGTCTTCAATGCATGCACTACGACTGCTAACTCCAAATCATGCATAGCGTAATTCAACTCATGGGGCTTAAGCTGTCGTGAGGCATAAGAAACAACTCTTCCTTCCTGCATAAGCACTGCTCCAAGTCCTCGACGTGAAGCGTCGCAATACACCTCATAATCCTTGGTCTGGTCTGGCAAAATCAACACTGGTGATGTAACCAAACGTTTCTTCAACTCCTGGAAACTAGCCTCACATTCCTCCGTCCATATGAACTTGGTATCCTTCTTCAACAACTCCATCATAGGCTTTGCAATTTGTGAGAAATTCTCAATAAACCTCCGGTAGTATCCTGCGAGTCTAAGAAAACTCCGGATCTCTCCAACTGTTGTTGGGGCTTCCCACTTGGTCATAGTATCAACTTTAGTGGGATCTACTGCTATACCTTCCCCGGATATAACGTATCCGAGAAATCCAACTTCCTTCAACCAAAACTCACATTTGCTGAACTTGGCATATAGTTGATGTTCTCTGAGTTTACCAAGCACCAAACGCAAATGCTCCTTATGCTCCTCTTCATTCCTTGAGTAAACCAGGATATCATCAATGAACACTACGACGAACTTATCCAAAAACTCCATAAACACTTTGTTCATCATGTTCATAAAATATGCAGGTGCGTTAGTCAGACCAAATGACATAACAGTATACTCGTACAACCCATACCTGGTGGTAAAAGCTGTCTTGGGTATATCCTATTCTCGAATCTTCAACTGGTGGTATCCTGATCGCAGATCGATCTTGGAAAATACCTTAGCTCCTTGCAATCGATCAAACAGATCATTGATCATCGGTAGTGGGTACTTGTTCTTGATGGTTACTTCATTCAATCCTCGATAATCAACAACCATCCTTAACGATCCATCCTTATTTTCCACTAGAAGTACTGGCGATCCCCAAGGTGAAGAACTTGGGCGAATATATCCTTTATCTAGTAACTCCTTAATCTACTTCTTAATCTCAACCAAATCCTTTGCGGGCATCCTATATGGTCTCTTTGATATTGGCCCTGTGCCTGGCAAAAGTTCAATCAAAAACTCAATATATCTATCCGGTGGCATGCCTAGCAATTCCTCTGGAAATACATCTGGGAAATCCTTCACCATTGGTACTTCCTCCTGCACAACTCCTGTTAAACAATTTACTTGATTCCTCTTTGGCACATGTCGACATACATACTTGATCCTTCTTCCTTCTGGGGTGGTAAGAAAGATTGACTTACTGGCGCAATCGATGTTTCCTCCATACATCGACAACCAATCCATGCCTAATATCACATCCAATCCTTGAGATTCCAACACTATTAGGTTTGAGGGAAATACGTAGTTACCAATCCTTAATGGCAACCGTTCACACCATAGGCTAGCCATATATTTTGCTCCAGGCGAGGTTACTAACATGGGTGACCTAAGGGCTTGGGTTGGCAGTTTATACTTATCCACAAATCCCCTTGATATGTATGAATGCGATGCACCAATATCAAAAAGAACGAGTGCAGTAAATGACTTAACCAAAAACTTACCGATTACTGCATCCGGTTGCTCTTCAACCTCCTCCACGTTAACGTGGTTCACCTGTCCCCTATTGAAAGGGTTCGACTTCTTCCCAGAGCTTCCATTGCCATTTCCATTCTATGATTCAGGACATTCATTGGCATAATGTCCGGTCTTCTGGCACTTAAAACAAGTGACTTGGCTTAGGTCTCTCTTGGCTGGGATCGATGGGTTGGTACGGTTCTGGCCGTTACTTCCTCCATTCCCATTACCATTCTTGGTGCATTGTGATTGTGCGAGCTACCTCCTCCATGGGTATGCTGAAAATGTCCTCCCGGTCTAGGGGTAAAACGTGGCTTCTGCTGAGCTCCTGAATTGTGCTTCCCTTGTCCATACTTCCTCTTACGATTCTCAATCTGCTGCTGCTTCCCTTCAATCATAAGAGCACGATCTACCAACTCCTGGTAGTTGTTGAAGGTTGCTACCATCAACTGCATGCTCAACTAATCATTCAGTCCTTCCAAAAACTTCTCCTGCTTAGCTGCATCCGTAGCAACGTCATCTGGGGCATAACGTGCTAGCTTTCTAAAGTCCTCCACATACTGGCCAACTGTCCGTCCTCCTTGGCGCAAGTTGTGAAACTCTCGCTTCTTCATGGCCATAGCTCCTGCTGAAACATGGGCAGTTCGAAAAGCCTGCTGAAACTGGTCCCACGTGAGTGTCGAAAGGAAAAGTGGCTGTGAAAATCTCCCACCATGATGCTGCGGGTCCTTCAAGCTGATGTGCAGCAAACTTCACCTTTTCCGCATCCGTGCATCCTGCTGTGGTCAACTCTCTAGCTGTCTTGCGGAGCCAATCATCTGCCACTATCGGCTCGATGCTACTGGAAAACACCGACGGATTCAGCATAAGAAAATGGGCTAAGTGATCAACAGGTGGTGGTGGTGGTGGTGGGTTGTTTTTGTTCCCCTGATTCTGATTCTAGACTAGCAACTGCATCAATGTGTTCTGCTGCTGGATCAACTGAGTGAGCTCCGATGGGAAAGTAAATCCAGGGTCACGTCTCGGAGGCATCTGAGGGTTTAGAAAAGATGAGATTTAAGAATAGAGGGGGTCTAAAGAAAAAACACTACCCATATGCACATGAGGCAAAAGCAAACAATTCACTTCATTCAATCAAATAAGGGCATACAATCGATCTAACTATCGCAAAAGTGCTCAGACTACTATATTTACATGGTGGACTACTACTACTGATGGGGTGGTCTACTAGAAATATTCTTCGGTTGCAGACTCCATGATATCTGCTCCAGCTTCATCAACATAGTCATCATCGCTATCATCTGGATCCGAGTCGGTGTCATCGATGATGATGTAGTCTTCCAGGCGAATCTCCTTGGGTTCTTCGTCTTCTTCTACTTGTGTAGGGCCTCCCATAAATATTCCGATCTTCTTGATCAGATCATCATTCTTCTCCACTAATACTTTGATTTCCTCTTCATAATCTTCACGTGTAGCCTTGAGTTCTTCCTCTAGTTCCTTGATTCTTGTCCTCGCCTTCTTCAGATCTATCATGTCTGTGCACATCAGGTTCTCCTGACGTCGAATGTGCTGGTTTAACTCCTGGATAAAGGCTGCAATTGATCTATCCTTTCTGGTGCTGATCATCTCCCAGTGCTCATCTCAGCGCCCACAAATCTGGTAGATAGTATCCTTGAGATCATTGTGGTAGAGTTCTCCAATGCGTCCCATGGTGATGTGAGCTGCCATGCTCTTTCCTAGACTCCAAGTTGGTGCATCAAAGGAAAACTCTATGGGCTTAGTGACTGGCATGAACGTCCTTCCTGGAACTTGAACTTGAATCATCCAACGCTCTTCTTCAGGTAGAGTGGCGTTGTAGGTTCCGGTGAAGCTTGGTACTCCTATGTTCAGGTATCTAGTGACTTCCTTCAAGTGACGTCCAAAGGGTGTATCTTCATCAGGTTGGGTGAACTTGTTCCTTGCATCCTCCATCCAAAAAGAGTAGAAAAGATGAGAAGTCAGAAAAGAGAGGAGAGTGAGTAGTGATCTAGGTCTTTAGCTTACTAGTCATGTCCTACAGTCAGCGTGGGCTCTGATACCATCTTGTAGCGACCAGACCTCAGATGGTCTAATCTCTGTGCTCAGGTGTCATCCCTGGATCAGTAATGCTGACACCACACAATACTTGAAGGATTTATAATAGAGTAGCAATCACACACTTATTACATCGAGGGTCTCAAACGAGAACTTATTACAATAAATATGGCTTAAGGCCGTCTAATAACGATAACAGCAGAAGGCTTGGAAGATAAGTGAGTCCATCAACTCCAACGGCATCACTGAGTATAGAACCACGACCTAAAACTCCTTAATCGTCGTCTGAAAAGTCTGCAACATTAACGTTGCAGCCCGAAACGGGTCAGCACATGGAATATGCTGGCAAAGTAACACATAGAGAGTAATGGAATGAAACAGGCTATTCTATATGCATATTTGGATGGTGGAAAGCTCTATGGTTACAGTTTGCATAAAGCCAATTTTTCCCTACTGCAAAGGAATAAATTTTATTTAACTATCATGGTAGTTGTTAAACATTGAGAATGGTTGACAGCATTCTCAATCCCAATTAAGCATCATCATTAAACAAAACCCAACACAATTAATTTTTGAGTAACATGTTGAGATTCACATGATAATCCAGATACTAGATACTCAAGATGTCCATAACCGGGGACACGGCTAACCATGATTAGTTTATACACTCTGCAAAGGTTTGCACACTTTTCCCCACAAGACTCGATCTCCTCCGTTGGGATTCTCGCACTACATGGTGTTTGAGACACGGATGACCGAGACATAGTCTTTCAGAAGTGCTAGCACCTCACGAACGGGTATACCGTACCAACCTACATCCCCTACATCTGCTAGTCTACCACTTTAAGAGTTCACACGACTTAATCAACTATGCTAGAGCCCATAGTAGCTTGTGGCTGCACACGGAAGTTTCTAGAATGAACAATCTCATGATCCCTTTGAGCCTGGGTGGCGGTCCATAAAGAAAAACAGGCAATCGCTGGAATACCCAGGTGCCTCAATCCACCCAGATATGTATTTAAGTTGCACCCTAAGTAAACCATTAATTAACATCTCACATCTGTCATGGATACACTCACCCAATCCATGTCTACTAGCATAGCATGGCATAATAAGCAAACGTAGGAGTAACTCCCAAAGGTTTGATAATAACAGGTAATAGGTACTACCTCAACTACTTCCCAAACCCACAATTTAATTAGATCCTAATCATGCAATGTGTGAGAGTTGATCTAATGCAATAAAACTGGGTAGAGGAAAAACATGATCAAAGTGTTACTTGCCTTGCTGATGATCCGGGAAACCTAGCGATTCGAAGTAGCAAGCGGCGCACTCCGGGTACTCTATCGCAAACAAACAAGCAAACAATAAGTACTCAACTAATGCACAGGTAAAACTAAAATAAGAGATCTAACCAGAAAGTTCAACTTAAGAACTCTGGTTGGCAAAAAGAATCAAAACGAACGGAGCAACGAAAGACAAACGGTAAAAGAAAAAGGCTTCGTTTACTATTCTGGATCTAGGGAAATTTTTACAATGGCAAAAACTTGTATGAGTTGGTTAAACAGAAAGAGGGTTTCGAGACGAAACTCCAGGCGCTTGAATCGCCTGATTCTGATAAACGAGCGAGAAGTTAGACTAAAACGAAAATCGGATCAGAAATCGCGATCAGAAAAATCGCGGATTTAATCCGAGAAAAAGAAAAACGACGAATGTTAGTTAAAAAGAACGAGCGAACGCTCGCTAATTAAATAAACCGGAAAACCGATCTATTTAAAAAAACCGAAAAACGAACAAAACCGTTGGAAAACCGAATGGTTTTTCGAGAAAAACCGGCGGCGGCGAGGTCTACCTCCGGCGACGGATCCGGCGGGGCGGTGGCGTGGGGCGGCGGCGGCGGGGCTAGGCGGCTAGGGTTTGAGGGGGGGGGGTCCGGCTGGGCCTCCCCGGCTTATAAAGCCGGCCGGGCCTAGTGTCCGGGTCGGACACGGCCCGTTAGGTCGGCTGCGTTTTTTTAAATAGTTACGCTTAGAAAAAAACAAAAGGAATACTAAACGGACTCCAAAAATCCCAAAATAATATTTTCCCGGCTTCTAAAATCAAGCCGCACAGGATGAACATTTATTTGGGGCCTAAATGCAATTTTGAAAAACACGCATTTTTCCTAAATTCAAATAAATAGCAAATAAAACCAAATAAAATTTTATTTGATTTTTTATTAAATCCCCAATATTTCTTTATTTTGGGAAAGTCATTTTATTCCCTCTCTCATATTTTTGTAATAGAAATAATTGAAGATAAAATAAATAAAATCAAACGATCCTATTTTCAAAATTTGAGACAACTCAAATATGAAAATAACGAAATCCCCAACTCTCTCCGAGGGTCCTTGAGTTGCGTGAAATTTCTAGGATCAACCAAAATGCAATAAATACGATATGCAATGACAATCTAGTGTATAACATTCCAAATTGAAAATTTGGGATGTTACATTGTGTAGTCATATATTCCTTAGTACTTTTCTCAATTTCAAGAAAAATATTGGGTAAGGAACATCATAATATTTTATTTGAGGCATCATGACTACGCAAGCAAAATTGCACTCAAAAACATATCTGGTGAGAAAAGTGACGAACGAAAAAGAAGGAAATAAAACGACAATTTTTTTGTGAAGTGGGGGAGAGCCGAGAGGCAAATGGCAAATAATGTAAATTGCAAGGAGTTGAGATTTGTGATTAGGAACCTGGTAGATGTTGATGATGTCTCCCCGGCAACGGCACCAGAAATTCCTTTTGATGCGGCTTGAACTACGTCGGTATTTCCCTAAAGAGGAAGGGATGATGGAGCACAACTACAGTATGTATTTCCCTCAGTGACGAGACCAAGGTTATCGAACCAGTAGGAGAACCATGCAAAACCACGTAAACAACTCCTGCACAGAAAGAACAAATACTTGCAATCCGACATAAGAGAGGGGTTGTCAATTCCTCACGGGTAAAAAGATAGGTAAAATTGTATTTGATTGGATAAATAGATCTCGTGGGAACACGAGATAAAATAAATAATAACAAATTGTAGCAAGGTATTTTTGGATTTTTAGATTAATAGATCTGAAAATAAAAAGCAAATAAAAATAGATCGCAAAGGAAAATATAATAAATAAGAGACCCGGGGGCTGTAGATTTTACTAGTGGCTTCTCTCGAGAAAAATAACACACAGTTGGTAAATAAATTACTGTTGGGCAATTGATAGAACTTCAAATAATCATGACGATATCCAGGCAATGATCATTATATAGGCATCACGTCCAAGATTAGTAGACCGACTCCTGCCTGCATCTACTACTATTACTCCACACATCGACCACTATCTAGCATGCATCTAGTGTATTAAGTTAATGGAGAAACAGAGTAATGCAATACGAACAATGACATGATGTAGACAAGATCTATTTATATAGAAATAGAACCCATCTTGTTATCCTTAGTAGAAATGATACATACGTGTCAGTTCCCCTTCTGTCACTGGGATCAAGCACCGTAAGACCGAACCCATCACAAAGCACCTCTTCCCATGGCAAGAAAAATTGATCTAGCACCACAAAAAAAAGACACTTTCGTGATGATACATGTTTGTCACAGTAGGTCTTTTCTGTCATGCATGTACATCCATGACAATTTTATGACAGAATCAAGATAGCCATAACTGTGCTGTCGTAGAAGTGTTCCATGACATTACCAAAATTATCATCACGAAAGTGTCCACTTCCATGACGATAAATCACGCGTCATAGAAGTGCTTTCGTCAAGGGTGACCGACACGTGGCATCCACTGTAACGGGCCGCCATTAAGCTATCGGGTCCGGTTTTGGATCCGATAACCCGTTAACAGCCCGAACCAATGAGGATTTTCCACGTGTAAAATTGTCATTGGCCGGAGGAAACACGTGTTGGCTCCATGTTGGGACAGATGTCATACATTCATTGGACAGGAGGCGCCTATGATACGTCGACATGTGGCATGGCCCAACAGAGGCCCATTCCGGTGAAAAGGCCGTCCCATTTGACTTGGTCAAATGGTAACGGGTCGGCCCACGGGAAGCCTGTTAACGACCTGTTCGTATATAGCCCATTTACGGCCTGCTAACTCATGGCCCGTTACAGCCTACCGGAATTAAGCTTAATAGCTTCATCTGGGCCGTCCAATATGATTCCAGCCTGTTGTAACTTTCGGCCCATGTATGACCCATGATGTCTTTCGGCCCACATGAGGCCATTTGCAACTCTTGGCCCATTAACGGCCGTGGTGAATCTGGCCCACAATGAATAGTGTACCACTTTATACCCATTAATGGCCCATTATTCCATTAGGCCTTTTCCAACCCGTGTTATCTTTTGGCCTTCTAAGGGCCCATTTATTCTTGGGCTTATTTCCAGCATTCGGTTACTTACTGCCCGTTACTGGCCTTTTCTGCTTGTGGGCCAAATTCAACCCGTGGTTACAATCGGCCTGTTTGCGGCCCGTTAATCCATTGGGCCATTTTCGTAGCGTCATCAAATACGGCAGATTAATGATGGCCCGTTATGGTCGGCCCATGAACGGATGATTCCAAATCTAGCTTCCTTACGGCCCATAATGCGGTCTCTTATTGACCCATGTTTGGTCGATCGATCAAACGTTTCGTAGAAGAACCATTGATGCTACGGCCCATAGAAGGCCCATCGTTTCTACGGCCCTTAGAAGGCCCATGTTTCTACGGCCCATAGGAGGCCCATGGTAACTACAGTAAATATGTAGCCCATGGTTATTGTGGACTAGTTTTAAAAAATAGGTTATTGCGGGCACTAGCAAACCGCGGAAAACGAACTGCACTGACTACAAGCAAACAAATAAACAAGACAACAAGGCAATAAATAAGCAAGCAACTTACGCTAGGCTATCATGTCTATTACACATATTACATCCACTAGGCATCAAAGTTCGCCACCAGTGCAAATATAGGGAACAAAGTCGCATATCATATACACTGGTTGTCAAACTTGGCGACCAATGCAAATAAACACCACAACAAAACAAGTCCAGAACTGAAACCACTTAAAAAGAGCTCAAGAAACAATATCCTGGGTACCCATAATGCTGGCAAGATGCTTAGAAAGCTTATTAACTTTCTCTTGTTTGGCGCTTTAATCCTCCAGCACTTGCTATTGCATAAGAAAGTACGCATCTGAATTCTGCAGTGACTTCCTCAGTCCTTCGGCTTCTTGCCGCAGCACAACTGACTGATGCCTTTCAGCTTGTAGCCGAGACTGAAGAAGCCGAAGTGATTCAGGCAGCGAGTTCGAAGAGCTTGTGCCAGCGGTACTGGCCAGTAACTCGAACACTACATCAACGCAGGACTGTGGTTTTTTTCACTATCTACAAGATCATTTTTATCACCTTTCTTGGAGACCAACATGGCTGTCTCACTATCTTGAACCTTATCCGCATTACTTTCTCTACCATTGCATAGTGGGGTGCTCTTTTCCAATATTCTGTTCGCATACTACAAGAGAAACAAGCAGACACATCACAAGTTTAGCATGTAGTATACGAAACTCATTTTGATAAACCGGTTCAGTAGTAAGGTGGACAGGATAACAACATGAAACAAACATATATCTATGTACTATGTTCACTGTATTGTCCATATCATTCTAGTTTATGTTGCCAAATCAAGATAGAGACACAGTTCAACTCATATATTTTTAAGACACAACAGCATAGACAGAATATAAGTGTGAGAAACTACACAACATTGGAAACACTTGTAATGTGCATCACATGAGAACATAACTGTTTATACAACTGAAACTGAAATCAACATAGAGCAAGAAGTTAGAACATCAATCCAGTTAAAGAAATAGGTTTAAAACATACCTGTTGCACCATTGGAGATTCAATTGCTACTTCAAATTTGAAAGTAGTTGGAATGAGTAAATACAGTGATGCAATAGCAAAGGAGTATGGACCATAGCTACGGAATCTGACCTGAGAACAGTTGCTCTTCTGCTTTAAAAGTGGAGTTTGGGTTCGCTGTGGTGGTCTTCGTGCTTTGGGCACTGCAGTTGCTTTACAAACTGCTCGTGTGGGGGTACTCTGTGGTGTACATGGTGCTTTGTCAACTAGAAGTGGGTTACTATCCGCCGGGGTTGGGGTTAGATGGGTTGTAGCTGGTTCTCTTCCCAACGGTGTAAGTGTGCAATCTGGAAGAGTCTCGATTATGTGTGGTGGGGCTAGTTTGTGGGCCAGTACAACCATGGTTCTATCTGCATTGACAGGTAGCACTGTCTTTTGTGAAGAATGGGTTTTTGCTCCCTTAGATACTGCCATCACCCCCTCCAATCCAAATGGCTGATAAACAAGAAAAGAAATTGAATGTACAAAAATTGTATGATAGACAGATGTGGTAATTCACATATATGTTGTCTAGCCAAACAGGACAACATGACACAATTTCACATATATGATGCCTAACTAAACAGGATAGCATGACACAGTTTTAGATATATGATGGATAACTTAACAGGATATAATGGCATAATTCAACATATGATGAGTATCTAAATAGGATGACATGACAAAACTATATGATGTCTTTCTAAAATAGTTTGGGATGAAATAATTCACATACATGTTGTCTAAGTATACAGGATGGCATGATACAATTGACATAATTGATTCATATACTAAGCAGTTGGCACTTGCATGTATGATCTCTAAACTAAGCAGATGGAATTCAATATTGTGCATATGATGTCTAAACTAAGCATGCAAGACACCATATGCATGATATGAGAAATATAAAAAATGCAACTTAGAGCATACACCTCAGGTGGAATATAGGACTGGTCATCTGTCTCTGAATCCTCCTCTAAGGAGCTCCCTGTAACCATCGAGCTATATGCTTCAACAGGTACCATTGCCTGCTCTGAAGAACTTGTTTTCACTCCTGATTTTTCCATAACCGGCTCAAATGGCTGATACACATGAAGAGTAGTTCAATATACACAGATTGTCGACAAATGGAGTACATAATGAAAAAAAGATGGCATGAGATAATTCACATATATGATGCCCGGCTACATGGTGGTGCATAATTCACATATATGATAACTGGCTGAAAAACATGGCATTGCATAATTCACATATCTGATATAGAAAGGAAACATGAGGCATTCACACAAAGCATGTCTAATCTAAGCAGATGGCATGGCAATGCAAGACACCATATGCATGATATGAGCAATATAACCCTGCCAAGTTAGAGCATGCACCTCGGGGGGGGGGGGATACGACTGGTCATTTGTCTCTGAATCCTCCTTTGAGGAGCTATCTGTAACCAGTAAGAAATCTGCATCGATAGGTAGCACTGACTACTCAGAAGACCTTGTTTTCACTCCAGATTTTCCCATGACTGACTCAAATGGCTGATGCACTGGAAGAGTAGATGAATGTATAAACATTATTGACAAATGGAATACATTATGAAAAACATATGGCACGATACAATTCACATATACGATGACTAGCTAAACAGGATGGCATTGCATGATTCACGTATATGATGCCTGGCTAAAGAAGATGGCATTGCATAATTCCCATATACTGCCTCTGTTCCTAAATATTTGTCCTTTTAAAGATTTCAAATGGACTACCACATACGGATGTATATAGACATATTTTAGAGTGTAGATTCACTCATTTTGCTCCGTATGTAGTCACTTGTTGAAATCTCCAAAAATACAAATATTTAGGAACGGTGGGAGAATGATATAGAAATCAAACAGGTGGCATTACACAAAGCAAATCTAAACTAAGATGATGGCATATAAGATGTATAATGTAAGCAATGCGAGGCGCCATATACATGATATGACCAACATCAGCATGCCAGGTTAGAGCAAACACCTCAGTTGGTAAATAGGAGCATCTGAACAGTTATCTTCCTCTGGAATACAATCTGGAATGACAGGAGGGGGGGGGGCACTTCACCCACCATGGAGCGGCACCTGCATGACATTATATTCCCACACAACGGTCTTCTCTTTTTCTCTACATGTTCAGTACGATTGTGTACAATAATTGACATGCATAATAAGAAAAGGGACAATTCCATTTCTGCCCCTAACTGGAACCCACTACTCAAATTTGCCCATAATTTCAATGTGTGCTCAAATTTTCCCCTATGCCGTTAGTTGCCCTTATAGAAATGCCCTTCTGCGCCGTTACCATCCGATCAAACAGCTTTGACCATCTCGAAAAAATAGCAAAAAAATCTGAAATTTTGTGGCATCGAAGGTACTAACGCTTGCAAGGTGCATGCAAAATTTCATGTTGTTTGGGCATTCTAGGACATCGTCGTAGGGGAAAAACAGTAAATATGTACGTGTGTGAATAGTAAATTAAAAAAATAGCAAGAAAATTCAAAAAAAAAATGAATTTCTTTGGCATCCAAGATGCTCAGGTGCGGAAGGTGTGTGCAAAATTTTGTTGTGTTTCGACATTGTAGGAGCTCGTGGAGAAAAAAACAAAATTTGTCTCATGAAAAACTTGTAAAAATACACTATTTTGGTTTTTTTGCGAGAGCTTCTTGCATGTCATTTGACAACAAAATTTTGCACACGCCTTCCGCACCCGAGCATCTTGAATGCCAAAAAATTTCATATGGTTTTGAATTTTCTTGCTATTTTTTTGAATTTACTATTCAAATATGTACATATTTATTGTTTCCCTTTGCCATGAGCTCCTGGTATGTCTAAATAGCACGAAAGTTTTCATGCACCTTGCGCACATGAGTAGCTTCAATCCCACAAAATTTCAATATTTTTTGATATTTTTGTTAATTTTTTGAGATGGTCAAAGCTGTTTGACCGGATGGTAATGACGCAGAAGGGCATTTCTATAAGGGCAACTAACGGTAGAGGGACAAATTTTAGCACGGGGCAAATTTGAGTAGTGGGTTCCAGTTAGGGGCAGAAATGGAATTGTCCCTAAAAATAGTTAGATTTTGTAAGGCCTAAGGGGTGCATGCAGAAATCAAGACTAATGGTAGCAAACGAGTGGATAGATCCAAAACTAATGATAGCAGGTAGATTATAGCTTCAGTTTTAAAAAAGATAGAGAATGGATCATCTACTGTTTGTTGCCCACCCAACATGAACCACATAGAAGACCCCGGTTGAACCAGATAGTAGATAGATACTATTCGTTGCTGCCTCGATATGAGACCCACGGGCATTTTAAAACTCAAGTTTGAACGATAAAGTAGTAGGTAATAATAATCGATGTATAACATAAGCAAACACAAAAGACTGCGGCCTCTCTTCCGGAACTGTGTAGTCCTCAGGTTCATCTGCTTAGTCGATGATGGTAATGCAGTTGGCGTGGCTGCCGGCAACGGGGAAGATGATCTGAGGCGGCGAAAGAAAGTCTGCAGGGGAATCTCTGCTGAAGCGAACGCTTCTGTCGATGGTGCACCTCAGGTGGGGTGGATGACGGCACGACAGGGGCAGGACATAACACACAGAGTTTTCTTTGACGCCTATCTGAAAATGAAGTAAATCTGTAAGGGCTCCTTAGAATTGGAGAATTCTATAAACGCAGGGACAAGAAAAACACATGAATAAGATAGGAATGCACGTGTAAAACAGAGCATTTGGAAACATAGGATTTCTGTCAACCTGGGTGTTTGGTTCACATGAATTGGAAGAACACAGGAATGGAGAAACATGGTCAAATTAAAGTCAAACCACGTGAAAATGAAAAATAAATAAGAATCTTATTATGCCAGTAATGCAATTAGTCATGTTCTTCATGCATACTAAATTTGAAAAGGACGTCCAAGTGGATATTAAAATTCCTATGTTTTTTCTTTGAAAGAGACACCAAAGGAGAAAAATCCTCTAGTTTTGCTTTGCTCCACTCCTTCTAACCAAATGCACGAATAGTAGTGCCATAGTAGTTCCATAGCAAAGGATCTCTGAGGGGATCGACATGAATGCAGAGTAACAAAGTGATGCAACAAGTTTACAACCTCTTTGGCATAGCCTTGTCGACCTCAGCATCATTGGGTTGGACATGGAGGATGGTGATGCTGGTGTGACTGTCGGAGGCGGGGAAGAAGATCTGAGGCCTCTGGAAATGGCGCCGAGGGTACTGCTCTGTTGTGATGGACGGTTCCGTCGTTGGAGCAGCTCTGATGAGGTGTACGGTGGCTAGGCTGAAGCAGAACAAGGCATGCAACGTTAGTCTGAAGTGGGACTCTAATATCATCTGCAATACATGATGTAAAATACATCACCAAAAAGTGCAAGATGTAAAATGCATCAGCCGCGCCACGGCCGCTCCGACAGATGCTGCAAATTCTGTTCACTCTGAACTTAACTGAAGAAACTCAACTTTACAGTCGAAACTGAATTTTACTGTCGAAACTGATTGAAGTAGTAGCAGAGCATTGCAATAGATGTTTAGGGCATTCAAGCACTAGTAGCAGAGAAGTAGTGGTCTAAATAAGGAGACGCTCTAGCAGGGAACACACTAGCAGAGAGCAAGCCATGCAGCAGCACCGCAAGCGAGTGCTAAAGCATCGGAGGTCGTGTAGCAGCAGCAGCGCGAGCGAGAGCAAGAGTAGAGCAGCATCACGAACGAGAGCAAGAGCGGAGCAGCAGCACGACCGACAACAATAGCAGAAAAGAGCAGCAACACGAACGAAAGCAAGAGCAGTGCAGTAGTGTGACCGACAACAAGAAAAGAGCTGCAGCGCGAGCGAGAGCTGGAGCAGTGGTAGCAGCAGCGAGAGCCAGAGCCAGAGCAGCTGCAACCACTGCCGGTGTGGAAGTCGCCGCCGAGGAAGCAATGACATGGGGGAGAGACGCCGTGGATGAAGTGGCCGGCGACGGTGCCGTCGATGGAGACCCGCCATGGCTGCTCGGCATCGAGCACCGGCAGCCCCATGAGATCAAATGAAAGATAAAATGAAGCAGTGAGTGTAGAACCTCCCTGGTGGCGTCGAGTGGGCCTCGGCTTCATCGGAGGAATTGGTGAGGGTGATGCGGTTCTGGTGGGGCAGGTCAAGACGGTGCTGTGGGCATGGAGGTGGCGCGATAGACGAGGAGAACATCGGGGCAGCTCCTTGGAGGTGGAGGACGGGGCGGCTGATCTGGCGGGACGAAGAGATCGATGATGGATCCTCATCCGGTGCGGTCGATGAGGGACGGCGAGATGTTGTGGTGGATGACGTCATCGGGGAAGAGTCTCCAGCTGGGCAGCGGCCGGGAGGCTGACGGAGGAGCGTGGGGTTTCGCGGGTTTTGGCGGCCTCGGTGTATGAAGGGGAAGGTAGGGGGAGCCATGGCTTTAGGTACGCGCTTGTTCGAAATGTAGGGAAAGTTACCAGCGTACCCCCACTGGTTTTGACACCGCGACGTCGAGCCGACATTTCCAGCTGAGGGGTAGAAGGGGGATTTCGCATGTCTGGGCTGTGGGACCGATTTAGGATGAGGATGTAGTTTTCGCGCTGGTCGAAATTTCGGGATAACAAGGCGCGGAGCGGGTTGAAGAGGCGGGAGTTTCAAAGCAGATGAGACAAAAGATTTTCAAGCTTGAAAATTTTGGGATAACAAGGCGCGGATTCCTTGTTTGGCAGAACAAACTTAACATGTACAAAAAACAATTCATACAAGACACCCGAGAGTCATGTCCCCTTTTACTATATTGCTATAGATGTCATTGAAAAATCTGCAAGAAAAATGTAAAAAAATCAGGAGAACAAGATTACCCTGTACAGTACCAAATCGATTCGCACTTCCCTCAACAACAACAAAAAACAAATCAATTCCCACCAAAAGAAAGAGTCATGTCCCTTTTTATATGATTACAAATGCCAGGATCTCGAATTTCAATTTTGAATCCACGTTATGTTAAATTCGAATATGTCGTTAGGTGACCTTGCGGTTTATAATAGATGTAGTCCTACATTTTGATCTTCCATCATATAGGAACATTTTACTCCACCCTATGAACACATATATTATCGTCTACCATATGGACTAAATTTGAATCAATTTTCTTTATTTGAATACAATTGTTGTCAAGTTATACAATAATTTAAATATTATCTTGATAACAAAAAACATGCATATAGCAGTAATCATTTCACTATGAACTACATGTACCATACGATCTCCAATTCAAATATCTGTATCCATTTTATGTTGAATTCAAATTAGAGTACATTGGTCTAGGTAGCGAGATGTTCGGGATAATCTAAACCCTGTTTTCATATGCAAAACCGGAGATTCTCTCAACAAGCCTCATGGTTTCGAGAGGGAATGTGTCACCTTTGTGTGCGAAATGATATATGCTGCCTCCCCCTAATTTTCTTTATAGAGGCAACATAGAACTATATGAGTGCCCTGTTAAATTTTGGAATTATTCCGGGTTCATTTGGCCTTTTTTATACATTAATTGAGTTTTTGGACATTTAATGTGCATAATCCAAATTTTAACTGCAAGCACATGCTCTAGTGCATCAAAGTTGGTTGAAAAATCACATGTGTGTCCTTATGTGAATTTCTAGGTCCCATGCAAGAAATGCGAATCAAATTCAAACATCTTGGCGTCGTGACTTGGCCGAGAACATAGAGAAAATTGGTTTTAAAATTCGTGTAAATCCAAAACTTGCCTGGAAATCATGAAACTTTGCATGGTGTCATGTCATGGCACTAACATGATGTGGTAAAAAGTTGGGCCGATTTGGAACAAGTTTTGGTATAAGCTTCTTGCAAACCGGAGCTTCTCTCAAGAAGGCTCGTGATTTTGAGAGGGAACATGTCAACTTTGAGTGTGAAACGATATATGCTGCCCCCCTTGAGTTTCTTTACAAAGGAAACATAGAACTACATGAGTGCCCTGTTAAATTTTGGAATTATTCCAGGTCGTTTGGCCTTTTTTATACATTAATTGAGTTTCTGGTCATTTAATGTGCATAATTCAAATTTGAACTACAAGCACATGCTCCGGTGCACCAAAGTTGGTTGAAAAATCACATGCGTGTCCTCGGGTGAATTTCTAGGTCCCATGCAAGAAATGAGAATGAAATTCAAACATCTGGGCATCGTGGCTCGGCCGAGAACATTGAGAAACTTGGTTTTAAAATTCTTGTAAATCCAAAACACGCCTGAAAATCATGAAACTTGGCATGCTGTCATGTCATGGTACTACGATGTTGTGGTAAATTTTTTGGCTGAATAGGAACAAGTTTTGGTATAAGCTTCTTGCAAACCGGAGCTTCTATCAAGAAGGCTCATGGTTCTGAGAGGGAACATGTCACCTTTGAGTGCGGAACGATATACGCTGCCCCTGAGTTTCTTTACAGAGGCAACATATAACTGCATGAGTGCCCTGTTAAATTTCGAAATGATTCCGGGTTCGTTTGGCCTTTTTATACATTAATTCAGTTTCTGGTCATTTAATGTGCATAATTCAAATTTTAACTACAAGCACATGCTCCCGTGCACCAAAGTTGGTTGAAAAATCACATGTGTGTCCTCGGGTGAATTTATAGGTCCCATGCAAGAAATAGGAATGAAATTCAAACATCTAGGCGTCGTGGCTCGGCTGGAAACATTGAGAAACTTGGTTTTTTAATTCCTGTAAATCCAAAACACGCATGAAAATCATGAAACTTGGCTTGCTGTCATCACATGGCACCAACATGCTGTGGTAATTTTGCTGTCCGATTTGCGAAGGCGCACACATTAACAATCAACAAAGTCATTTTGGAACAAGTGCTATCATGTTACAATCAGAAACACAAGTATTATTGAAACCGTGGGCGTTCTATTTACCATTTACGTGCAACCACATGTCCCCTTTTTTATTAGCTAGGAGGCGTCGTGCAGGGTAGCTATTTGAGTATGGGAGGCGTGCGATCAGACCCTTGCGCGTGCTTATCCAGAGGAGAGCCCTTTGACCTCCATCTCCCGTCCACCTCTCTCCCAAGGTCTGTTTAATGGCGTGGCTATGTCTCCCTCGACTGATATTTAAGAGAGAAAAAAGAACACCTGAAAAGAAATTTTTGCACGGATCTTGATGTAAGATCCGACGGACCTATATAGCATCTACTGTGACTTCTAGCAAGACTGATGAATATATATAAGGACGATGAGAGTGGATAATAATTGTCTCACATAATTAGGAAGATAATTAAAAAAGCCACATGCGGCTACGCCTGAAATACACAAGGGCAAAAGAAGAAGGATGACACATACAACGATCTGGCTCGCTGATCTCCACTTTCTTTATGCACTACAGGTTGCGGATACTAGTTCTCACGACGAGCAGCGATGATCTCTTTCGTCAGTTTCATGTCCTTAATACATTGCTTGGTAGTATCCTCGGATTCCTCCACCAGCCTTTTGCGCTCGATGCGGAGCAATGACATTCTTGTCCATAAGTTTGTTGACGATGACGCCCGTCCTCTGCAACAAGGCAGCGGTCTCCTCCGCCTGCTTCACCCTTCCGGCGATCTTCTCCCTCAGCAGGTCGCGCTTGGCCCGGAGCTTCGCATTGCCCTCCCCTAGTTGTTAGATGACGCCGGTAGCCTCGTCCTGCAACCTCGCCCAGCCGGAGATCTGATCCATCTGGCTATGGACGATCTTATGCATGCGCTTGTAAGAGTCCTCGCCTGCCCGCGAGAAATTTTCCCAGGCCGCCGTGGTGCGGCAGGACCTCTGTGCTGCTTCAGCGGTGCGGCGGGACATCTCTGCTGCTTCCGCGGCGCGATCGGACTAGTCTGCTACATCGACGGCGCGGTGGGACCCCTGTGCTGCTTCGGCGGCGCGGCGGGACATCTGTGCTGCTACTGCTGCGTGGCTGGACATGTCGACTGCTTTCACGGTGAGACGGGACATCTCTCTATTAGGGAACGTAGTAATTTCAAAAAATTTCCTACGGACACACATGATCATGGTGATGCATAGCAACGAGAGGGGAGACCGTGTCCATGTACCCTTGCAGACCGAAAGCGGAAGCGTTAGCACAACGCGGTTGATGTAGTCGTACGTCTTCATGATCTGACCGATCCAAGTAACAAACACACGACACCTCTGAGTTCAGCACATGTTCAGGTCGATGACGTCCCACGAACTCCGATCCAACAGAGCTTCATGGGAGAGTTTCATTAGCACAATGGTGTGATGATGGTGATGATGATGCTACCGACGCAGGGCTTTTCCTAAGCACCTCTACGATATAATCGAGGTGGATTATGGTGGAAGGGGCACCGCACATGGCTGGAATAGATCAATAGATCAACTTGTGTGTCTAGAGGTGCCCCTGCCCCCGTATATAAAGGAGCAAGGGGGGAGGCCGGCCGGCCCTAGAGGGTGTGCCAGGAGGAGGAATCCTCCTCCTAGTAGGAGTAGGATTCCCCTCTTTCCTACTCCTACTAGGAGGGGAAAGGAAGGGGGAGAGGGAGAAGGAAAGGGGGGCGCCGCCCCCCTCTCCTAGTACAATTCGGACCAGAGGGGGAGGGGCGCGCGGCCTGCCCTAGGCCAGCCCTCTATCTCCACTAAGGCCCATA
>NC_041392.1:474589529-474596221 GCF_002162155.2 Triticum dicoccoides | reverse complement strand
CGGTAACCCTTCGGCACTCCGCTTTTCTTCGAAACCACCCGGAACACTTCTAGTGTCCGAATATAGTCGTCCAATATATCGATCTTTATGTCTCGACCATCTCAAGATTCCTCGTCGTGTCCGTGATCATATCCGGGACTCCGAACTACCTTTGGTACATCAAAACACAAAAACTCATAATACCGATCGTCACCAAACTTTAAGCGTGTGGACCCTACGGGTTTGAGAACTATGTACACATGACCGAGACACGTCTCCGGTAAGTAACCAATAGCGGAACCTGGATGTTCATATTGGATCCTACATATTCTACGAAGATCTTTATCGATCAAACCGCATAACAACATACATTGTTCCCTTTGTCATCGGTATGTTACTTGCCCAAGATTCGATCGTCGGTATCTCAATACCTAGCTCAATCTCGTTACCGACAAGTCTCTTTACTCATTCCGTAATGCATCATCCCGCAACTAACTCATTAGTTACATTGCTTGCAAGGCTTATAGTGATGTGTATTACTGAGAGGGCCCAGAGATACCTCTCCGACATTCGAAGTGACAAATCCTAATCTTGATCTATGCCAACTCAACAAGTACCATTGGAGACACCTGTAGAGCACCTTTATAATCACCCAGTTACGTTGTGACGTTTGGTAGCACAAAAAGTGTTCCTCTGGTATTCGGGAGTTGCATAATCTCATAGTCATAGGAACATGTATAAGTCATGAAGAAAGCAATAGCAACAAACTAAACAATCATCGTGCTAAGCTAACGGATGGGTCAAGTCAATCAGATCATTCCCTAATGATGTGATCCCTTTAATCAAATGACAACTCATGTGTGTGGCTAGGAAACTTAACCATCTTTGATTCAACGAGCTAGTCAAGTAGAGGCATACTAGTGACACTTTGTTTGTCTATGTATTCACACATGTACTAAGTTTCCGGTTAATACAATTCTAGCATGAATAATAAACATTTATCATGATATAAGGAAATAAATAATAACTTTATTATTGCCTCTAGGGCATATTTCCTTCAGTCTCCCACTTGCACTAGAGTCAATAATCTAGTTCACATCTTTATGTGATTAGTTCACATCTCCATGTGACTAATACCAAAAGGGTTTACTAGAGTCAATAATCTAGTTCACATCGCTATGTGATTAATACCCAAAGAGTGATCATTTTTTGCTTGTGAGAGAACTTAGTCTACGGGTCTGCAACATTCAGATCCGTATGTATTTTGCAAATTTCTATGTCTACAATGCTATGCATGGAGCTACTCTAGCTAATTGCTCCCACTTTCGATATGTATCCAGATCGAGACTTAGAGTCATCTAGATCGATGTAAAAAGGTTGCATCGATGAACTCTTTACGATGAACTCTTTTGTCACCTCCATAACCGAGAAATATTTCCTTAGTCCTCTAAGGATAATTTTGACCGCTGTCCAGTGATCTACTCCTAGATCTCTATTGTACTCCCTTGCCAGAAAAATGCTAAGGTATACAATAGGACTGGTAAACAGCATAACATACTTTATAGAACCTATGACTGAGGCATAGGGAATGACTTTTCATTCTCTTTCTATTTTCTGCCGTGGTCGGGTTTTGAGTCTTTACTCAACTTCACACCTTGCAACACATGCAAGAACTCCTTCTTTGACTGTTCCATTTTGAACTACTTCAAAATCTTGTCAAGGTATGTACTCATTGAAAAAACTTATCAAGCGTCTTGATCTATCTCTATAGATCTTGATGCTCAATGTGTAAGCAGCTTCATCGAGGTCTTTCTTTGAAAAAACTCTTTTCAAACACTCCTTTATGCTTTCCTGAAAATTCTACATTATTTCTGATCAACAATATGTCACTCACATATACTTATCAGAAATGTTGTAGTGCTCCCACTCACTTTCTTGTAAATATAGGCTTCACCGCAAGTCTTTATAAAACCATATGCTTCGATCACTTTATCAAAGCATATATTCCAACTCCGAGATGCTTGCACTAGTCCATAGATGGATCGCTAGAGATTGCTCACTTTGTTAGCACCTTTAGGATCGACAAAACCTTCTGGTTGCATCATATACAACTCTTCTTTAAGAAATCCATTAAGGAATACAGTTTTGACATCCATTTGCCAGATTTCATAAAATGCGACAACTGCTAACATGATTCAGACAAACTTTTAAGCATCGATACGAGTGAGAAAATATCATCGTAGTCAACACCTTGAACTTGTCGATAACATTTTGTGACAATTCGAGCTTTGTAGATAGTAACACTACTATCAGCGTCCGTCTTCCTCTTAAAGATCCATTTATTCTTAATGACCCACTGATCATCGGGCAAGTCAATCAAAGTCCATACTTTGTTCTCATACATGGATCCCATCTCAGATTTCATGGCTCAAGCCATTTCGCGGAATCTGGGCTCATCATCGCTTCCTCATAGTTTGTAGGTTCATCATGGTCTAGTAATATGACTTCCAGAAAGGATTACCGTACCGCTCTGGTGCTAACCATACGCTGGTTATCCTACGAGGTTCGGTAGTAACTTGATCTGAAGTTTCATGATCATCATCATTAGCTTCCTCACTAATTGGTGTAGAGATCACTAGAACTGATTTCTGTGATGAACTAATTTTCAATTCTGGAGAAGGTACAATTACCTCATCAAGTTCAACATTCCTCCCACTCACTTCTTTCAAGAGAAACTCCTTCTCTAGAAAGGATCCAGTTTTAGCAACAAAGATCTTGCCTTTGGATCTGTGATAGAAGGTGTACCCAACAATTTCCTTTAGGTATTCTATGAAGACACATTTCTCCGATTTGGGTTCGAGCTTATCAGGTTGAAACTTTTTCACATAAGCATCACAGCCCCAAACTTTAAGAAACGACAGCTTAGGTTTCTAGCCAAACCATAGTTCATATGGTGTCGTCTCAACGGATTTAGATGGTGCCCTATTTAACATGAATGCAACTGTCTCTAATGCATAACCCCAACATGATAGTGATAAATCGGTAAAAGACATCATAGGTCGCACAATATCTAATAAAGTACGGTTATGACGTTCTAACACACCATTACGATGTGGTGTTCTAGGTGGCGTGAGTTGCGAAACTATTCCACATTGTTTCAAATGAAGACCAAACTCGTAACTCAAATATTCTCCTCCACGATCAGATCGCAGAAACTCAAATGTTTCAGACTTATGTTTCATCAAGTAGATATACCCATATCTGCTCAAATCATCTGTGAAGGTCAGAATAGCGATACCCGCCGCGAGCCTCAACACTCATTAGACCGCATACATCAGTATGTATTATTTCCAATAAGTCAGTTTCTCGCTCCATTGTTCTGGAGAACGAAGTCTTAGTCATCTTGCCCATGAGGCATGGTTCGCAAGCATCCAGTGATTCCAAAAGCCCATTAGCATGGAGTTTCTTCATGCGCTTTACACCAATATGACCTAAACGGCAGTGCCACAAATAAGTTGCACTATCATTATTAACTGTGCATCTTTTGGATTCAATATTATGAATATGTGTGTCACTACGATCGAGATCCAACAAACTATTTTCATTGGGTGTATGACCATCGAAGGTTTTATTCATGTAAACAGAACAGCAATTATTCTCTGACTTTAAATGAATAACTGTATTGCAATAAACATGGTCAAATCATATTCATGCTCAACGCAAACACCAAATAACACTTATTTAGGTTCAACACTAATCTCGAAAGTATAGGGAGTGTGCGATGATGATCACATCAATCTTGGAACCACTTCCAACACACATCGTCACTTCACCCTTAACTAGTCTCTATTTATTTTGCAACTCCCGTTTCGAGTTACTACTCTTAGCAACTGAACTAGTATCAAATACCGAGGGGTTGCTATAAACACTAGTAAAGTACACATCAATAATATGTATATCAAATATACTTTTGTTCACTTTGCCATCCTTCTTATCCGCCAAATACTTGGGGCAGTTCCGCTCCCAGTGACCAGTCCCTTTGTAGTTGAAGCACTCAGTTTCAGGCTTAGGTCCAGAATTGGGCTTCTTCACTTGAGCAGCAACTTGCTTGCCGTTCGTCTTGAAGTTCCCCTTCTATCCCTCTGCCCTTTTCTTGAAACTAGTGGTCTTGTTAACCATCAACACTTGATGCTCTTTCTTGATTTCTACCTTCGTCGATTTCAGCATCACGAAGAGCTTGGGAATCATTTCCGTTATCCCTTGCATATTATAGTTCATCACGAAGTTCTAGTAACTTGGTGATAGTGACTAGAGAACTTTGTCAATCACTATCTTATCTGGAAGATTAACTCCCACTTGATTCAAGCGATTGTAGTACTCAGACATTCTGAACACATGCTCACTAGTTGAGCTATTCTCCCCCATCTTGTAGGCAAAGTACTTGTGAGAGGTCTCATACCTCTCGACACGGGCATGAGTCTGAAATATTAAGTTCAACTCTTGGAACATCTCATATGCTCCATGACGTTCAAAACGTCTTTGAAATCCCAGTTCTAAGCCATAAAGCATGGTGCACTAAACTATCAAGTAGTCATCATATTGAGCTATCCAAACGTTCATAACGTCTGTATCTGCTCCTGTAATAGGTCTGTCACCTAGCGGTGCATCAAGGACATAATTTTTCTGTGCAGCAATGAGGATAATCCTCAGATCACGGATCCAATCCACATCATTTCTACTAACATCTTTCAACTTAGTTTTTCTCTAGGAACATATCAAAAATAAATGGGGAGCTACATCGCGAGCTATTGATCTACAACATAGATGTGCAAATACTATCAGGACTAAGTTCATGATAAATTTAAGTTCAATTAATCATATTACTTAAGAACTCCCACTTAGATAGACATCCCTCTAATCATCTAAGTGATCACGTGATCCATATCAACTAAACCATGTCCGATCATCACGTGAGATGGAATAGTTTTCAATGGTGAACATCACTATGTTGATCATATCTACTATATGATTCACGCTCGACCTTTCGGTCTCAGTGTTCCGAGGCCATATCTGCATATGCTAGGCTCGTCAAGTTTAACCCGAGTATTCTACGTGTGCAAAACTGGCTTGCACCCGTTGTATGTGAACGTAGAGCTTATCACACCCGATCATCACGTGGTGTCTTAGCACGAAGAACTGTCGCAACGGTGCATACTCAGGGAGAACACGTATACCTTGAATTTTTTTAGTAAGGGATCATCTTATAAAGCTACCGCTAAGCAAAATAAGATGTATAAAAGATAAACATCACATGCAATCCAAATATGTGACATGATATGGCCATCATCATCTTGTGCTTTTGATCTCCATCTCCAAAGTACTGTCATGATCTCCATTGTTACCGGCATGACACCATGATTTCCATCATCCTGATCTTTTATCAACATGTCGTCACATTGTCGTCTCACCAGCTATTGCTTTTGCAACTATTGCTATCGCATAGCGATAAAGTAAAGCAATTACATGGACTTGCATCTTATGCAATAAAGAGACAACCATAAGGCTTCTGCCAGTTGCCGATAACTTCAACAAAACATGATCATCTCATACAACAACTTATATCTCATCACGTCTTGACCATATCACATCACAACATGCCCTGCAAAAACAAGTTAGACGTCCTCTACTTTGTTGTTGCAAGTTTTACATGGCTGCTACGGGCTGAGCAAGAACCGTTCTTACCTACGCATCAAAAAACCACAACGTGGTATAGTGATTTATTTTTGATCTTCAGAAAGAACCCTGTTCATTGAATCCGATTCAACTAAAGCTGGAGAAATAGACACCCACTAGCCACCTATGTGCGAAGCACGTCGGTAGAACCAGTCTCGCGTAAGCATACGCGTAATGTCGGTCTGGGCCGCTTCATCCAACAACGCCGCTAAATCAAGAATCAACTAGTGACGGCAAGCAATATGTATATACCCACGCCCACAACTCCTTTGTGTTCTACTCGTGCATATAACATCTACGCATAAACCTGGCTCGGATACCACTGTTAGGGAACGTAGTAATTTCAAAAAAATTCCTACGCACACACAGGATCATGGCGATGCATAGCAATGAGAGGGGAGAGTGTGTCCACGTACCCTCGTAGACCGAAAGCTGAAGCGTTAGCACAACGCGGTTGATGTAGTCGTACATCTTCATGATCCGACTGATCCAAGTACCGAACGCAGGGCACCTCCGAGTTCAGCACACGTTCAGCTCGATGACGTCCCACGAACTCCGATCTAGCAGAGCTTCACGGGAGAGTTTCGTCAACACGATGGCGTGCTGACGGTGATGATGATGCTACCGACGCAGGGCTTCGCCTAAGCACATCTACGATATAATCGAGGTGGATTATGGTGGAGGGGGGCACCGCACACGGCTGGAATAGATCAATAGATCAACTTGTGTGTCTAGAGGTGCCCCCTGCCCTCGTATATAAAGGAGCAAGGGGGAGGCCAGCCGGCCCTAGAGGGCGCGCCAAGAGGAGGAATCCTCCTCCTAGTAGGAGTAGGATTCCCCTCTTTCCTACTCCTACTAGGAGGGGGAAAGGAAGGGGAGAGGGAGAAGGAAAGGGGGCGCCCCCCTCCTAGTCCAATTAGGACCAGAGGGGGAGGGGCATGCATCCTGCCCTAGGCCAGCCCTCTCTCTCTCTCCACTAA
>NC_041392.1:474569644-474589170 GCF_002162155.2 Triticum dicoccoides | reverse complement strand
TAACCCTCCGACACTCCAATTTTCTCCGAAACCACCCGGAACACTTCCGGTGTCCGAATATAGTCGTCCAATATATCGATCTTTACGTCTCGACCATTTTGAGACTCCTTGTCATGTCCGTGATCATATCCGTAACTCCGAGCTACCTTCGGTACATCAAAACACAAAAACTCATAATACCAATCGTCACCAAACATTAAGCGTGCGGACCCTACGGGTTCGAGAACTATGTAGACATGACTGAGACACGTCTTCGGTCAATAACCAATAGCGAAACCTGGATGCTCATATTGGCTCCTACATATTCTACGAAGATCTTTATCGGTCAAATCGCATAACAACATACGTTCTTCCCTTTGTCATCGGTATGTTACTTGCCCAAGATGTGATCATCGGTATCTCAATACCTAGATCAATCTCGTTACAGGAAAGTCTCTTTACTCGTTCTGTAATGCATCATCCCGCAACTAACTCATTAGTTAAATTGCTTGCAAGGCTTATAGTGATGTGCATTACCGAGAGGGCCCAGAGATACCTCTCCGACAATCGGAGTGACAAATCCTAATCTTGATCTATGCCAACTCAAAAACTACCATCGGAGACACCTGTAGAGCACCTTTATAATCACCCAGTTACGTTGTGACGTTTGGTAGCACACAAAGTGTTCCTCTAGTATTCAGGAGTTGCATAATCTCATAGTCGTAGGAACATGTATAAGTCATGAAGAAAGCAATAGCAACAAACTAAACGATCATCGTGCTAAGCTAACGGATGGGTCAAGTCAATCACATTATTCCCTAATGATGTGATCACGTTAATCAAATGACAACTCATGTCTATGGCTAGGAAACTTAACCATCTTTGATTCAACAAGCTAGTCAAGTAGAGGCATACTAGTGACACTTTGTTTGTCTATGTATTTACACATGTATTCTCGTGCTTCCTCTTCCATGCTCGCCTCTCCCTGGTGGAAATCTCTTGACCCAGAACTCACGCTGGCCATGGCAGGTGCAAGGGAACGATGCTGAATTACTTGATTGTTTTTTGTGGATGAGGAGTTGAGGAGGAATGTGCAGTCATCTTGGCATAGTAGTATTTATAACTGAGTAGTACTAAGACGCTCCTAAGTGGGATACCGTTTAGGTTGTGATCGGTGTGAACAGGTTTGCAATTAAATATAGCGTGGTAGTAATTTGGAATGTGACGAGACGCGAGCTCAAAATTTATTGACGGTTCTAGTTTCAAAGTGCAGCACTATTCCCGGATGGCGTAACGTGGGCACGTGTTCTCGGCCGTGGTGTAGCATATGGCATGCCACTTCTTTTTCTACTGTTGTGTACGTGCAATAAGTGGCACCATCAGATACATATTTTACGGTCATTGGGGTGTTCGACAGGAATAGCCTCGTGGCGAGCTATAGACTAGTCTTTTTTTCCACACGCATTACATCGACACATATCATCTCTCTCCCTCTTTCCCACGCACACACCTATCTCTCGGGACTTCTTGCATGCACCATCTCTAGCTCCCTAGGTCGATGCCACCCACATACACTTGTAGTCTGAGTTTAGTATGTTATACAGGAAGAGAAGAGGTGCACGCATGCACTCGTCCTCTCTCACACACGCATCTGTAGCTACGAATTGTAGTGTTCTCAACCATCCGATTGGCTCTATCATAGGTTTCACATTACTCCTTGGCCTTGAGATTGAGAAGTTTAAAACGCGGAGGCTAAGCTGGAGGCGCGAGGTTTTGGTTAATGTGCGGGCCGCACACGGCACCAACACGACACGAGCTTCGTCTGCCTGGTGGGCAATCGGGTGGGTTGCCCAAGTATAGACACAACTAGGCCCTCCTTGGTATCTGCGCCTCGACTAATGCGCAGAGAAATTAGGATCGAAGGGAGTACTACTAGTAGTAGGACTACTTTGATGTGTCGCGTTAACTCGCACAAGTATGCAACACTTCCTGAACAAACAAGCATATAAGCTGTTATACTTCGTACCCAAAGGATCTTTATATCCAACAAACTCAAAATATCCGTTCTACTATTGGAAATTACTTTAACTGTTGATCTAATGTCGAAGTAATTGCTGCATAGCCACCAAAACCCACCATCTCTTAAGTTAAAGTAGACCGAGCTAACCCCTATATTAGCATATTACTAAGATAAACAGAAGGCACTATAGAATCATTTAGGACATGAGCTTGTCAATCTGAATGTGTAGGGACACCAGCTTAGCCCCGGCCAGCAGCTTGGGCGGAACTGTGAAGAAGGTCAGCTCCTGCACGGCGATGTCGCCGGGATCCTTGCTGCTTGTCACCTCCATTTTCACCATGACGGCGTCGATCTTGCCTTTGGGCTCCCCCGGCGGGCCGTTCGCCCACAACTTGGCCACATAGTGCGGCAGTGGGGACGACCCCGCTCTGATGCAGACGACTGACATGGTGATAGGCGCGCTGATGTCGAGCATGTCACTGACCCAGAAAAACGCGCGTCCATCCTCCTCCACGAACAGAAAGAGCCGTGGCTCCGACAGTGGCACTTGCAGCTGGAGCACCTTGCCGTACTAGATCATGTGCACGAGCATGGGATGCACAGTGCTGATGTGGTGGGAGAGCACCGGCGGCAGGCCTTCGTAGCCACAGACGGGCACGAGGCATTTACAGGGCGTGAGCAGACACACGCTCTGGTGATCGGCGAGCTTGTGGTAAGTGACATAGAGCCCACAACCTTCATGCAGGCACTCCACCCTCACCGAGGAGAGGACGACGTCCACCTCCATGTTCCGCACGTCGAAGCCACCACCGTTCTCGCACTTCTGGCACTGCCGCTAGTTCCTGTGGCACTCGACGCGGCAGTCTGCGCAGGCCATGTGCCCTCCCTTGCACTGCACAAATCAATCAAACAACACATCAATCAAGAAACCTGCACCTTGCTCAATCAGCCGAACGGACGAGGTGTATTCGAACCTCATACACTGGAGGCTTCAAGGGGCGGAGGCACAAGGGGCAGTGGAGCAAGGTGCGGTCCATCAAGACCATAGAGAGCTCCATCGTCGGGTCCTGTTCCGTTTGCATGATCTCGCCCTCCTCGTGCACAACCATCTCTCGCTTTATTAGGGTCGAGGCATTACAAAGCTTTACCGTCACATATTCATACTACTTCAAGGTGCATTAAATCAACACATGCAAGTATCAAAAGGAGAGTCACGACATGCATGCATACGTTGCAATTAATGCATCAGTAAACGCAAATTATTGAAATATATCGAGTGCAATGCTTTGATGTGTCGCATCAACTCGTACAAGACCGAGAAGTTTGATTACTACAACGCCCTCTCGCCTTAACCGCACCTGCCTTTGGCTGCATGACATGTGGGCCACCCACCTGTTGGGCCCACCTGTCATACACGCAAAGGCAGGAGCAGTAAGTCAATGAAGCTGCGTCCCTCCCTCGCCCATGAGCGTGGTGGCTGGCAGGACTAGGAGAAGCTTTCATTCGCTACACGCTCTCCCTCCCGCACGCGATGGACATGCAGCAGTTCAATCAGTGTCAGATGGACAGAAGCATACTGTAGTACTCCTCCACTGCAGTAGTACTCCATCATTGTTCGACTTCCCAAAGAGGCGAAGAGACAAGCACAGCCCGGACGCTCGTGTGGCAGTTTCATGTGTAGAGTAGTCTAGGATAGCATGTACCGTGCCTGTAAGCTTAAAATCATTAGGGTCGGCTCCATGCTTTTTTTATTAAAATAATCTTCTGGCCCTACTTGTCATCCTGGTGATTGTAGTTTGCACGCTCATCTGGTCATGAAAGGAATATATATTTTAATTTGTGGTGGGGTAAATGTTAGAGGTTGCACCAAATATAGAGTATACAACAATCTATCCCTCCCGCACACGATGGACGGACATGCATCAGTGGATTCGATATTGTAGAAGTAGTAGTAACATCATTGTTCGTCTTCTCGAAGAGGCGAAGAGTGAAGCCCAACCCAAACGTGGTAGTTGCGAACCTTGGAGCACACATATAGCCAGGCTCTTGCATGAGACAAAATTGCTATGTGAGCCCACTATTGTAGTACTTGCTAGTATAGCCCTGTAAACTAGAAAGGAGTATTTGCCTTTCTAGAGATTTCAACAAGTGACTAAACTACACCGAGACGGAGTACATATGGAGCAAAATGAGTGAATCTACACCGTAAATAAATACGCAGTTCTCTCGTTTTCCTCTCCGCTTGGTCGTGGTGCACAATATTGAGTATACTAGTACTATCATCTTGAAATTTACAAAGTCACCATAGGCACCTTGTCATCGGCGGGAACGTCTCCTGACACGCGATAGACGCGAGCGATAGTCGCCTCCATAGGTGCTTGAATGCCATTGCCAAGGAGGGAGAGGGTAGCGGTTCCCAAGACATTGAACGGTCAATGATGCATCCTCAATTACATGCATTGGGAATTAATTGGAGAAGCAGAATAGAGCCAGCACAATGTGAATGCAACAGAGTTTGGATTCTCATATGAAGGTGCCCCACCACTCCAATCCATCTACTCCTAGTCTCTGCGCAACACTACTCACTCCAATCCAAGACCAAGTGACCAGAAGCCACAAGCACCTATGGAGGCGATGGACGCGAGCGGCAGTCGGCTGTGCCAAATCATCCAAGGCGTTGGCCTATGGCCCCGCACCGCGCAACGTTTCCAGATGGTGCTGGCGACCGCCGGTATCATAGCCCTCGCCGACGCTGGCTTCTCCTCTCGCATGGACGACATGATGGTCAACTCCATCCGGAAGTTCACCGCCGTCAAGAAGCGCGCAGACGACCTTGCCATACTGCTCCAGCCTGCGCGCCTAGGCTCCTCATTGCCTGCCACCCTCATCGGCCTCCATACTGCTCCAGCCTTGGTGGCCCTGCAGGTATTGGAGGTCGCGACAAAGAATGTGCACCTCAAGGCCGCGCTCGCCGCGTAGCGCCTTGCCATGCAAGAAACCGTCGACCTGCACATCCACGTTTACGAGGAAATCGTCTACATAGGCCACCACAAGACCATCGAGGACAGAAAGGTGTTGGACTTCTTCTAGCGGCTGGAATCTTTGGACACCATTGTTCAGAAGCATGTCGACCTGGCCACGAAAGCCGCGGCTACTTAGCCGCTGTTCGGTGGGCCGATGCCCTGAGTCGAGGAGGTGGACGTCGTCGATGGATGCATCTCTTCTTCTTGCCTCCTATAACCAGCACTGCATCGCCTCGTGGCCTTAATGTTTTATAAGTGTAGTACTCCCTCCGTTCCCAAATATAAGTCTTTTTAGAGATTCCAGCAAGTGACTACATACGGAGCAAAATGAATGAATCTACACTCTAAAATATGTCTACATACATCCATATGTTGTATTCCATTTGAAATATCTAAAACGGCTTATATTTAGGAACAGAGGGTGTATATCGCATTTTTATTCCAGTCGTAACGTTTTCACTATGAGGTGGGGCCACAGTTTAGCAATCTGACCATCGACAAATCCCCATCCCGCCCACCGGGCATCGGCTGAGTTTAGAATTAGAAGAGAGAAATGAGGGAGAAGAGCTAGCTGTAGCATGGACACTGTTGTCAGATGGGACTCGTGTTGATAGAATAGGAGTACTGAACACTCGTACCTCTTTTTTTGAGGGAAAAAGTAGTCATATGTCTAGTACTACCACTAGTTGGGTGTGTGCGACCTATACCTGTCATCACTTTAGGTCTCCTTGTCGAATTACAGCTACGCTTAACCATACATATTTTTTCACGCATTTATCCTCCTATAGCTATATGTACTCCTAGGCTATTTCCACGTGCTCCCTTTCGCCGACATGTGGGACATAGAGCATCTGGGTCGTAGTGCATGCACGACTCGGAGCATATGCCGGGGTACTTTACATTTCAGACCTCACGAATTACATGCAAACCCCCCGCAGAAGAATAAATAAATAAATGAATTACTACATGAAACCGAATTATTTTTGTAGAAACCGGAGCACGTTCATTAAATTTAGGACATAACACGTTTATAAAAAACTACCGGGCCTAAACCAGTCTAAGGGCCTCTTTGATTCGCAGGATACTGAAAACACGGGAATGGGGAAAGTATGATGGTGATGAATCAAGACGAGGAGAACTCTAACTCAGTTAGAGGTTAGAGTTAGATTCTAACCCTGAACTAACTCTAAACCAAAGAGGTGTATGGATGACAGGGTTAGATTGACAATAAATTTTCTTTCTCAATCATTTGACTACTTTGGACCCTATTTCCTGCCGGATTTGGTGTGGCTGGCTCTTGTGTGGCATCCTCCCACTCACAATTGACATAAACGAACCATCTTTACAAATCAAGCATGCAAAACATGATAAATTTTACTTTGTCCATACAAATGAGATATCCCACTTAAACATACAAGTCCTCAATCAAGCTTCACAAAAAACAATACACTCCATGAAACAAAAGCATGAGCTAACTCATCACGGAAGTCATTCACGATAGGGACGGAGCCCGGAGCCCCTCACACACCCAGGGAGGAGCTCGTCATCGTCGCTCTGGAGGAAGGCTGTGTAGATCCCAAGCCCCAGGAACCCCTCCAACGCTGGCGCTTGCGAGTTGAGGTCAACACCGGCATGGGTAGCAGGGCCACTTCCCAACGACTGCGAACCGAATCTTTGGGCCTCTAGAAATAATGCAAGCCTAGAACTGAAATATCTAGAAAGGTGAACTGAATATTTGGGCCTCTAGAAGTAATGCACGCCTGAAAATGAAATACCTAAAAAGGTGAACTGAATCTTTGGTCCTCTAGAAATGATGCAAGCCTGGAACTGAAATACCTAGAAAGGTGAACTAATTCTTTGGGCCTCTAGAAATAATGCAAGCCTGAAACTGAAATACCTAGAAAGGTGAACTGAATCTTTGGGCCTCTAGAAAGATTTATTACCTCCTTAAGCAGCATCAAACAATTCCATGCGTGCACCACAAATCTATACCAAGTTTAATCAGGATCTACTTTTCCAAATCAGAATTAGCACTAGAGAGAGCAAGATCAAAGATATGGTTGTGAGACAGAGAAGGAACGAACAAACTCACCCCTCTCATGACCTCCCTGGTAGATGCGCCACAGCCGCGCATGACAGAGGGAGAAAAATGACCGGTGAAGGGGGATCGGGGCGAGCTTCGAAGGCCAGAGGGGGAGGGAAGCCGGAGGAGGGCGGTAGAGGCCGGAGGGAGAGGGCGGTCGGAGGAGAAAGAGGGCGAGCGGTGGAGCGGCGCTTGGGCGGGTGACTCGATGGGGAACAGAGAGGAGTTGTGCAAGGGGGGGGGGGAGGGAGCGATCTGGTGCGGGCAGGGGACACTTTTTTAGTTCTCTTTTAGTGGGCCCGAGGAGAACTAACCCAATTAGAACCTCTCCACAGACTATTTTTTTAGCTGGGTTAGAGCAAACTAGCTCAAACCAACCCCTCCTGTTTGGATAATTTGAGGCTATTTCAACCCAAACTAGCTGTAACTCAGGGATCCAAACAAAGAGGAGTAGTACTGTACATGCTACAGTCTGGACCACAGCACATTGTTTTTTATGGCCATATCAGCACATTGTTTTCTACTGCTGGTTCACTGGGCTGCCATGGTTTGCACTCCTCCGACGTGAATAGTAGTACTACTAGTATATACCGCATGATTCTTTGCTCCTTCTTACTACTATGTACTTCACCGACATGTGGGAGAGCTAGCATCCAGGTCGACGTGTCATGCACCATGTTAGAGTGCGGAACGGAAGGGGGGCATCACCTTGGTCGTACCGCCTGTAATTCATGACTATAGTGAGCAGTCATATCACAAGTCTTTCCAGCAGTAACACACCGTCAAACCGCACAGCCCGACCTTTCCAGTAGTAAGTAAGTTGAATCCGCTACTCCCTCACCCTCCTCGCCTCTTTGTCAAACCGCCTACGCGAAAGCTGCCGCGCGTACTGCCCGGGAAAAGCCCCACCCTCAACTTTTAACTACGCAAAAATAGTTCAAGCTTGTTCGTTCTATATAAATACTAGTACTGTATGTTTATTCACCCATGGGGTTGTTCAATGAATAGAGGGCCGGGGAGCACAAGTGAACAATACTACTACTACTACTAGTAAGTAGGAGTCGTACAGTTAGTCACCTTAAGTAGAGAGTTTCTTTTCTTTAATGCCACGTACACAATTTGAAACGCTTGTTGTGGAGAGAAAAAGATAATCACTCCACTATATATGTACGCAGGGGCCTGAGCGCTTGCTTTACTAGGGTTGCGCTCTTCATTCTCTCATCCTCTCCAGATCTAAATAAGATAGCGGTAGCGACATTTCTCTCTGCTCACCGTTGGTCACAGATCCGGCCAGATTCCTTCGGCTGGTGTGTGTAGAGGACTAGGTGCATCGTTCACGCGGTCATCGCCGGCAAGGGAGGAAACCCACAGCTGCAGGAGGGGCCCAATCCTCTGCCCGGTCCATTCTCCCTGACACAAAGCCGACTCGGGAGGCCCTCTAACCCTTCTTCCTCCCTGCCGTATTGTGCACAGATCCGACCTGCCGCTGCTGACATCCCGACGACCCTCAGGTATAAGTTCTTCAAAAGCGGCCTTGCTCTACTATCCCAGTTCCCCACGTGTCTGCATGTGCATCTTTTTCTACTCCCATCAGCTCTTCCAAAGCCACCTAAATTTTTAGTATTATTAGAGGTAAAGCTACTTCATGCATTCGAATCTAGGACTTGGTTCAAACAACGAAGAAAGGATAGCATGAATCTAGGACTTGATTCAAAGAGGAAATAATACGGTGAAAGTAGTCGAGACCGGATACCCAACCGGTCTCTTGGTTGAAAAGGGAAAATGGGAAAACGCAGTACAAACTGGATAAGGAACAAATCTATTATTGGTTGAAAAAAGGATAGAAAGTGGGCGGCTGGTGGACAAGTCAACAGAGTATGTCCAGGATTAAATTTGTTGCCCTCACATAGTAAAAGGTCTCCAGGATTAGAATTGCTGCCCTCACATAGTAAAAGGTCTCTAGGATTAGATTTGCTGCCCTCACATAGTAAAAGGTCTCCAGGATTAGATTTGCTGCCCTCACATAGTAAAACGTCTCCAGGATTAGATTTGCTGCCCTCACATAGTAAAAAGTCTCCAGGATTATATTTGATGCCCTCACATAGTGAAAGGTCTCCAGGATTAGATTTGCTGCCCTCACAAAGCATGAACAAACTCGACATCACCTGTAGGTACATTGTGCTGATGCGTCCACTGTCGCATGTCCTTATACCAACCTTTTGCTGTTGTTAATGTAAGGGCGCATGTAAAAATCGATCACACTGTTACCTTAAGGACATGTCTAGCCAGTGTTATTGTTAATCTAATGCCTCTAGTGATATGATGCAATTAAACTGTGTTACAAATGGTACTTCTGCTGTTTTCCCCAGTATGATAAGTAAGTTGCTCCTTTACGCTGCTGAGTGTCCTGGTGTCCCCACGGTCCCATGCCCTTAAACCAACTCTTTAGCTGCTGTTGATTTACTGTATCTGGTAAACAAGCAATGCCACCATTCAAGTAATCCCATATTTGACGAATGTCATTGTTGATGGTAATTGAAAGTGCGTTATATCGACTAGAGGGGGGGTGAATAGGCGATTTTTATGGAAGTCTTCAAAACGTGGAAGTTTCAAAGACAAACGATAGAAATAAACCTATTACCATGCAGCGGAAGGTAGACTACACTAGGCAAACCATAGTCAAGTATTCAATGAAGTGAAAGCACAAAGACTAATAGTAGCTAGGTAGTAAGGATCAGGTAGGAAGATATTATGAAGCCAATCAGAACACGCAGTTACTCAGTGAAGACAAAAGATAGTGCAATCATACAATGACTTCACAAAGAGTAACTGAAAGTAAAGGGAAGGAAAGATGAAACCAGTGACATGTTGAAGACAATGATTTGTTGGACCAGTTCCAGTTGCTGTGACAACTATACGTCTGGTTGGAGCGGCTAGGTATTTAAACCTTAGGACACACAGTTCCGGACACCCAGTCCTGAACACGCAGCTCAGGACACCCAGTCCTCACCGTATTCTCCTTGAGCTAAGGTCACACAGACCTCGCCCAATCACTCTGGTAAGTCTTCAAGGTAGAATCCCAAACCTTCACAGATTTTGTTCACCGGCAATCCACAATGTCTCTTGGATGCTTAGAACGCGACGCCTAACCGACTGGAGGATGCACAGTCCTCAAGTGTAATAAGTCCTCAGATCACACATACAAGAAGACTTAAGTGATGCCCAATTCTCTCTGGCTCTGGGTGGTTAGGGCTTTATCCTCGCAAGGAATTCTCTCTCTCAAAGGCTTCGAGGTGGGTTGCTCTCAAACGACAAAAGCCGTATTCTCAATCTGAGCAGCCAAACGTCTATGGTTGTAGGGGGTGGGATATTTATAGCCACTTGGCAACCCGACCTGATTTGTCCGAAATGACCCTGGGTCACTAAGGAACTGACACGTGTTCCAACGGTCAGATTTCAAACTCACACGGCAACTTTACTTGGGCTACAAGCAAAGTTGACTTGTCCGACTCTGGATAAGATTCGCTCTCATAGTCTTTGCTCGAAGACATAGGTTTTTGTTTAAGGCATCACTTCAGTCATTCTGACTGGTTCACTTGGACCCCACTTAACAGTACGGTGGTTCCTATGACTCAACACAGAAGAAAAAGAACTATGAAAGATCTAAGTCTTCGAGCTCTATAGGCTTCATGCGGTGTCTTCTCTTGTCATAGTCTTCAATGTGAATATCTTCATATACCACCTTTGACTTCAATGTCTTCATACATTTTTAGGGGTCATCTCTGGTAGGAAAACCGAATCAATGAGGGACTTCTACTTGTGTTATTCTGCAATTCTCACAAACACATTAGTCCCTCAACTAGGTTTGTCGTCAATACTCCAAAACCAACTAGGGGTGGCACTAGATGCACTTACAATCTCCCCCTTTTTGGTGATTGATGACAAACTAGTTGAAGTTTTCAACGGGGAATATAATCTGTGAAATTGTAAAGGATACGGAATTGTCTTCATAAGTTGCAAGGGCTCCCCCTGAAGATGTGCATATAAGTTATTTGCTTTTGGAATGCAAATGCACATGGCAGGTTGTACTTGTGGAGATCCACTTCAACTTATGATGACAATCCACTATGCATGTGAAGATATATGAAGATAATGACATGCGTAATGGAGAATGGACGTCTGCAGAATGATCTAAGTGTGGAATTTATCGTCGCACATGCGGAATTTATCATCGCAAAACAAGGTGGCAAACAAGTAGTAGACGACCATCGAGTTTAAGTGTTACAACTCAAAGAACCAAATGTAGAAAAACGAGAGTTGTAATCACGAAGCAAAATATAGCAAAATATAAAGCACCCGCCCATATAGACCCACTTGAAGACTATCAACCTCATATGCTTCTCCCCCTTTTGTCAGTAAGGACCAAAAAGGTTTGAAGACATAGAGTTTCTGCTCGTTCCCATGAGCAGCAGGGTCGTTGGTGGTGTTTGGCGGTGCTAAAGAGCTTGGAGGTGCTGAAGGAGGCGGCGGTGAAGTAGCATCGTCTTCATCCTTGATGATTCTGGCAGTCACTGTTGCAGCAGAAGAGGAGAACTCAGAGTCTTCAAGGGATGGAGTTCCTCGCAGCACAGCCCTTCGAGGTGGTGTGGAGTCAAACTTGAATCGCTTAGTGAAGCCATCCTCTTGAAGATCAGCTTCAGAACACATCATCGATAGCCCTTTCCATGTGCAGCGACAGGTCTCATGGGCAACGAAAGCATTCTTGGTGGCAAGATTGCGAATGCGATTAACATCCACCAAGAGGCTTTTCATCTGACGCTTTAGCCAGTCATGATGCCTATTACCCAAGGAGCGTAGAACTTCAGACCAAACAGATCAGTGCCTGATGCAGCAAGTTGGCGTATGAAGAAGTCCTGTGCATTGAAGCATTTGCCATGAAGTATATAGAATATCAAAGTCTTCATTGCACCCTCAAGCTTGGCATTTGGAGAGTGCCCTTTGATGGGCCAGAGAGTTCGCCTGATGATGTGATAAATTGTTCTTGGCAGATACTCAAGGTCTTCAATGAAGAACTCTGTGGGATAAGCAGCATCTTGAGGCAATGGCTTCATCATGCTGAGCATCTGACTCATATCAGGTTCTTGCCTCTGAAAGATGCTCTCAATAGCTTCAGTATGCATCTGACAGCCTTGCTCGAAGAGATCGCCAGGAGTGGGCAAGCCAGTGAGCTCAATGATGTCAAATGCATTGGCTTCGTGATGGACGTTTCCGGTCATCCACTCCAGGACCCAAGTCTTCGGATCTCTGCTGTACCCGCGAATGTGAAGTGTGGCATAGAATTGAAGCAGCAGCTCTTCATTCCAATGCTCTTGGTCAGTAATGAACGGCAGCAGGCCAACTTGCTTGAAACAATCCAAAGCTTCTTCTAGACAGGGCAGACCAGCTATAGCTTCAATGTCAAGGCGCTTGTGTGGGAAGATGCGACCTTGGTTGTAAAGAATGCATGAGTAATAGCTTCGCTGAGGATAGCTCCAGAACTGATCAGATGATATCCTTTCCCTTGAGTAGGGGTTCCTGGAGCTATTGAAAAATGTGTTGTCTACCCTGAAGCCATTGATGTTGAAGGAGCCAAGTGCTGATGCAGGACCTGGGAACCTTGGAAATCTTGGGATTGGCTTCTGTACCTGAGGCCTGTGCTCAACATGATAGTCGAACTGGGGACCGGCAGCAGACTCAAGAACAGGAGTGACGGGATCAGTGGCTTCGACGTCTTCTGATGCTTTTGGTGGGGAGGGCTCCACATTAGCTTCATTGGAGGTTGTGGCAGCCTCAAGATTTTCAGCCCCCACTTGACGAGCTGGAGGAGTGGGGACTTGTGGGACTTCTTCTTCCGCGGCTGATACAGCCGGATTGTCTTCAGCAGTGACTTGAGGCCTTGGACCTTTGCGAAGCCTGCGCAACGCAGACGACGCCTGTGGAGTTGGAGTGGGCTGGGCCTCATAGTCTTCTTCCTCTTGTGGGCGATCCGCCCATGAAGCATCCTGTGCAATTGGCGTTGGTGGACGACCAATGCTGATGAGTTCACTATTTTCAAACTGAGGAAGGACTGCACCATCTTGTACATTGTCATGTTGACCAATGTCTTCAGCAGCGATGGGATCAGCTGCTGGAATGTCTTCAGCTTCATGAGCCTCTGTGGAAGCAGGCTCATGGATTGTAAGTTGACGTTCAGCTTCAGGATAGACCATAGAAATAGGTTCAACTATCAAGGGCTCTGTGGGAGCAGCCCGATCTTTCTTGGTCTTCCTCTTCTTCTTGGAGGGGGCAGTTGGAGAGGCTTTAGAGTGTTTCCTCTTCCTGGCTTCAGCCTCAGTAGTCCTTGTCTTCTTGAGCTCTGAAGCGGTTGACCGACTTTTGGGTTTCGAGCCAGTCAGTCTAGTTGGGAAGACAATTGGAACTGCTTCCTCCCTTGGTGCATCAGGTTCAGCCGTAGCAGGCTTCTTCTTCTTCTTTGCCGCCATCCTGGGGTCGATGCCAGGACGCCCAAGGGCCTTGCGCTTCTCAGCCTCATTGTAGGCTTGCACACATCTGTCAGCCAGAGTCTTCATGTGCTCACGCGAACCCTGAGCTTCTGCATGTTTCTTTACAAAGGCTTCCTTGAGCTCGTGCATCATACTCTTAAAGTTCTTCACTTCCTGCACGCTGAGCTTGGCCATATGCTTCTTGAACTGAGCCTTTTCATAGTCAATCTTTTGCTTCAGTTCAACAATGCGCTGGGCAATAGCTAGTTCTGAAGCAATAGCGCCTTGGAAAGCGACACTGAGGCCAATGGATAGCTGCAGATCATCAAAGCTGATGTTTGGCATGTCAAACCATTCATCAATGAAGGTGTGGATGATTGTGACATCAAAGAGCGGCAGATCATTGAAGATTTCTGCTTCTTTTTTGCTCTTGATGAGTT
Source organism: Triticum dicoccoides (assembly GCF_002162155.2). NCBI lineage: Eukaryota > Viridiplantae > Streptophyta > Magnoliopsida > Poales > Poaceae > Triticum > Triticum dicoccoides. Next base: position 474,575,104 of record NC_041392.1, on the reverse strand, counting down.
GCTCAAGAGCGTCATCTACAAGATCTTCATCACTTGACAGATCAATGTCATCATTGCGCAGAATGGCAGCAGCTGTCAGCTCTTGGCCGGTGTGTGGCAGAGGCATCTTGCTCTTCTGTGGCTTGGAGATGCGTGATAAGTCTTCAGACTGCACACTGTCTTCAAGAGGTGTCGTTGCCAGTGGCTTCGCCCATGAGACTTTTGGTGAAGGGGCAGGCTTTGAAGCTTTAGACTTCTTCAGCTTCTGAGGCTTCGGCACTGCAGGCGCTTCATCAGATTCAGTGTCAGCTGCAGGCTCATTCACAGCAGTCCCTTGAACTAAGATGTAGGTGATGAGGCCTTCAAGGTTGGCGAAAGGACCAATGACATTGGGTTCTGCATGTCGTGTGCCATCTGCCCTTGGAGATGAGGGACCAGGGTTGAAGTCTAACCCAAAAGTCTTCTTGTTCTGCTTCGCTGAGTTCTGGGCAAACTGGAAGTTGCTCTTGAACAGATTGTCGTCACGACACCATAGTAGTGACGATGGGTGTGCATCAGCTGGCTGTGGTCCACGGACCATGCATGGATAGAAGCCTTGAGCAATGGCTTCATCTCTGGATGTGGGTAGAAGATTCTTGTATAGGATGTCTCCCCACGGTCTCTTGATGGCGTTTTTCTCAGCATACTCCTGTGTTACAAATCTGTATTTGAACCATTGTTCTGCCCAATATCTTCGAATCCATTGGATTCGGGTCTTGCGCTGACTGTAATCCTCTTCAGGACCTGTCTTGTACATTTCTGAGAGTTCATCTGGCAGATCTCTGGATGTTTCACCACGACGCTTTCTGCCACCCTTCCTTGTTGCTTTCTCTGAAGCCATAAACTTTAACTTGAAAAGCTTCAAGACGTTCAAAGGCTTCAAAGGTTTTCTCTTGCTGGACCAACAGGAACTGGCTTCGGGAGAATTTATGTGATGTTGTAAGAATTCTGCAAATGAATGCAGACTATGAGAACCAAAGGATTCTCCCACAGACATGTACCTGTGACAGCATTAAGGTGCGAGGGAAGGGGAAGAGGTCATATGCATTCTCAGAAGATTTTGAAGATAAATCAGTTTAGAAGACATTGACCTCATTGTGCGAAGACATTCACTCATAGATAAGAAGTTGGTTCCAGATTTGTACGAATCCACAGATCAGCACAAGTGAGGAATCTAACTACTTTGTGAAGCATAAGTGAATATACTAGGCATGTTATGAGATGCAGTATGAGAGAGATCTAACTTGTGTGAACAGAAACTGCTTGTGGTAGAAAGTGACAAATCCATAGGATCAACGGTGCTGTTAAATGGAAGTTTTATTTACCACACTGAGAACTGCTAGACGGAGTGGAAGATTAGGCCGAGCGGTTCGATCTTCCGTGCCCTAACTTGGCGACAGAGGACACCTACGGCGACTGCGGAGAGGACGATGTCCGCGGTCGGCGTGAAGACGACGTCAGAGAGGTTGCGGCAGCGAAGCGCTTCGTCGCCGGCGTTGTCGAGGGCTAGCGGTGGTGCTAGGGTTCGTGCGAGGGTGGAAGAAGAGATAATGACCGCTGTGAGTGTGTATTTATAGGTACATGGGCGGCACTGTGCTATTACATAGGTGCCCCTGGCGATTCGCATCTGAGGAACACGTGGCCATTATGCGCAATTTTGGGGTTTGTTCCACGTCCCACGCACGCCTGGATTGTCGGGTGGTCGTTCCTACTTCTCCGAATTTCATGTGGAGGAATGAGCATTGAAAACAGACTTAATGGTTGTCTCTGTATCGTCTGCGGACAAAGACGCAGAGAAGACATTCGACATTTTCAATAGAATGCATATGATTTGGAGAGATAGAATTTGAGATAGAAAGCATAGAGAGGTTAGGGTCCGATCACATTCACTTAGTTCAAAAGATTCAATCAAGAAGACATAGCTATAAGTGAATGCTGTAGAGGACAGAACACTAGTATATATAGTCAACATAGTGAAGATAATCATGAAGATATGTTGAGATTGAAGTCAAACCAAATGTGAAGACATAGCAAATGTAACGCCATGAGTGAAACGCTTCAAACAAAATTTTGGTGGTGGCGTTACCCACCGTATAGGAAGTATTGGATCCAAACACGGCGCACAATTATCGTGGCGCTCTGAAGTCAAATTCCACATTAATGTATTCATACTTAGAATGTATGTCTTCATTGATTGAAGATATACTTTACATCGTGTGTTGCACATCTAAGTCGTCAATATGCATAAGTGTTAGGATGTGTGCCTGATCACAGGACATTTGAGGATTCCAAGATATTTAGCTCACACCGTAACTTGCAAAATCTCTTCTCATCCAAGGGCTTGGTGAAGATATCTGCCAATTGCTCTTCAGTGTTGACGTGTATGTGTGACGCCCCCAATTCAATCGTACACTAATCATGCACGCAAATGTGTACGATCAAGATCAGGGACTCACAGGAAGGTATCAGAACACAACTCTAAAATCATAAATAAGTCATACAAGCATCATAATACAAGCCAGGGGCCTCGAGGGCTCGAATACAATTGCTCGATCATAGACGAGTTAGCGGAAGCAACAATATCTGAGAACAGACATAAGTAAACAAGTAGCCATAGATGGCTAACACAAACTGGGACACAGATCAAAAGAGGCGCAGGCCTCCTGCCTGGGATCCTCCTAACTACTCCTGGTCATCGTCAGCGGGCAGCACGTAGTAGTAGGCACCTCCGGTGTAGTAGGAGTCATCACCAACGGTGGCGTCTGGCTCCAGGGCTCCAGAATCTGGTTGCGACAACCAGAAAGAAAGGAAAGGGGGAAAAAGGGGGGGAGAAAGCAACCGTGAGTACTCATCCAAAGTACTCGCAAGCAAGGATCTACACTACATATGCATGGATATATGTGTAAAGGGCCATATCAGTGGACTGAACTGCAGAATGCCAAAATAAGAGGGGGATAGCTAGTCTTATCAAAGACTATGCTTCTGGTCACCTCCGTCTTGCAACAGGTAGAAGAGGGTAGGTTGAAGTCCTCCAAGTAACATCACATAGCAATAATCCTACCCGGCGATCCCCTCCTCATATCCCTGAGGGAGAGCGACCACCGGTTGTATCTGGCACTTGGAAGGGTGTGTTTTATTAAGTATCCGGTTCTAGTTGTCATAAGGTCAAGGTACAACTCCAAGTCGTCCTGTTACCGAAGATCACGGCTATTCGAATAGATTAACTTCCCTGCAGGGGTGCACCAACTTACCCAACACACTTGATCCCATTTGGCCGGACACACTTTCCCGGGTCATGCCCGGCCGCGAAAGATTAACACGTCGCAGCCCCACCTAGGCTCAACAGAGAGGCCAGCATGCCGGTCTAAACCTAAGCGCACAGGGGTCTGGGCCCATCGCCCATAGCACACCTGTACGTTGCGTACGCGGCCGAAAGCAGAACTAGCCCCCTTAATACAAGAGCAGGCTTACGTTTCAATCCGGCGCGCGCCACTCAGTCGCTGGCGTCACGAAGTGCTTCGGCTGATACCACGACGCCGAGTGCCCATATCTTTCCCACGTAGTTGGTTAGTGCGTATAGGCTCGTAGCCAACTCAGATCAAATACCAAGATCTCGTTAAGCGTGTTAAGTATCCACGAACGCCGAACAGGGCCAGGCCCACCTCTCTCCTAGGCGGTCTCAACCTGCCCTGTCGCTCCACCACAAAGATCCACTCGCGGGTGCTCCACCAGCCGACCCGACTTTAGTCTCCACATGTATCATGTATAAAGTATATAGTATATACCCGTTATCACCTCCTGAGTGATCACGACCCGATAGTATAGCACGACTGACGGACAAGAATGTAGGGCCACAGATGAATATACTAGCATCCTATACTAAGCATATAGGATTGCAGGTAAAGGTAACAACAGTAGTATCAAGGACAGGCTATGCATCAGGATAGGTATAACAGAAAGCAGTAACATGCTACACTACTCTAATGCAAGCAGTATAGAGTAGAATAGGCGATATCTGGTGATCAAAGGGGGGGCTTGCCTGGTTGCTCTGGCAAGAGAGAGAGGTCATCAATTCCGTAGTCGAACTGGGCAGCAGCAGTGTCGGTCTCGTAGTCTACCGAAGAGAAGAGGGGGAAGAAACAATGAATACCATGTAAACAGATGCATATCGATGCATGACATGACAAGTAACGATGCTAGGCGTGACCTGACGTGGTATGAGGTGATGCCGGTTAAGGGGGGAAACATCCAGGAAAATATCCCCGGTGTTTCGTGTTTTCGGGCAGAGGAGCCGGAGGGGGAAAGTTGCGGGTTCGATAGGTTAGGGTTGTGTGGCGGACGAACGGACTGCGTATCCGGATTCGTCTCGTCGTTCTGAGCAACTTTCATGTAGAAAGTATTTTCATCCGAGCTACGGATTATTTTATATTAATTTTTAAAGATTTTAAATCATTTTCTAGAAATTAGCATAATTAAATTAATTTAGAAATTGCAATTATGATGTCAGCATGACATCAGCATGATGTCAGCAGGACCAAAGGTTGACTAGGTCAACCCTGGAGGTGGGTCCCGTATGTCATAGGTACAATAACCTAATTAATCTATTAATCAGTTTAATTAGTTAATTAGGTACCTAATGTTTAATTAGTTTAATTAAACATGATTGATTAAGTTAATTAAGTCAATTAATTAATTAACATTTTATTTACTTATTATTTATCTATTTATTTTTAAGTTCTTTTTTTTAATCGTTCTGGGGCGGGGCCCCCTTGTCATAGGCCCCTGGGGGCCTAGCGGGTCGGGCGTGCTATGGGCATGCGAGCGCAGGGGCGCTAGCGGGGCCATTGGGGCCACCGGTCAGCGACCCAGCGGGTGGCCCCGGGCGGTGCCACGTAGGTAGGTGCCGGAGAGAGCTCCGGCAAGCCTCTCCCGCGGCGGCACTTCACCGGAGATGGCCGGAAACGCGGTAAAGGGGGTCTCTGGGCCTGTGGTTTGGACCTACGGGTGCGGTCCGGCATCGTGCACGTGATGGTGACGACGGCCGGCACCGAGAACGACCGGAGCATCGTCGGCTTTGAGCAAGGCGGATGGCCAGTGCGGGCGACGAAGCGCTGGCTGGCGCGGAGCTGCAGCGCGGGGCGAGGAGCAGCGCAGCACGGGGCGACGAGCACTCGCGCCTGGGCACCCGCGGGGCGCGTCCAGGGTGCGGCCGAAGGGCGCGGGCACGACCATGGTGAGGTGAGCGAGGTACAGAAAGGAGCCCGGACGCGGGGGGTTTTAACGACCGGAGTAGAGAGGGGGAGTAGGGGAGGCGGCGGCTCACAGGGGCCGGACGGGGAGGGCAGCGGGCTTGGGGTGGATGGAACGGCGCCGGCGAGGAGGCGTGGTCGAGGCGGCGTGTCTTGATGCGGGCCATCGGTGGTCGAGGTGGTCGATGGGGAC
>NC_041392.1:474561542-474569070 GCF_002162155.2 Triticum dicoccoides | reverse complement strand
GGGGGAATGGATAAGGGGAGGGGGGTGGCCGGTTGGGCCTGCGCCCGAATGGGCCGGCCAACTAGGCCAGTAGGCCGTGGGAGGGGGTTCCCTCTTTTTTTTGTTTTGTTAGTTTCTTTCTTTTATTTATTTCCTTTTCTGTTTTTATTTATTTTAAAATACTTAGGCAGTTTATAAAATTGTGTTTATTACACCATATTGACTTATGTAAAATATGGCATCTCCCGAACACTTTTGTTTTAAATTTTGAAAAACTTTTATTGTTTGCTTTGATTTTGAAATTTGAATTCGAACGGGATTGAATCATCGCGAGGTTTACGACAGTAAGAGTGGTGATGAGGCATCATTAGCAGAGGTTATTGTAGCTTGATTATCCGGGCGTCACAATTCTCCTCCACTACAAGAAATCTCGTCCCGAGATTTAGGAGGGGAGTAAGGGGGAAGAATAGGTTATGAAATTCTAACGATTCTTCTCGGTATTGGTTGCTCTTCTCGAAGTGGTCGATCCATAGCGCTGATGTCTTCATTCCTATGCATCAATGCATCATGATGAGGTTGTCGTCCTTTCTTCAGGAACTCCATCGTACTTACGATAATGATAAGGGGTAACTACTGAAGAACGGACCTTCAAGGTCAACTACCTAGCAGATAACTGAGAGAATGTGGTAGAAGTAACTCTCGAATAGATACTTAAGAAATTATCGAGAGTAAAGCAAGAAGGTACCATGAGAAGTTTCAAACGGGTAGGCAATCGTTCGATGTCTGAAACAACACGCGAAAGGGGTCCAAAGCAACGAGATTGAATATTGCATCTGTTTCCAGAATAGATCACTAGGACGGTGGCCCGTGAATTACATACGAGGCCACGCGCGAGGAATAACCTTGGGAATATGGGGTGTACAGGAGAGTCAGGTTTCGATCATGTGGAACTGTGGGTTATGGGCCCACCATGTGGTTAAAAGTAGGAAGGGCGATGACGTCTTGCATGATCATGTAAGGAAGGCATGTTATAGGATAGCCTATCAGTTATGTTGGCAACAATATCAGTACCAAGGGCGAGGGACGAAGAGAACCATTTTCCTTCTCGTTGAAACGAGGCGGGCCTATAGGCAAAGTTCTCGTCCATCGGTGGTTACCGGAATGTCATCAACAAAAGTAACAGGGTCTTACTGACAGAATTGTACACGAGGGGTCTACATAAGCAGGGAATTAATACTGCTTAGACCATAATGATCACTAGAAAGGGTAAACCAAGTAATGGAAAGGAAAATATGATTATCAGATATTTCAGGGGTATATCCTTCCCAAGGACAAGCAGAGCATGATAACCATGACATGATGTTAAGTAGAAAAGCCTCTAGGTGAGGGGAGAGAAATTTTCATGACATTATCCATACAACGGTTTTTGGATAGTTGAGCAAGAAACAATTAGCATCGGGCTTCAAATGTTCTTGTTGAAGAACGGAGTACCATAGACATGCTTCGAGATAGCATTGACATGGTCAACAGGTGAAAATCAGACTTTGGAAACAAAAGGATCCATCAGGAACAACTTATAGAATAAGTCTTACCATTTCCCCATGGACGAATGGCTAACCTTCTAAAAGGATACTATAGCAATAGGTCCTCCGAACAGGTGGGCTAGGCATGATATCACCTTACTGGGTTATATAAGGACCAATGTTATGACTCTTGGAAAACGTTCCAACCATCATATCTGGCCGAGATTCAGATCCGATTGGTGTCAGGATAACTCAGACTCATGATGCCCGAGAAGGAAAGGGGGCAACACAATTAGATGAGATGGAGTTGCAAAATTCTCGGGAAATGTACTATGGAAGCAAGTTCTGAATCATGAGTTCATCATTTAACCAAGGAGAGGACGAGGAGGTGGCTGATGAACTCAACGATTATTCATTGAAATTTTCAAAAGATGGATTTCCACACTTATGTGAACAAGGAGATAACATTTGTCAGATCAAATGATGTAATGAGGCATGCTCGAGGAAAACATACACAATTAAACATTGGTTGAAATGTGCACCCGAAATATGGGCTGGGTTGCACGACCAATGTCGGAATTGTGATTCAATAATCAATAGTCTAAGAATGAACGGTCGACCATTAACTCCAAAGCAATAGGGTTGCTAGAAGGGCAGAATCCAAACAACACCGTCCACTTGTTGGTACCCCGTTTGGAATCAACTCGAGGACCAAGAAAGAATGATGATGGGGAGAAGTATCACTATACCAAGAATTCTTAAGAGGTGGAGCAATCCTCACAACATCCTTGACATAAAAGACAGTACTACTTCAAGGTAGAACAAAATACAAGCTGGAAAGCAAATTGCATCCATAACATGAACAAGTTTGTGATGAAAGGGATTAAGGATGTTGTCGGTGGCAACTCAAATTACCAAGGGACGAGGATGGTACTTATCATCATGAATTCGATCGATATCCTAAAAGGAGTCAAATGTTGATGATGATCACGACAAATTTTGTCGAGAGATTTCATGAGGATGTAATCGATCAGCGATGACATCAAGTCAAAGGAATGATGAAGCAAGAGGTCAATGGAAGCACAGATACGACACAAACTCGAAATCAAGCTTGCCTTTCAAGGTGAATTGATATGACAAGGAAAATCGACGTAAGCTTAGCTCATCGTCGAAGTGGTGCTCCGAGAATAAGGTCCAGGTAGCACAGTTAAAATCACCACGACAATGGTATAGCCATACAAGCTAGGAATGGCGTGGTCGGGTACAAACTCGTACTTAAAGAAGATTATCAAGTGTCGTTGAACCGTACTGCAGACTCGGTTCAGTTATCGGTGTTTTTGAGTGTTTAATGACTCAGAGCCCGTGGAAAATTGGATCAGTGCGAATGTAGCACTTGATGAAGAACTCATAAGAAGTTATGTAGTTCCATGATAATCTCGAGATACCAGGGGGTAATACTCGACGATAGATCAAGGTAGAGGTTGGACTAGGGTATTGCTCTGCAGAAGACTAGTGCTTTACCTGGTCCGAGAAATAGAATCAAAGGAGAACAATCATGGTCGAAACCACGGTCGCAAAGGACCAACATAGATACAAGATGAACTTATAACAAGGGGACCATTATTAATACAAGAAGCTTTCATGATAGATTCCACATCGGGTCCATGGGCATGAACACAAAGTTCAAGGTCGACTCCCACTTCTCCAAAGCAGAACCTTACATTCACTTCTCGTTTTGATAATGGTATTAGTGTTGAAAGTTTTACCTGGTGAAGTACCAGATGAGTATGGCCCGTGAAATCTTTCGGGCTCACATAGATTAGTTAAGGCATTGGTTCAACCTATCAAGGCATCTTAGGAACATATACCACAAATTTTTTTGAAGTAATTAACACAAGCTCAAAAGTAGAGCATGGTTCACAAGGCAGAGGATACAATTTTCCAAAGGCATTACGTATCAGGGAAAGAACTTCCAAAGTGATTGAATATGAAAGACGTTGTCGGATAAAGTCCAACAAAGTTCTGATGGTCCATAAAGGATCTGATGTGAGTATCGGCTCACAACCAGAGGAAGAATCAATGCAAAGACATTGGATTATAGAAACAACTGAGTAACTTAGAGCGCAATTGCAAAGGAATTATGATCTACAAAGCGAAGTATCAGAAGCAGACGCTCCGATCGAGGATGGATAAGTTCAATATACTTAGGGGCACAACCGATGACAATTTGATTGGCGAGAACCAGCTCACGTTTGAAATGACGTCTGAGCCGGAAGGATGAATTCTAGGATATGACTGAGGATTGAGAGCATTCACATCATATTGGATCAACCGACTTAAAATGATAATGACAAAGAATGCCAATAAGATTACCAGACTTATAGGATTTAATCCCAATGCAAGCAACCAAGAATTTCAAGAGCAATAGGTTGTTGAGGATCTTCGGAAGATCGAATGGTATTTCAAAAGCTTTTGTGAAATACCATAATCAACTAGGGATGAGCGGATACTCGATGGGTGCGAGAGATTATCCGTAGGGGTATTCAGTTGGCAAAGAACTGCAAGGCAGTAGCCACAAAGTATTCTCGGAACAATAGAGAGAATTTTCGGTGTATCTTGTAATAACAAGAGCAGCCGGGAATAAAGGTAAGAACGACAAGTGTATGTATTTATCCATAAAGATTTATCGGTGGTAGGGATCGCAATGGCGAAGGGCACTAGGGTCTCGGGAAAGCATCAGAGAGTGTCTTCAGAATATTCTGGTGCAGCAGGCGATCATCTGGCCTGAAGGGGCTCTCCGGGAGGAAGTATTTTCGAGAACCTAAAGTTAGATTTTAGCAAAATCATTTAACCCAAATAGAAGAGAGTTTAGAGTCCCAGATTAAAGGTCGAGGAGTAAAAGATCCTAGTACCACCAGATGGCGACGTGGGCCCGTAAGGCACACAGCTAAGTTAGTAAAAGTTTTGCAATGTCTAGACTCGACTTCGGCCAAGGAGTGTGGAAGGGGGATTCCTACAGGCAGTCGGCTCTGATACCAACTTGTGACGCCCCCAATTCAATCGTACACTAGTCATGCACGCAAATTTGTACGATCAAGATCAGGGACTCACGGGAAGGTATCAGAACACAACTCTAAAAACATAAATAAGTCATACAAGCATCATAATACAAGCCAGGGGCATCGAGGGCTCGAATACAAGTGCTCGATCATAGACGAGTCAGCGGAAGCAACAATATCTGAGAACATACATAAGTAAACAAGTAGCCATAGATGGCTAACACAAACTGGGACACAGATCGAAAGAGGCGCAGGCCTCCTGCCTGGGATCCTCCTAACTACTCCTGGTTGTTGTCAGCGGGCAGCACGTAGTAGTAGGCACCTCCGGTGTAGTAGGAGTCATCGTCGACGGTGGCGTCTGGCTCCAGGGCTCCAGAATCTGGTTGCGACAACCAGAAAGAAAGGAAAGGGGGGAAAAAGGGGGGAGAAAGCAACCGTGAGTACTCATCCAAAGTACTCGCAAGCAAGGATCTGCACTACATATGCATGGATATATGTGTAAAGGGCCATATCAGTGGACTGAACTGCAGAATGCCAGAATAAGAGGGGGATAGCTAGTCTTATCGAAGACTACGCTTCTGGTCACCTCCGTCTTGCAACAGGTAGAAGAGGGTAGGTTGAAGTCCTCCAAGTAACATCACATAGCAATAATCCTACCCGGCGATCCCCTCCTCATATCCCTGAGGGAGAGCGACCACCGGTTGTATCTGGCACTTGGAAGGGTGTGTTTTATTAAGTATCTGGTTCTAGTTGTCATAAGGTCAAGGTACAACTCCAAGTCGTCCTGTTACCGAAGATCACGGCTATTCGAATAGATTAACTTCCCTGCAGGGGTGCACCAACTTACCCAACACGCTTGATCCCATTTGGCTGGACACACTTTCCCGGGTCATGCCCGGCTGCGGAAGATCAACACGTCACAGCCCCACCTAGGCTCAACAGAGAGGCCAGCACCCCGGTCTAAACCTAAGCGCACAGGGGTCTGGGCCCATCGCCCATAGGACACCTGCACGTTGCGTACGCGGCCGAAAGCAGAACTAGCCCCCTTAATACAAGAGCAGGCTTACGTTCCAATTCGGCGTGCGCCACTCAGTCGCTGGCGTCACGAAGTGCTTCGGCTGATACCACGACGCCGAGTGCCCATATCTTTCCCACGTAGTTTGTTAGTGCGTATAGGCTCGTAGCCAACTCAGATCAAATACCAAGATCTCGTTAAGCGTGTTAAGTATCCGAACGCCGAACAGGGCCAGGCCCACCTCTCTCCTAGGCGGTCTCAACCTGCCCTGTCGCTCCGCCACAAAGATCCACTCGCGGGTGCTCCACCAGCCGACCCGACTTTAGTCTCCACTTGTATCATGTATAAAGTATATAGTATATACCCGTGATCACCTCTCGAGTGATCACGGCCCGGTAGTATAGCACGGCTGACGGACAAGAATGTAGGGCCACAGATGAATATACTACCATCCTATACTAAGCATATAGGATTGCAGGTAAAGGTAACAACAGTAGTATCAAGGACAGGCTATGCATCAGGATAGGTATAACAGAAAGCAGTAACATGCTACACTACTCTAATGCAAGCAGTATAGAGTAGAATAGGCGATATCTGGTGATCAAAGGGGGGGCTTGCCTGGTTGCTCTGGCAAGAGAGAGAGGTCGTCAATTCCGTAGTCGAACTGGGCAGCAGCAGTGTCGGTCTTGTAGTCTACCGAAGAGAAGAGGGGGAAGAAACAATGAATACCATGTAAACAGATGCATATCGATGCATGACATGACAAGTAACGATGCTAGGCGTGACCTGACGTGGTATGAGGTGATGCCGGTTAAGGGGGGAAACATCCGGGAAAATATCCCCGGTGTTTCGTGTTTTTGGGCAGAGGAGCCGGAGGGGGAAAGTTGCGGGTTCGATAGGTTAGGGGTGTGTGGCGGACGAACGGACTGCGTATCCGGACTCGTCTCGTCGTTCTGAGCAACTTTCATGTAGAAAGTATTTTCATCCGAGCTACGGATTATTTTATATTAATTTTTAAAGATTTTAAATCATTTTCTAGAAATTAGCATAATGAAATTAATTGAGAAATTGCAATTATGATGTCAGCATGACATCAGCATGATGTCAGCAGGACCAAAGGTTGACTAGGTCAACCCTGCAGGTGGGTCCCGTATGTCATAGGTACAATAACCTAATTAATCTTTTAATCAGTTTAATTAGTTAATTAGGTACCTAATGTTTAATTAGTTTAATTAAACAAGATTGATTAAGTTAATTAAGTCAATTAATTAATTAACATTTTATTTACTTATTATTTATCTATTTATTTTTAAGTTCTTTTTTTAATCGTTCTGGGGCGGGGCCCCCTTGTCATAGGCCCCTGGGGGCCTAGCGGGTCGGGCGTGCTACGGGCATGCGAGCGCAGGGGTGCTAGCGGGGCCATTGGGGCCACCGGTCAGTGACCCAGCGGGTGGCCCCGGGCGGTGCCACGTAGGTAGGTGCCGGAGAGAGCTCCGGCAAGCCTCTCCCGCGGCGGCACTTCACCGGAGATGGTCGGAAACACGGTAAAGGGGGTCTCTGGGCCTGTGGTTTGGACCTACGGGTGCGGTCCGGCATCGTGCACGTGATGGTGACGACGGCCGGCGCCGAGGACGACCGGAGCATCGCCGGCTTTGAGCGAGGCGGATGGCCAGTGCGGGCGACGAAGCGCTGGCTGGCGCGGAGCTGCAGCGCGGGGCGAGGAGCAGCGCAGCACGGGGCGACGAGCACTCGCGCCTGGGCACGCGCGGGGCGCGTCCAGGGTGCGGCCGAAGGCGCGGGCACGACCATGGTGAGGTGAGCGAGGTACAGAAAGGAGCCAGGACGCGGGGGGTTTTAACGGCCAGAGTAGAGAGGGGGAGTAGGGGAGGCGGCGGCTCACAGGGGCCGGACGGGGAGGGCAGCGGGCTTGGGGTGGATGGAACGGCGCCGGC
>NC_041392.1:474519924-474560979 GCF_002162155.2 Triticum dicoccoides | reverse complement strand
GCGTCGTGGGGAGGGGAAGTGGGTGACGGGGTGGTTAGGGTTTCGGGGGGGAATGAATAAGGGGAGGGGGGTGGCCGGTTGGGCCTGCGCCCGAATGGGCCAGCCAACTAGGCCAGTAGGCCGTGGGAGGGGGTTCCCTCTTTTTTTTGTTTTGTTAGTTTCTTTCTTTTATTTATTTCCTTTTCTGTTTTTATTTATTTTCAAATACTTAGGCAGTTTATAAAATTGTGTTTATTACACCATATTGACTTATGTAAAATATGGCATCTCCCGAACACTTTTGTTTTAAATTTTGAAAAACTTTTATTGTTTGCTTTGATTTTGAAATTTGAATTCGAACGGGATTGAATCATCGCGAGGTTTACGACAGTAAGAGTGGTGATGAGGCATCATTAGCAGAGGTTACTGTAGCTTGATTATCCGGGCGTCACAGTATGATATCAATATCTTCCTTCACAACATGATCTCTGAGAAAGTGATGACGAATTTCAATGTGCTTTGTCTTCGAGTGCTGAACTGGGTTGTTGGCAATCTTGATGGCGCTTTCGTTGTCGCAGTAGAGTGGCACTTGCTTCAGATGAATGCCATAGTCCATGAGTGTTTTCTTCATCCATAGAAGCTGAGCGCAGCAAGATCCAGCAGCAATATATTCAGATTCAGCAGTGGAGAGAGATACACAGTTCTGCTTCTTTGAAGACCAACATACAAGTGATCGTCCCAGAAAGTGACATGTGCCTGATGTAGACTTGCGATCAACTTTGTCACCAGCATAATCAGCATCCGAGAATCCAACCAGATCAAACTCTGAGCCCTTTGGATACCATAATCCTAGAGTTGGGGTGTGAGCCAAATATCGAAGAATTCGCTTCACAGCTAAGTGATGCGACTCCTTTGGTGCCGCTTGAAATCGAGCACACATGCAAACACTAAGCATAATATCTGGCCTAGATGCACATAGAAAAAGTAAAGAACCAATCATGGAGCGGTATACCTTTTGATCGAACTCTTTACCATTGTCGTCGGGACCCAGATGATGTTTGGCTGGCATTGGTGTTGTGAAGCGTTTGCAGTCTTGCATACCGAACTTCTTCAGGCAATCTTTGAGATACTTCTCTTGAGATATGAAGATGCCGTTGCGTTGTTGTCGTATTTGAAGACCGAGGAAGAACTTCAGCTACCCCATCATGGACATTTGATATTGCTCTTGCATCATATAACCAAACTCTTCACTGTACTTCTGATTGGTGCAGCTGAAGATAATGTGATCCACATAGATTTGGCACACAAACAGTTCACCATCATATGTCTTCGTGAAGAGAGTGGGGTCTAGGGAACCAGGTATGAAGCCTTTGCTCTTCAGGAAGTATTTGAGTGTGTCATACCAGACCCGAGGGGCTTGTTTGAGGCCATACAGTGCCTTGTTGAGCTTGTATACCATGTCAGGGTGTTTTGGATCTTCAAAGCCAGGCGGTTGTGCAACATACACTTCTTCAATCTTGCCATTGAGAAAAGCACTCTTCACATACATTTGATATAGGAGTATGTTATGATGATTTGCATAAGCCAGCAATATGCGTATGGCTTCAAGTCTAGCCACAGGAGCAAATGTTTCATCGAAGTCAATGCCTTCCACTTGAGTATATCCTTGAGCAACGAGACGAGCTTTGTTTCTGACAACTTGACCATGCTCATCTTACTTGTTGCAGTATATCCATTTGGTGCCTATTATATTGTGCTTCCATGGATCAGGACGCTTAACCAGTTCCCATACATTATTCAGCTCAAATTGTTGAAGCTCTTCTTGCATAGCTTGAATCCATTCAGGTTCCATGAAGGCTTCTTCAACTTTCTTGGGTTCTGTTATTGAGACGAATGCGAAGTGCCCACAGAAATTTGCTAGCTGAGTTGCCCTTGAACGAGTGAGTGGACCAGGTGCATTGATGCTATCAATTATTCTTTCAATCTGCACTTCATTGGCAACGCGAGGATGTACAGGGCGAAGACTTTGCTCTTGCTGATCATTGTCGTTGTTAGAAGGAATGTCTTCAGGTTGAGCATTGTCTTCATGTTGATCAGGTGCTGAGATGATAAGTTCTTCTTCAAGATGAGCTTCAGAAGGTATAATTTCTCCAGTTCCCATAAGCTTGATTGATTCACTGGATGGAACTTCATCTAGCACATTTGGCAGTTGCTCTCTTTGTGAACCGTTGGTCTCATCGAACCGCACATCCACTGTTTCAACCACTTTGTAATGAAAGAAATTGAAGACTCTGTAGGAGTGTGAATCCTTTCCATATCCAAGCATAAAACCCTCATGTGCTTTTGGTGCAAACTTTGAGGGGTGATGTGGGTCCTTGATCCAGCACCTTGCGCCAAATACTCTGAAGTAACTGACATTTGGCTTCTTGCCAGTAAGGAGCTCATAAGATGTCTTGTTCAGAAGCTTGTGAAGATAAACACGGTTGATTGTATGGCATGCAGTATCAATGGCTTCAGGCCAGAATTTTCTTGGGGTCTTGTATTCATCTAGCATCGTTCTGGCCATCTCAATGAGTGTTCTGTTCTTGCATTCGACGACGCCATTCTGCTGTGGCGTGTACGGGGCCGAGAATTCATGTGTGATGCCCAAGGTATCAAGATATGTATCAAGGCCAGTGTTCTTGAATTCAGTGCCATTGTCACTTCTGATGTGCTTTATCTTGGCGCCATAATTGTTCATAGCTGGAGTTGCGAAGCGTCTGAAGACATCCTGCACTTCAGTCTTGTAAAGGATTATGTGCACCCAAGTATATCTAGAATAATCATCAACAATAACAAAGCCATAGAGACAAGCAGTAGTAGTAAGAGTTGAGTAGTGAGTGGGACCGAAAAGATCCATGTTTCCCACTCCTATCTCCCGTGGGCGGCAGTGCTGCCGCGCACCCGAACCAGTCAAGTTTCCCACTCCTCTCCACTGCGACTCCACTATCGCGTCTTCCCCATCTCCGGGTCGTTCCAGTTTGGGGCCTCACCGTCGTCCACCGGCCTTGGTGTGCTCGGCACGGTGTGGTAAACGTGGTCAACAACCGAGAGTCATCGGAAGATGATTGTACGTGAGAGGCTGACAGTGGGGACGCACCACGCCCATGGACGCATGCATGCAATTGCATCCTTTTTACCCTGAAAAATAATGTTTTCTCCCCTGACTGTTGGGACCCACCAGCTACATCTTCGCACGCAAGGAAGTGCGTCCTTATTATGGGCAAAAAAATCCCCCCTGACAGCTGGGACCCAGCAACTATATCTTTGCACGCAAGGAAGTGCGTCCTTATCCTCCCTCACAGCTGGGACCCACCTGGTCGAAGCGTACGTACCGCTGTCTATCTTGTCGGAACGTGTACGTACATACTGGTCGATCGGTCTCTCTGCAAGTATGAACCATGGCCGAGTAAGTAGCGGCACATGTCATAGTAGAGCGCCCCACATAGCAGTTCAGACTGTCCCATCTAAACCATGTACACGCACATACAGCCACATGCCAAAAAATACGGCCACGTACGTACATACGAGCGGGGTCTCGAACGCCTACTTGTGCATACGTACGGCCAGGGCTCGTGTACATGGCTGGGTCGGAACGGAGAAGCTGCGCCGTCGTCATGATCATGGGGAGGCAACCGGCTGGGTCGGAACGGAATGCGTCGTCGTGTTCATCGGGAGCCAACCGGCTTGGATGGAACAACCAATGGAAATGAGGCCTGGTGTACCGTAGAATGGAGGAAATGGCCTTGTGTTCAACCGGCCACGGTCGAAACAGGATCCTGTTCATCGGGAGGGGTCTGGCATACCGCAAAATGGAGGAAACAGACTTCTCTTGGACCTCCTACGGTCGAAACGAAGTCCTGTTGATCGGGAGGGGTGTGGCGTACCGCAAAACGGAGGAAACAGACTTGTGTTGGAGCGCTACAGTCGAAGCGGGGGTCCTGTTCATCGGGAGGGGTGTGGCGTACCGCAAAACGGGACTCCACGGGATACTGTTCATCTCCACCATCGACCTCCTCCAGCCTCCACGGGTTACTGTTCATCCACCGTCGACCTCCTGCAGCCTCCACCTGCGACTGTTCATCCACGGGCTCCTGTTCATCCTGCCTCCACCGCACGCTCTTCCACCGGCTACTGTTCAACCAGCCCTCTCCACAGGGTCCTGTTCAACCACCCCTCCACGGGCTATTGTTCATCCAACCCTCCACCAGCTACTGTTCAACCAGCCCTCCATGGGGTCCTGTTCATCCAGCCCTCCACGGGGTCCTGTTTATCCACCCTTCCATGGGGTCCTATTCATCCACCGGCTCGATCGATCGGGGTACTGTTCATCCAGTGGCAACGGCCTCTACTACAAAGGGGTCCTGTTCATCCAACCCCCACTAGGAACTGTTCATCCAAACCCCCCAACAACGCTCACTGTTCATCCAGAGGCAGCATCAATCGGCTTTAGTTAGCAGCAGTAGCAAAGGAATCACTCGGGTTCATTTAACAACAAGGGATCGATCGCTCGGGTTCAGTAACGTAGCTAGTGCAATCGCTCGGGTTCAGTTAGAGCCCAACTCCTCGCTCGGGTTCAGTTAAAGTCCAACGCCTTGCACACATGCGTGTACGTACAAGAGAAACATGCATCGCTCGGCCCCCGACCACCCACCGTAACCGGGAACTCTGCGATATTTTCCTCGCCCTCGCTTCTACCACGGTTTTTTCCGTCATGGATGGCCCAAAGAATGTCATGCAGTCGTGTCTCCGGCCCGCCCAGGATGGAAATCCCATTTTCTGTCATGATTTTTTGTCATAGAAGTAGGACCTCACCACATCTATTATGATACCGGGTTTTGTCACAATTATCATCATAGAAGTGTCATAAGTATGACATAATTTTTTTTCGTTCGGCCCGAAATGTCATGGATGTGTCCTTTTTTGTAGTGTAGTCGGCCTAAATAAAACAAAGATTCGAAGAATAAATACGAGGCTATAAGTAATCATGCATATAAGAGATCAGAACACTGAAATAACTTTCATGGATAAAAATATAGATCTGATCATAAACTCAAAGTTCATCGGATCCCAAGAACACACCACAAAAAGAGTTACATCAAATAGATCTCCAAGAGACCATTGTATTGAGAATCAAAAGAGAGGGAGGAAGCCATCTAGCTACTACCTATGGACCCGTAGGTCTACAATGAACTATTCACACATCATCGGAGAGGCACCAATGAGGATGATGAACCCCTCCGTGATGGTGTCTAGATTGGGTTTGTGGTTTCTGGAACTTGCAGTTGCTGGAATTGATTTTCGTTGACTCCCCTAGGGTTTCTGGAATATTGGGGTATTTATAGAGCAAAGAGGCGGTGCGGGAGGCCACCGAGGTGAGCACAACCCACCTGGGCGCGCCCTGGTGGGTTGTGCTCCCCTCGGAGCTCCCCTCTGGTACTTCTTTGGCCCAACAGGTGTCTTCTGGTCCAGAAAAATCTCCAAAAAGTTCCGCTGCGTTTGGACTCCATTTGGTATTGATTTTCTGCGAAGTAAAAACAAGCAAAAACAGCAACTGGCACTGGGCACTATGTCAATAGGTTAGTCCCAAAAAATGATATAAAGTTGCTATAAAATGATTGTAAAACATCCAAGAATGATAATATAACAGCATGGAACAATCAAAAATTATAGATACATTAGAGATGTATCAGTCTGCTACATTTAGATCCATATGTATTTTGCAAACTTCTATGTCTCCATCCTTGAGCTTTTCACGAATGGAGTTGAAGCGTCTCTTGATGTGTTTAGTCCTCTTGTGGAACCTGGATTCCTTTGCCAAGATAAATGCTCCAGTGTTGTCACAAAAGATTTTCATTGGACCCGATGCACTGGGTATTACACCCAGATCGGATATGAACTCCTTCATCCAGACTCCTTCATGAGCTACTTTCGAAGAAGATATATACTCCGCTTCACAGGTAGATCCCGCCATGACGCTGTGCTTGGAACTACACCAACTGACAGCTCCACCATTCAATATAAATATGTATCCGGTTATTGACTTAGAGTCATCTAGATCAGTGTCGAAGCTAGCATCGACGTAACCATTTACGATGAACTTTTCGTCACCTCCATAAACAAGAAACATATCCTTGGTCCTTTTTAGGTACTTCAGGATGTTCTTGACTATTGTCAAGTGATCCACTCCTGGATTACTTTCGTACCTCCCTGCCAAACTTATGGCAAGGCACACATCAGGTCTGGTACACAGCATAGCATACACGATAGATGTTGGGAAACGTAGCATGCAATTTTAAAAAAATTCCTACGCTCACGCAAGATCTATCTCGGAGATGCATAGAAATGAGAGGGGAAGAGTGAGTCCACGTACCCTCGTAGACCAAAAGTGGAAGCGTTTTGACAATGCGGTTGATGTAGTCAAACTTCCTCTCGTTCCGACCGATCGAGCACTGAACGTACGGCACCTCCGAGTTCTGCACACGTTCAACTCGATGACATCCCTTGAACTCTTGATCCAGCAAAGTGTCCAGGGAGAGTTTCGTCAGCACGACGGTGTGGTGACGGTGATGGTGAAGTGATCCACACAGGGCTTCCCCTAAGCACTACGACAGTATGAACGGAGGTGTAAACTATGGAGGGGGATGCCGCACACGGCTAGGAATCAATGTTGTGTGTTCTAGCGGTGCCCCCCACATATATATAGGTGGGAGAGGGAGAGGGGCAGCAAGGGGCGTCCCAAGTAGGAGTAATCCTACTTGGGCGCCTCCTACAAGTCGGCCTCCCCCCTTCCATAAGTTCTAGAGGGGGAAGGAAAGAGAGGGGGGAGGGGAAGGAAAGAGAGGGGGAGGGGAAGGAAAGGGGGAGGCCGGATCCTCCCCTTTCCTTCTCCCATCCCTCCTTTCCTTTCCCCTTATTTCGGCCTATAGGGGGCGCATCAGCCCCTTAGGGGCTGGTCTGTCCCTCTCTTGGCGCATTAGGCCCATATAGTTTGCCGGGGGTTGCCCGGAACCCCTCCGATGACCCGATACGTATCCGGTACCCCCGGAACACTTCTGGTGTCCGAATACTATCATGCTATATATGAATCTTTACCTCTCGGCCATTTTGAGACTCCTCGTCATGTCCATGATCTCATCCGGGACTCCGAACAACATTCGGTCACCAAATCACATAACTCATATAATACAAAATCGTCATCGAACGTTAAGCGTGCGGACCCTACGGGTTCAAGAACTATGTAGACATGACCGAGACACCTCTCCGGTCAATAACCAACAACGGAACCTGTATGGTCATATTGGTTCCCACATATTCTATGAAGATC
The DNA here is from genome assembly GCF_002162155.2 of Triticum dicoccoides. Classification (NCBI taxonomy): domain Eukaryota; kingdom Viridiplantae; phylum Streptophyta; class Magnoliopsida; order Poales; family Poaceae; genus Triticum; species Triticum dicoccoides. Next base: position 474,553,634 of record NC_041392.1, on the reverse strand, counting down.
TTTATCGGTCGTATCATAATGACAACATACGTTATTCCCTTTGTCATCGGTATGTCACTTGCCTGAGATCCGATCGTCGGTATCTTTATACCTAGTTCAATCTCATTACTGGCAAGTCTCTTTACTCGTTCCGTAATACATCATCCTGTAACTAACTCATTAGTCACATTGCTTGCAAGGCTTATCATGATGTGTATTACTCAGAGGGCTCAGAGATACCTCTCCGATACACGGAGTGACAAATCCTAATCTCGATCTATGCCAACCCAACAAACACCTTCGAAGATACCCGTAGAGCATCTTTATAATCACCTAGTTATGTTGTGATGTTTGATAGTACACAAGGTATTCCCGCGGTATCTGGGAGTTGCATAATCTCATAGTCAAAGGAATACATATATGACATGAAGAAAGCAATAGCAATAAAACTTACTGATCATTATGCTAAGCTAATGAATGGGTCTTGTCCATCACATCATTCTCCAAATGATGTGATCCCGTTCATCAAATGACAACACAGGTCTATGGATAGGAAACTTAACCATCTTTGATTAAGAACCTAGTCTAGTAGAGGCTTACTAGGGACACTGTGTTTTGTCTATGTATCCACACATGTATCAAGTTCTGGTTAATACAATTCTAGCATGAATATAAACATTTATCATGATATAAGGAAATATAAATAACAACATTATTATTGCCTCTAGGACATATTTCCTTCAGTCTCCCACCTGCACTGGAGTCAATAATCTAGTTTACATCGCCATGTGATTTAACACCAATAGTTCACATCTTTATGTGATTAACACCCATAGTTCACATCGCCATGTGACCAACACCCAAAGTGTTTACTAGAGTCAATAGTCTAGTTCACATTGCTATGTAATTAACACCCAAAGAGTACTAAGGTGTGATCATGTATTTCTCATGAGAGAAGTTTAGTGCATGGGTCTGCCATATTCAGATCCGTATGTATTTTGCAAATTTCTATGTCTACAATGCTCTGCATGGAGCTACTCTAGCTGATTGCTCCCACGTTCAATACATATCTAGATTGTGACTTAGAGTCATCTAGATCAGTGTCAAAGCTTGCATCGATGTAACTCTTTACGACGAACTCTTTGTCACCTCCATAACCAAGAAACATTTCCTTAGTCCTCTTTAGGTACCTATGGATAATTTTGACCGCTGTCCAGTGATCTACTCCTGGATCACTATTGTACCCCCTTGCCAAACTCATGGCAAGGTACACAGTAGGTCGGGTACACAACATGGCATACTTTATAGAAGCTATGGCTGAGGCATAGGGAATGACTTTCATTCTCGCTCTATCTTCTGCCGTGGTCGGGTTTTGAGTCTTACTCAACTTCACACTTTGCAACACAGACAAGAACCCTTTCTTTGACTGATCTATTTTGAACCTCTTCAAAAAAATTGCCAAGGTATGTGCTTTGTGAAAGTCCTATTAAGCGTCTCGGTCTATCCCTATAGATCTTGATGCCCAATGTTTAAGTAGTTTCACTAAGGTCTTTCATTGAAAAATTCTTATTCAAGTATCCTTTTAAGCTATCCAGAAATTCTATATCATTTTCGATCAACAATATGTCATCTACATATACTATCAGAAATGCTACGGATCTCCCACTCACTTTCTTGTAAATACATGCTTCACCATAAGTCTGTATAAAACCATATGCTTTGATCACCTTATTCCAACTCCGAGATGCTAGCACCAGTCCATAGATGGATCGCTGGAGTTTGCACACTTTGTTAGCTTCTTTAGGATCAACAAAATCCTTTGGTTGCATCATATACAACTCTTCTTAAGAAATCCATTAAGGAATGCAGTTTTGACATCCATTTGCTAGATTTCATAGAATGCGGCAATTGCTAACATGATTCGGATAGACTTAAGCTTCACTATGGGTGAGAAAGTCTCATCGTAGTAAACTCCTTGAACTTGTCGAAAACCTTTCACGACAATTCGAGCTTTGTAGACAATAACATTACCATCAGCGCCAATCTTCTTCTTGAAGATCCATTTATTCTCTATGGCTTGCTGATCATCAGGCATGTCAACTAAAGTCCATACTTTGTTATCATACATGGATCCCATCTCAGATTTCATGGCCTTAAGCCATTTTGTGGAATCTGGGTTCATCATCACTTCCTCATAGTTCGTGGGTTCGTCATGGTCTAGTAACATGACTTCTAGTATAGGATTACCGTACCACTCTGGTGCGGAACGTACTCTGGTTGACCTACGAGGTTCGGTAGTAACTTTATCTGAACTTTCATGATTATTATCATTAGCTTCCTCTCTAGTTGGAGTAGGCATCACTGGAACTGATTTCTGTGATGGGCTACTTTCCAATTCGAGAGAAGGTACAATTACCTCATCAAGTTCTACTTTCCTCCCTCTCACTTGTTTCGATAGAAACTCCTTCTCTAGAAAGGATCCATTCTTGGCAACAAAGATCTTGCCTTCGGATATGTGGTAGAAGGTGTACCCAACATTTTCTTCTGGGTATCCTATGAAGATGCACTTCTCCGATGTGGGTTCGAGCTTATCAGGATGAAGCTTTTTCACATAAGCATTGCAATCCCAAACTTTAAGAAACGACAACTTAGGTTTCTTGACAAACCATAGTTCATACGGTGTCCTCTCAATGGATTTAGACGTTGCCCTATTTACTGTGAATGCAGCTGTCTCTAATGCATAACCCCAAAATGATAGTGGTAAATCGGTAAGAGACATCATAGATCGCACCATATCTAATAAAGTATGGTTATGGCGTTCGAACACAACATTACGCTGTGGTGTTCCAGGTGGCGTGAGTTGTGAAACTATTCCACATTGCTTCAAATGAAGGCCAAACTCGTTACTCAAATATTCGCCTCTGCGATCAGATCGTAGAAACTTTATTTTCTTGTTATGATGATTCTCCACTTCACTCTGAAATTCTTTGAACTTTTCAAATGTTTTAGACTTGTGTTTCATTAAGTAGATATACCTATATCTGCTCAAATTATCTGTGAAGGTCAGAAAATAAGGATACCCGCCGCGAGCCTCAACACTCATCGAACCGCATACATCGGTATGTTTTATTACCAATAAGTCATGAGCTTGCTCCATTGTTCTGGAGAACGGAGTTTTAGTCATCTTGCCCATGAGGCATGGTTCGCAAGTATCAAATGATTCATAATCAAGTTATTCCAAAAGCCCATCTGCATGGAGTTTCTTCATGCGCTTTACACCAATATGACCTAAACGGCAGTGCCACAAATATGTTGCACTATCATTATCAACTTTGCATCTTTTGGAATCAATATTATATATATATGTGTATCACTATGATTGAGATTCAATAAACTATTTACATTGGGTGTATGACCATAGAAGGTTTTATTGATGTAAACATAATAACAATTATTCTCTAACTTAAATGAATAACCGTATCGCAATAAACATCATCCAATCATATTCATTGAAAGTGCTAGTTATCGACTAGAGGGGTGAATAGGCGATTTTTATGTAAGTCTTCAAAACACTAGGTCTTGAAGACATACAAATGAAATGAACCTATTGATAAGCAGCGGAAGATAGACTACACTAGACAGGACATAGTTAAGTAAGCAATGTAGTGAAAGTACGAAGACTATCAGCAGCTAGGTAGTATGTATCATGATGGAAGACAGTATGAAGCCAAACAGTAAATAGTCTTCACACGGTGAAGTCAATCAGACCATACAGGCAAGCCATGACTTCACGAAAACAAACTGAACAGTAAAGGGAAGTGGGAGATAGAACCAGTTGCTTGGTGGAGACAATGATTTGGTAGACCAGTTCCAGTTGCTATGACAACTATACGTATGGTTAGGGAGGCTAAGATTTAACTCAAAAGACCGCGTCTTCACCTTATTCCCCTTGATCTAAGGACACCCAGTCCTCGCCCACTCACTCTAATTAGTCTTCGAGGTAGACTTCCAAATCTTCACAGACTTCGTTCACCGGTGATCCACAATGACTCTTGGATGCTCAGGACGCGACGCCTAACCGGCTGGAGGATTCACAGTCCTCAAGTGTAACAAGTCTTCAGGTCACGCAGACAGAAAGACTTAAGTGATGGCTAACACTCTTTGGCTCTGTATGTTTTGGGCTTTGTCCTCGCAAGGATCTCTCTCTCAAATGCTTCGGAGGTGGGTTGCTCTCAAACGACAAAAGCCGTGCACTAACTCTGAGCAACCACCAATTTATGGTGTAGGAGGTGGGATATTTATAGCGAGGAGGCAACCCGACCTGATATGTCCGAAATGACCCTGGGTCACTAAGGTACCGACATGTGTCCAACGGTCGGATTTCAAACACACGCAACAACTTTACTTGGGCTACAAGCCAAGCTGACTCATCCTGCTCTGGATAAGATTTGCTCTCATTGTCTTTGCTCGAAGACATAGGATTTTGGTTGAGCATCACATCAGTCACTCTAACTTTGTTCACTTGGACCCCACTTAACAGTATGGTGGTTCCTATGACTCAACAAAGAAGAAAAGGAAACTACAAAACAACTATATCTTCACACTCCATAGTCTTCAAGTGAATGTCTTCACATGTCACAATCTTTATCGTGAATGTCTTCATGAACCACCATTGTCTTCAATGTCGTCACACATTTTTAGGGGTCATCTCTGGTAGGTAAACCGAATCAATAAGGGACTACTACCTGTGTTATCCTGCAATTCTCACAAACACATTAGTCCCTCAACTAAGTTTGTCGTCAATACTTCAAAACCAACTAGGGTGGCACTAGATGCACTTACAATCTCCCCCTCTTTGGTGACTGATGACAAATTGGTTGAAGTTTTCAACGGGGATAAAACTATGTGAAAGTTATAGATCAAAGTCATTGTCTTCATAAGTTGCAAAAGGCTCCCCCTGAAGATGTGCATATAAGTAGTTTGCTTTTGAATGCAAATGCACATGGCAGGTTTTACTTTGTGGAGATCCTCTTCAACTTATGAAGACAATTCATCATGCATATATAAACATAACAAAGATAATGACATGCACAATTAAAAATGGGCATCTGCAGAATGACTTCATGCGGAATTTATCATCACTGTCGGCGTTCTGGGAACGGGGGTCCCCAGACTTGCCTGCCTGCGGCCTGCGGTGTGGCTCAAGCGGGAGCCCAGCGCGGCCCATCTTCATCAGCTTAAGCTCAAAGACCCTCATGAGGGGCCAAGCCTCACGGGGCGGACGACAGGAAGCTTCCTCAGAGGCAGCCTCATCAGGCAGGCTCGCAAGGAGGCAGAGAGATCAAGGTAGGGGTACCTCGCGAGGAACCTGCGACGCAAGCCATGACGATCGAGACCAGGCGGGCGCCAGGCGGGCACCGGCCTGCGCAATGTCCTTGTTTCCCCTTTGGTGCAAAGGGGGAAAGCACAGGCCAAGGCATTAGGCAAAGGTTACCATTCCAGTGCAACGAGACCAAGACCAGACAGACGGCAGGACGGAGGCCACTGTGGAGCCCAAGACGGCATCATCGCCAGTGCTTTTTGCTGCCGAAGACCACCTTTGGTCAGGATAACTTGTACTAGATGTTCCCCTTCGAATTGGCCAATTGTTGGCGCCCTTACCGCTCATTATTTGGGGAGAGGCCCAGGGCCTCTATAAATAGAGCTAGCCACCATAGAGTAGAGAGACTCCCGGAGAGATCTGGTAGAACCCCAGCAGAGAGAGAGAAAGGCGACTAAACTCACCCTAGCAGTTCATCGCACCAGCTCAAGAACACCTCTCGCGAGGCTGTTCTTCCCTTGTACTGTCCATCATCAGCCCCAGAGGCAATCCACCACACCACACACTGGAGTAGGGTATTACACCACAACGGTGGCCCGAACCAGTATAAACATTGTGTCTCTTGTGTTGTTCATCATTTTCATCTTAGTTCGCATGAGAGGATCGGACGTAGATCGGTAGGGGAGATATCTCCGCGCGCACCCCAGTGTTCGAACCTCAAGGGTCTGCCGGAACCCGAAACCCGACATTTGGCGCGCCAGGTAGGGGTGCGCCAGAATCTTCCTTCCGCTGTTCGCGTGTGATCTTCCGTCGTGTCCATGGCTGACGCTCGTCGGGCTCGCGCCGAGCGCCGGGCTGCTCACGCCGCTCGCGTCGCCCAGACGGCGCCCGTCGGTGGCCCCCCTCGTCGTTCCCCATCGCCCGCCGCCAACGCCGCCACCGGCCCGGCGGGGAACAAGCAGCCGGCCTCGTCCCAACACCGCTCGGTGCGGCGGGATGGCCGCACCGCCACCACGTCGCTGACTCCAGCAGGCTCGTCGTCCCACGCCCGTCGCGCACCCATGGACGCGCACGCCTCACTGCTCTTGGCGCGGGAGCTCCTGCACTATCACCCCGTCGAAGAACTCTATGAGGACTGGCTCACCCGCATCACCGAGCTCGTCAGTGCCGCAGGGGGCTCCCCCTTGCAGTCCCTCTTGCTGCCTCACCCTCCGTCCCGTGCAGGGGCGAGGATCAGGAGGCGCCTCCGCCGCCTCCTCTCCAAGAAGGTGCCTTGGCTCCAAGGCGGTAGCCCCAGGGCAAGACCCTCCACGTCCGGTGCCAGCGCAGCAAGAAGGGAGCTGCCAAGAGATCCCATGTCCCCGGGAAGGTTCTCGCGCGCTCCCAGCGCCGGCGCCCCAAGATCGCGCCCCAGCGCCTCCATGACAAAACCCCACACTGCTCCCAGTGGCGGCGCGTGGTGACCCGCAAGAACGAGTCCAGCACCAGCAAAGGGCGCCGGTGGCCACGGCGGGCTGCCTTGCCTTCACCCCCGAGCTGCGCAGCATCACATGGCCAGGCAAGTTCAAGCCTGACCTCCCTCCCTGCTACGATGGCACAGCAGACCCCGCTGAGTTCCTGCAGCTCTACGAGCTGGGCATCGTAGCCGCCAACGGAGATGAGAAGGTCTTGGCAAATTGGTTCCCCATGGCGCTCAAGGACAGCGCCCGCACCTGGCTCCTGAACCTGGCACCCGACACGATCTCCTCCTGGAGCGTGATGCGCACCCGCTTCATCGCCAACTTCCAGGGCACTCGCGACTGGCCCCCGGCCGTGAGCGACCTACGCCACATCAAGCAACAGCCAGGAGAAACCCTGTAGAAGTACATCCAGCGCTTCAACTACGCTCGCCTCAAGATCCCCAAGGTGACTGAAGAAGCCATCATCTCAGCCTTCTCCGACGGCGTGCGCGACGTCAAGATGAAGGAAGAGCTAGCAATCCATGAAGACATGTGCACATCCCTAGAGCTGTTCAACTTGGCGACCAAGTGCGCCAGGACTGAGGAAGGGCGTCTCTCCCTTCTCGAGCTCCCGGTAGCCGACCCGGAAGAAAAGAAGCTCAAGGCCAAGGACGTGAAGCGCAAGGGGGCTGCCATGCTAGCAGCGGAACCGGACACCAAGCGAGGCAGGGATCAGCCTGAGTCATCTAAGGGCGGACGGTACTGCGTGTACCACGACCTCCACACCCACAACACCAATGAATGTCAAGAGCTCAGAGCTGTGTGAGATGGGCGAATCGGCCGACGCCCAGAGCGCAATGACATGGGCTATGGCCGAGGAGGAGGAAGAGGCGGTGGACGATGGGAAGACCGTTGCCTTTGCCAGGGGTGGCGTGGCCGCCCTCGCGAGGACCACTGGCAGGACCAGCCTCGCGAGGGAGGCTGGAGGGACCAGCCTCGTGAGGACTGTCCCCATGGCAACGCAGGCCTCCCTCCTCTGCCGCCTCCATCGAGGAGGAACGAAGACCAACACCAAGACGATGGGGCCGGGGGCTTCCAAGAGCCGCGTGCAATTGCTTGCATCCTGGGCGGCGTCCAGGCCCCAGCCTCACAGCGCATCTTCAAGAAGTTTGCTCGCGAGGTGAATGCAGTCCTTCCCAAGCTTGAGGCCACGCGCCCTCTCAGGTGGTCTTTGTGCGCGATCACATTCAGTTCCGCAGACCAGCTCAAGTGTGCGGCAATGGCCGGAGTCCTCCCGATGCTTTGCTCCCTAGTCATTAGCAGCGTGCAGGTCACAAGGACCCTCATCAATGGCGGAGCGGGACTCAACGTCTTGTCCGTTGAGACGTTCGACAATCTCCAAGTGCCATACGACCAGCTTCAGCCGACCAAGCCTTTCTCAGGACTCACCGATGGTTCCACTGTTCCAATTGGGCAGGTTCGCCTTCCGGTCACCTTCGGGCAACGCAACAACTACCGCACCGAGCTCATCGACTTCGACGTCGCTCACATCCGCCTGCTGTACAATGCCATTCTCGGGTACCCAGCCCTAGCCAAGTTTATGGCAGTGACTCACCATGGTTACAATGTCCTCAAGATGCCAGGAAGCGGTGGAGTCATCACCGTACCCTATGAAGAAAGGGACGCAGTGTGCTCGCTCGAGCGTGCGTTCCAAGCCACAACAATTGAAGACCCAGATCGCAGGAGCGGGAGGCCTCCTGAGGCAACCCTCAAGAAGGAGAAGACCTCACCTGGCCAGAGCCACAAGGAAGTAGGCACCTCCGGAGGTATTGTGTCAGGATTCGCGCCCGATCAGGGAGCGCCGCCCTCTCGCGCATAGGAAGGCGCGCCCGGCGCCCTCCTCAGGCAGGGCTCGGGGGCTCTCTCTTGGAGAGCCACCGACCTTGAAAAGGTCGTGGGGGAGGCGCTTAGGCACCACTTGGAGGGGTGCTTTTAGGCACGCTTCCCTTAGAAAGGTACAAGTCAAAGGAGACCAAACCCTCAGGAGTTCATCACAAGGAACACCCAAGAGCTACAGGAGTCCAGAGTCATGCGCGGCAGCCGCTGCTTACCTGCCGTGGCCCCACATCTAGGTGAGGATGGAGGACTGCGCGTCTGCGCCGACGTACCAGGGCTCAACCGAGCTGCGTCCCAGGAGCGCCTATGGCCTTCGGCCGTAGGGCGCTGTGTGGGACCACCCCACAGCTACGTTCACATGCCCTTCGGCCTGCCGAGCGCGGTCGCCGCACATCAGCGCCTATTGAGGAGCATTCTGAAGGCTCAAGAGGTCAGGCATCGCGCGGTCCTGGCGGAGGTGGCGATGGTCCCCGAAGACCTGCGCGTGCCACCAGAGCCTCCCGAGGCCCCTGGGCCTGGGGGCTCATGAGGGCCAACATCTTCACCGCGCATCGCTCACTTCCTCAGCATCACTTCATCTTCAACATCACCAGGTGACATCTTCCAGAGTTCTAGTTTCAGCTGGGAGCGCCCACAGGGCTGCACCATTCCCAGGCCGCGTGGGTCTGTCCCCGCAACATGTATCCATTTTGTTTATGCCCTTTATTTACCTTGTTGGGGGCGCCCCTCGGGCTGCATCATCCCCAGGCCGCTCAGGCCTGACCCAGTGGCGGTTGCTTTTACCCGCGCTTGCTTGAAATTGGATTTCCTCCTATGTGCTTAACATATCTGACCTAATCACCTCCTCGATCAACGCCTATTTGAAGAGCCGCTCGCTCAGGCACGACACGTGCGCACGGGTCCGTCCCTGCAGCGTTGATAAACCTGAGTGGTCGAGCTCTGGCCGCGGCACCCCCGCACGGCGCAATCTCACCAGGCCCTCAGTGCCCTGACTGCTCCCTCGGAGTGATCATAGGTTGGCTGGCGACCGTAATGATAGGCCTTGTTTCTCCTCTTGATTGGTCTGCAGGACCTACTCCAGGAGCAACATTGGGGGCATCATGAGCTCTCTCTCCCTCTCCTCGGCACGGACCGCTTGCACGTTTAAAGGGGGGGTACCTGAGCATCGCGACTCATGGGCTCCTACTGGCTCTCCAGCCCTCACCCCCTAGCCTTGACCAACGGCATCGCGACCTATCATACCAGCAGCGGCTGAGCTCGCTCGAGGGCCAGGACCTGAGGACGTAGAGCGTTAAGGAAAGTGCGGGGGAGTGGGAGGAAGCTCGCGAGGGCCTAACCCAGCAGTGCCTCGACCACCGCCTCTCGGGCCAGGCGCCTCTCCGAGGAACTACGTCAGACACACAAGATAAGTTGTGCCGTCGCAAAAGCTAGACCAGCGCAGCGCTAAATCCCTGCCCAGTGCAACTCTGTCACGGCGACGCTACCTTCCTTTCTCGCCCAGCAAGGATTGCTTGAGCGCTAAAGGGGACCTCCCGAGCATCGCGACTCGGGGGATCTTATCGGACCTCGGGCCGCTCACCTCCTGGCCTTGACCATGGCATCGCGACCTAGCATACCAACGATGGCTGAAGCTTGCCTGGGGACTGGGACCTGTCAGCGTAGAGCGCCAAGTCCTCGTGAGGATAGAAAGGGGGAGCTTAGCCGGAACAGAACAGACACCTCACGCCAATTCATATTAAGGATATAGTAATTACAAAAGCATGGCAGACGCCTTACATACCCCCGCGGGGTGTTGCTTTAATTCCTTGCAGGGAACAAAAGGTGATAACCCTAAGGAATGCTACATGCTAGCACCTCCCCAGGTGACGTCATCATCAATGGTGGGCTGCCCAGTGCCGGCGCCAATCTCATCCAGATTAGTGGCGTCGGCAGCCCGATGCAGCTGCCTCACTCCGAGCGCGGCGCGAGCTCGGAGGCTCGTAGCTGTCGTCGCTCGTCTCCGGGGTCGCGAGGAGTTCGGGGGAGCCGCTGAAGCCCGTAGTCCCTCCGCTGCTGCCTGAGGAGCTGCAGGAGGACCAACGGGCGGGGCTGGTCCTCGCCAGTTCGTCACCACTGCCGCTTCCTTAGGGCAGCATTCCAGTCGGCGTCCTTCTGCATCAAAGACCTTGGAGAACATCAAGGAGGCACTGTCATATTCAAGATGGATCACCAAGGCGCCGTCCGCGCGACAGACCCGGGAAATCTCACCCAACCCCGGGTCATGAAGACCTTGCCCGGAGCGACGATCGCGACCTCTCCGGTTGCAGGGGTGCCATAGTCGGCGTGCTGCAGCCAGAGCTCCAGGGCCCTGCTCGGCGGCATCTCGAAGGCGAAGGAGGGAGGAAGGCGGATCCATGAAGTTGGAGGCATGGCGACGTGAAGCACAAGCTCGCGAGAGGAGCGCTCCGCATGGACTCCAGGGGGGACGACGCGCACCACTGTGACTCGCCGGCATCGGCGGCGACGCTGTAGGTGTTGCTCGGCACCCTCCCCCCTGGGGCCTACAACGCAGGCGTGCAAGTGCAGCGGAAACCCAGGCGGCGGCCGCTCGTACCACGGCCTTGACACCACCTGCCTAGCGCCTTCGCCCCGGTGACAAAGGATTGGCCGCTTCTTCGGCGGGAGGGGGTCAGGACCCTCTCTGGGGGGCCTTTCCCTTCTCCTCAGTTGAAAACCGGCAGATCGGTGCCATTGGCGCAAGAGGAAGCAAGGATGAGGAAGAAGAAGAAGAGGAGTGACGGAAAGGGGTGAACCGGCGAAGCTCACGCGGCCCTGTACTTATAGCCGGGGAAGGCCAACCGCCGAGCACCATGACCTCAGGTAATCATGACCCATATCTTTGCATGCAGGGACTTGTCAAGTCATGCAGTTGCCGAGGCGTCATGGAAAGTGCAGACGCCCACGCCCAATCAACCGCCACGCGGCGCCCAAAGCCACAGGGGCCTACGGCGCTTCATGCTTGCCCCTTCGCTTCTCAGCTAAGCCAAGCCCGCATGCGCCTTGGGCCCGGGGGCTACTGTCGGTGTTCTGGGAATGGGGGTCCCCAGACTTGCCTGCCTGCAGCCTGCGGCATGGCTCAAGTGGGAGCCCAGCGCGGCCCATCTTCATCAACTCAAGCTCAAAGACCCTCGCGAGGGGCCAAGCCTCACGGGGCAGACGACATGAAGCTTCCTCAGAGGCAGCCTCATCAGGCAGGCTCGCGAGGAGGCGGAGAGATCAAGGCAGGGGTACCTTGCGAGGAACCCGTGACACAAGCCATGACGATCGAGACCAGGCGGGCGCCGGCCTGTGCAGTGTCCTTGTTTCCCCTTTGGTGCAAAGGGGGCAAGCACATGCCAAGGCATCAGGCAAAGGTTACTATTCCGGTGCAACGAGACCAAGACCAGCCAGACGGCAGGACGGAGGTCACCGTGGAGCCCAAGACGGTGTCATCGCTAGTGCTTTTGGCAGCCGAAGACCACCTTTGGTCAGGATTACTTGTACTAGATGTTCCCCTTTGAAATGGCCAATTGTTGGCGCCCTTCCCGCTCATTATTTGGGGAGAGGCCCAGGGCCTCTATAAATAGAGCTAGCCACCACAGAGTAGAGAGACCCCCCAGTGAGATCTGGTAGAACCCCAGCAGAGAGAGAGAGGCGACTGAACTCACCCTAGCAGTTCGTCGCACCAGCTCAAGAACACCTCTCGCGACGCTGTTCTTCCCTTGTACTGTCCATCATCAGCCCCAGAGGCAATCCACCACACCACACACTGGAGTAGGGTATTACACCACAACGGTGGCCCGAACCAGTATAAACATTGTGTCTCTTGTGTTGTTCATCATTTTCATCTTAGTGTTCGAACCTCAAGGGTCTGTCGGAACCCGAAACCCGACAATCGCATCACAAAGTAGAAGCAAAAGTAGTAGACGACCATCAAGTTTAAGTTTTACAATTCAAAAGCCAAATAGTTTCAAAACAAGAGTTGTAAAAACTTAGCAAAAATAATGCAACCACCCCATATGGACCCGCTTGAAGACTATCAACCTCATATGCTTCTCCCCTTTTGTTAGTAATGACCAAAAAGTTTTGAAGACATAGAGGATCTACTCGTTCCCAGTTGGAGTGGATGATGGAGCAGGGTCAACGTTGGAGTTCGGTGGTGCAGACGGGCCTGAAGCAGAATCCTGGTGCAGTGCAGCCAAAGTTGGTGAAGTGGTGTCATCCTCTTCATCGACGACTCTCGCAACAACAGTTGCAGTCGAAGAAGAATGTTCAGAATCCTTAATGGATGGTGTGTGACGCCAGCTTGTAGTTTGTGGAGGACTGGAGTCAAACTTGAAGCTCTCTATGAAGCCATCTTCGTGAAGGTCATCTTCAGAGTGGAGCAATGTGAGGTTCTTCTAGGACCGCCGATAGGCTTCATGCGTAACGAAAGAGTTCTTGGTCGCTAAGTTGTGAATGTGATTAACATGCACCAAGATACTCTGCATCTGACGCTTCAGCCAGTCATGATGCATGTCCTGCTTTTGATATAAAGACACTAGAAGCTCATGGTTGTTGAGGACACGAGGACGCTTCTGAGGCCTTTGAGCAATGGTGCTGGCAGTGGATTCAGTGTTGGCATGGTGCAGCATACGCAAGTTGCCAGCCAGAGGATAAGCTGGAGTTGCGGCATTTGGCACATGAATCCCTTCAATAGGCTGCGTGAAGCTTTGGAATTCTAGATTCTGAAGGTGGAGTGGCTTCTTTGCTGGCTCGGGGTAGATGGCTTTAATGGACATATCAACATCATGCAGAAATATAATATGGTTGTGCGCTGAAGGTTGATAGTCGATGGTTGAATGAAGCTTGATCAAGCGCATCACCCATGGAGCATAAATTTCAGGCCAAAGAGATCAATCCCAGAGGCAGCAAGCTGTCGGATGAAGAAATCCTGAGTGTTGAATCTGATGCCATTGATGATATAGAAAACCAATGTCTTCATGGTGCCTTCAAGTTTAGCTTTAGAATAGTTTCCTTTGATTGGCCAGAGAGTACGCCTTAGAATATTATAGACTGTGCATGGCAAGTACTCAAGGTCCTTAACAAAGAACTCCTTGGGGTATTCAGCATCTTGGGGCAATGGCTTCATCATGCTCAGCATTTGGCTCATGTTGGGCTCAAGCTTCTGAAAGATGCTTTGCAGTTCGTTCAGATGAAGCTGACAACCAGGTTCGTACAACTCATCTGGAGTGGGCAAGGAGGTAAGCTCAATGATGTCCTGAGCTTTGGCTTCATGATGAATATCTCCTGTCATCCACTCAAGGACCCAAGTCTTTGGATCCCTGTTGTAGCCTCAAATATGCAATGTTGCATAGAACTGGAGTAGACGTTCTTCATTCTAGTGCTCCTTGTGAGTCACAAATGGTAGCAGCCCAACATCCCGAAAATAATCAAGAGCCTCTTCGAGGCATGGCTGCCCAGCCATAGCATCACCATCCAGACGCTTATGCAGAAAAATCCGGTCCTGGTTGTATAAGATACAAGAGTAGTAGCTTCGCTGGTGATGGCTCCAAAACCTGTGAGAGGATATATTTGGCTTCGTGTACGAGTTCTTGGCACTGTCAAAGAAGGTGTTGTGCTCTCTAAAGCTGAGCACATTGAACGAGCCCTAAGTTGTTGCAGCACTTGGAAGCCTTGGCAATCTTGGCTTAGGCTTCTGAACTTGAGGCCTCTGCTCCACATGATAATCATATTGTGGGCCGAGAGCAGTTGGTGGAACCATGATAGGCCATCTGACAGTCACCAACTCACCATGATTGAATGCGCATTCCATAATATGAGGCCTTGGTGGAGGAACAACGTCATCAGAGATGATTGGCTACACAATGGAGTCAGTTGCAACATTGGATTAAGGCTCCACATTGTCTTCAGCCATGACAGTGTCATTGGCTTCAGTAGAGTTGGTTGTGGCAGCCTCATTGTTTTCACCTCCATCTCTTCAACAACTAGAGGGTTGGGCATGATCACATTCTCATCTGGTGGGACTGGATCACTGGCAGGGGGTGTGGCTTCTCTTTCATCTTCTACTTTTTCTTCGGCTGATGCAACCGGAATGTCTTTGGCAGCTTTAGCTTCAGACTCAAATGCAGACACAAAATGGGTGGCTTCAGGGAACACTTGACGTGCTACTAAGCTGGTGTGCTGCACATCCTCTTCTGGAATGCTTGTCATGGAGACATGTGGCCTGAGGCCTTTGCAAAGCCTGCGAAATGTTGGTGACGCTTTTGGAGAGGGAGTGGTTTGTTCCATGTAATTGTCATCATCAAGTACCGGAGTGGTGAATTGAGATGGTGGAGTACGTGGGGTCTCATCTTGCAGAGGGATGTCTTGTTGTTGTTGCTCAACCCATGAGTCATCTTGAGCAACTAGCGTCAATGGATGAACAATGCTAATAAGTTCACTGCTCGTGAGTGCAGGCGATGATATCGACTTGGGTTCAAGCTAAGGAAGGACTTCATCATCATTCACATTGTCTTCATGACCAATGTCTTCAGCTACGTTGGGGTCAACAACTGGAATCTCTTCACTTTCTGGAGCCTCTGTTGAAGCAGGCTCATGAATCACAAGGCGGCGCTCGTGGTTGTCAGGTGGAGCAACAGATATTGGCTCAACATTGAGTGGTACTTGGGCAGAGGCACGCTCTTTCTTTGACGACTTTGAAGCCTTAGTCTTCAACTTCTTCTTGGAGGGAGCATCATCAGATGTATCTTTGAGCTTCCTCTTTCTGGCTTCGGCTTCGGCTTGCATTGTCTTCTTCTGCTCGGAAGCTGCTGAGGGGACCTTTGGCTTCGAGCCAGTCATACTGGCAGGGAAGACTATGCTTGGTCATTCCTGCTGCTACGTCTTCAGCTTGCGTTGGTTTTCCCCGAAGAGGAAGGGATGATGCAGCAGAGTAGCGTAAGTATTTCCCTCAGTTTTTGAGAACCAAGGTATCAATCCAGTAGGAGGCCACGCTCAAGTCCCTCGTACCTGGACAAAGCGATATCTACTCGCAACCAATGCGATTAGGGGTTGTCAATCCCTTCACGGTCACTTACGAGAGTGAGATCTGATAGATATAATATTTTTGGTATTTTTGGTATAAAGATGCAAAGTAAAAAGTAAAAGCAAAGTAAAAAAGCAAAGCAAGATTAAAGTGATGGAGATTGATATGATGAGAATAGACCCGGGGGCCATAGGTTTCACTAGTGGCTTCTCTCAAGAGCATAAGTATTCTATGGTGGGTGAACAAATTATTGTTGAGCAATTGACAGAATTGAGCATAGTTATGAGAATATCTAGGCATGATCATGCATATAGGCATCATGTCCGTGACAAGTAGATCGAAACGATTCTGCATCTACTACTATTACTCCACTCATCGACCGCTATCCAGCATGCATCTAGAGTATTAAGTTAAAAATAGAGTAACGCCTTAAGCAAGATGACATGATGTAGAGAGATAAATTCATGCAATATGAAATAAACCCCATCTTGTTATCCTCGATGGCAACGAAACAATATGTGCCTTGCTGCCCCTTCTGTCACTGGGTAAGGACACCACAAGATCGAACCCAAAGCTAAGCACTTCTCCCATGGCAAGAACTACCAATCTAGTTGGCCAAACCAAACGGATAATTCGAAGATACTTGCAAAGATAACCAATCATACATAAAAGAATTCAGAGAAGATTCAAATATTATTCATAGATAGACTTGATCATAAACCCACAATTCATCGGTCTCAACAAACACACTGCAAAAAGAAGATTACATCGAATAGATCTCCAGAAGAGAGGGGGAGAACTTTGTATTGAGATTCAAAGAGAGAGAAGAAGACATCTAGCTACTAACTATGGACCCGAAGGTCTGAGGTAAACTACTCACACTTCATCGGAGAGGCTAGGATGATGTAGAAGCCCTCCGTGATGACGGCCCTCTTCTGGCGGAGCTCTGGAACAGGCCCCAAGATGGGATCTCGTGGATACAGAAATTTGCAGCGATGGAATTAGGTTCTTGGCTCCTGTTCTGGTTGTTTGGGGGTACGCGTGTATATATAGGAGGAAGGAGTACGTCGGTGGAGCACCGAGGGGCCCACGAGGTAGGGGGCGCGCCCTAGGGGGGCGCCCCCACCCTCCTGACCTCCTCTTTGACTCCCTGGAGTAGGGTCCAAGTCTCCTGGATCACGTTCGGTGAGAAAATCACGTTCCTGAAGATTTTATTCCGTTTGGACTCGGTTTGATATTTTGTTTCTCCGAAACACTAAAATAGGCAAAAAAACAACAATTCTGGGCTGGGCCTCCGGTTAATAGGTTAGTCCCAAAAATAATATAAAAGTGGAAAATAAAGCCCAATATAGTCCAAAACAGTAGATAATATAGCATGGAGCAATCAAAAATTATAGATACGTTGGGGACGTATCAGGCATCCCCAAGCTTAATTCCTGCTCGTCCTCGAGTAGGTAAATGATAAAAAGAGAATTTTTGATGCAGAGTGCTACTTGGCATAATTTCAATGCAAATCTTCTTAATTGTGGTGTGAATATTCAGATTAGAGGGATTCAAGACAAAATTTTATATTGACATAAAAATAATAATACTTCAAGCATACTAAGAAAGCAATTATGTCTTCTCAAAATAACATGGCCAAAGAAAGTTATCCCTACAAAATCATATAGTCTGGCTATGCTCCATCTTCACCACACAAAGTATTTAAATCATGCACAACCCCGATGACAAGCCAAGCAATTGTTTCATACTCTAACTTTTTCAATCTTCACGCAATACATGAGCGTGAGCCATGGATATAGCACTATAGGTGGAATAGAATGGTGGTTGTGGAGAAGACAAAAAGGAGGGGAAGATAGTCTCACATCAACTAGGCGTATCAATGGGCTATGGAGATGCCCATCAATAGATATCAATGTGAGCGAGTAGGGATTGCCATGCAACAGATGCACTAGAGCTATAAATGTATGAAAGCTCAAAAAGAAACTAAGTGGCTGTGCATCCAACTTGCTTGCTCACGAAGACCTAGGGCAATTTTGAGGAAGCCCATCATTGGAATATACAAGCCAAGTTCTATAATGTAAAATTCCCACTAGTATATGAAAGTGACAACATATGAGACTCTCTATATGAAGAACATGGTGCTACTTTGAAGCATGATATATGAGTATATCATGGTGCTACTTTGAAGCACAAGTGTGGAAAAAGATAGTAACATTGCCCCTTTTATTTATTTTCTTTTTTTGGGCCTTCTTTTTTTCTTTGGCCTTTCTCTTTTTTTATTGGGACAATGCTTTATTAAATGATGATCATCACACTTTTATTTATTTACAACTCAATGATTACAACTCGATTCTAAAACAAAGTATGACTCTATATGGATGCCTCCGGCGGTGTACCGGGATATGCAATGAATCAAGAGTGACAAGTATGAAAAATTATGAATGGTGGCTTTGCCACAAATACTATGTCAACTACATGATCATGCTAAGCAATATGACAATGATGAATGTGTCATGATGAACTAGATGGTGGAAAGTTGCATGGCAATATATCTCGGAATGGCTATGGAAATGCCATAATAGGTAGGTATGGTGGCTGTTTTGAGGAAGGTATATGGTAGGTGTATGATACCGGCGAAAGGTGTGCGGTATTAGAGAGGCTAGCAAAGGTGGAAGGGTGAGAGTGCGTATAATCCATGGACTCAACATTAGTCATAAAGAACTCATATACTTATTGCAAAAATCTAGAAGTTATCAAAGCAAAGTATTACGTGCATGCTCCTAGGGGGATAGATTGGTAGGAAAAGACCATCGCTCGTCCTCGACCGCCACTCATAAGGAAGACAATCAATAAATAAATCATGCTCCGACTTCATCACATAACGGTTCACCATACGTGCATGCTACGGGAATCACAAACTTTAACACAAGTATTCTTTAAATTCACAACTACTCAACTAGCATGACTTTAATATTATCACCTCCATATCTCAAAACAATTATCATGCTTCAATCTTTTCTTAGTATTCAACACACTCAAAAGAAAGTTTCACAAATCTTGAATACCAAGCATATTATTATTAAGAAAATTACCATGCTATTAAGAAACTCTCAAAATAATTTAAGTGAAGCATGAGAGATCAATAGTTTCTTTAAAACAAATCCACCACCGTACTCTAAAAGATCTAAGTGAAGCACATAGAGCAAAATTATAATGCTCAAAAGATATAAGTGAAGCACATAGAGCAAAACTACATAGCTGAAAAGATATAAGTGAAGCACATAGAGCAAAACTACTTAGCTCAAAAGATATAAGTGAAGCACATAGAGCAAAATTACTTAGCTCAAAAGATATAAGTGAAGCACATAGAGTATTCTATCAAATTTTAATTCATGTACGGCTCTCTCAAAAGGTGTGTACAGCAAGGATTATTGTGGAATAGTAAGACACAAAGACACAAATAATACAAGACGCTCCAAGCAAAACACATATCATGTTGGTGAATAAAAATATAGCTCCAAGTAAATTACCGATGGAAGTGGACGAAAGAGGGGATGCCTTCCGGGACATCCCCAAGCTTTGACTTTTTGGTGTCCTTGGATTATCTTGGGGGTGACATGGGAATCCCCAAGCTTAGGCTCTTTCCACTCCTTGTTCCATGATCCATCAAAAGAATTCACCCAAAACTTGAGAACTTCACAACACAAAACTCAAAATAGAAAACTCGTGAGCTCCGTTAGCGAAAGAAAACAAAAGACCACTTCAAGGTACTGTAATGAACTCATTATTTATTTATATTGGTGTTAAACCTACTGTATTCCAACTTCTCTATGGATTATAAACTATTTTACTAACCATAGATTCATCAAAATAAGCAAACAACACACGAAAAACAGAATCTGTAAAAAACAGAACAGTCTGTAGTAATCTGTAGCTAGCGCAAGATATGGAACCCCAAAAATTCTAAAATAAATTTCTGGACGTGAGGAATTTATCTATTAATCATATTCAAAAATAATTAACTAAATATCACTCTTCAAATAAAAATTACAGCAGTTCTCGTGAGCGCTAAAGTTTCTGTTTTTTACAGCAAGTTCAACAAGACTTTCCCCAAGTCTTCCCAACGGTTCTACTTGGCACAAACACTAATTAAACACAAAAAACACAACCAAAACAGAGGATATATAATTTATTTATTACTAAACAGGAGCAAAAATCAAGGAATAAAAATAAGATTGGGTTGCCTCCCAACAAGCGCTATCGTTTAACGCCCCTAGCTAGGCATAAAAGCGAGGATAGATTTAGGTATTGCCATCTTTGGTAGGCAATCCATAAGTGGCTCTCATGATAGTTTCATATGGTAATTTTATTTTCTTTCTTGGAAAGTGTTCCATGCCCTTTTTTAATGGAAGTTGAAATCTAATATTCCCTTCCTTCATACCAATAATCGCACCAACCATTCTAAGGAAAGGTCTACCAAGAATAATAGGGCAAGAATGATTGCAATCTATATCAAGAGCAGTGAAATCTACGGGCACCTAATTCCTATTTGAAACAATAAGAACATCATTAATATTTCCCATAGGTTTCTTAATAGTGGAATCTGCAAGATGCAAGTTTAGAGAGCAATCATCAAAATTATGGAAATCTAGTAAATCACACAAAGTTTTGGGAATAGTGGAGACACTAGCACCCAAATCACACAAAGCATAAAACTCATGATCTTTAATTTTAATTTTAATAGTTGGTTCCCACTCATCATAGAGTTTTCTAGGGATAGAAACTTTCAACTCAAGTTTTTCTTCATAAGATTGCATCAAGGCATCAACAATATGTTTGGTGAAGGCTTTATTTTGACTATAAGCATGTGGAGAATTTAGCACGGATTGCAACAAGGAAATAAAATCAATTAAAGAGTAACTTACATAATTAAATTCCTTGAAATCCAATATAGTGGGTTTAGCAACATCTAGATTTTTATTTCTTTCAATCCCACTTTCATCAATTTCATCATTAAGATCTAAATACTCCGAATTTTTAGAACGCCTTCTAGGTAAAGGAAGATCATATTCAGTTTTGTCAAGATTCATATTGCAAAACAAAGATTTAATAGGGGACACATCAATAAATTTAGATCTTCATCTTGATTTTCATAGGAATTGGAGGAACACGCTTTAATAAAGGCATCTTTGGAAGCACGCATCCTAGCGGTTCTTTCCTTGCACTCATCAATGGAAATTCTCATGGCTTTGAGAGACTCATTGATATCATATTTAGGAGGAATAGATCTAAGCTTTAAAGAATCAACCTCAAGAGAAATTCTATCAACATTTCTAGCCAAATCATCAACTTTAAGCAATTTCTCTTCAAGCAAAGCATTAAAATTCTTTTGTGAATTCATAAACTCTTTAACACTATTCTCAAATTCAGAGGGCATCTTATTATAATTTCCATAAGAGTTGTTGTAGGAATTCCCATAATTATTAGAAGGATTACTAGGATATGGCCTAGGATTAAAATTCCCTCTATAAGCGTTGTTACCAAAATTATTCTTACCAACAAAATTCACATCCATAGATTCATTGTTATTCTCAATCAAAGTAGACAAAGGCATATCATTAGGATCAGAAGAAACACTCTTAGTAGCAAATAATTTCATAAGTTCATCCATCTTTCCACTCAACACATTAATTTCTTCTATCGCATGCACCTTTTTATTAGAAGATCTTTCAGTATGCCATTGAGAATAATTAACCATAATATTATCTAGGAGTTTAGTAGCATCTCCTAAAGTGATTTCCATAAAAGTGCATCCCGCGGCCGAATCTAAAAGATTTCTAGAAGCAAAATTCAATCCGGCATAAAAAATTTGTATGATCATCCACAAATTCAAACCATGAGTAGGGCAATTACGTATCATTAATTTCATTCTCTCCCAAGCTTGTGCAACATGTTCATGATCAAGTTGCTTAAAGTTCATAATATCGTTTCTAAGAGAGATGATCTTAGCGGGAGGGAAATACTTAGAGATAAAAGCATCTTTGCACTTGTTCCATGAATCAATACTATTTTTAGGCAAAGACGAAAGCCAAGCTTTAGCATGATCTCTAAGCAAAAAAGGAAATAGCTTCAATTTAACGACATCATTATTGACATCTTTTTTCTTTTGCATATCACATAAATCAATGAAGCTATTCAGATGAGTAGCGGCATCTTCACTAGGAAGGCCGGCAAATTGATCTTTCATAACAAGATTCAACAAAGCAGTATTAATTTCACAAGATTCAGCATCGGTAAGAGGAGCAATCGGAGTGCTAAGGAAATCATTATTATTGGTATTGGTGAAGTCACACAATTTGGTAGTATCTTGAGCCATCGCGACAAACAAGCAAACTAACACACGAGCAAACAAGAGCAAACGGGCAAAAGAGGCAAATAGAAAGGGAGGATAGAGAGAGAGAGGGCGGATAAAATGGCAAGGGTGAATTGGGGGTTGAGGAAAACGAGAGGCAAATGGCAAATAATGTAATGTGAGAAATAGGGATTGTGATGGGTACTTTGTATGTTGACTTTTTGCATAGACTCCCCGGCAACGGCACCAGAAATCCTTCTTGCTACGTCTTGAGCTTGCGTTGGTTTTCCCCGAAGAGGAAGGGATGATGCAGCAGAGTAGCATAAGTATTTCCCTCAGTTTTTGAGAACCAAGGTATCAATCCAGTAGGAGGCCATGCTCAAGTCCCTCTTACCTGCACAAAGCGATAGCTACTCCCAACCAACACGATTAGGGGTTGTCAATCCCTTCACGGTCACTTACGAGAGTGAGATCTGATAGATATAATATTTTTGGTATAAAGATGCAAAGTAAAAGGTAAAAGCAAAGTAAAAAGCAAAGCAAGATTAAAGTGATGGATATTGATATGATGAGAATAGACCCGTGGGCCATAGGTTTCACTAGTGGATTCTCTCAAGAGCATAAGTATTCTACGGTGGGTGAACAAATTACTGTTGAGCAATTGACAGAATTGAGCATAGTTATGAGAATATCTAGGCATGATCATGTATATAGGCATCACGTCCGTGACAAGTAGATCGAAACGATTCTGCATCTACTACTATTACTCCACTCATCGACCGCTATCCAACATGCATCTAGAGTATTAAGTTAAAAATAGAGTAACGCCTTAAGCAAGATGACATGATGTAGAGAGATAAATTCATGCAATATGAAATAAACCCCATCTTGTTATCCTCAATGGCAACGATACAATACGTGCCCTGCTGCCCCTTCTGTCACTGGGTAAGGACACCGCAAGATCGAACCCAAAGCTAAGCACTTCTCCATGGTAAGAACTACCAATCTAGTTGGACAAACCAAACGGATAATTCGAAGAGACTTGCAAAGATAACCAATCATACATAAAAGAATTCAGAGAAGATTCAAATATTATTCATAGATAGACTTGATCATAAACCCACAATTCATCGGTCTCAACAAACACACCGCAAAAAGAAGATTACATTGAATAGATCTCCAGAAGAGAGGGGGAGAACTTTGTATTGAGATTCAAAGAGAGAGAAGAAGCCATCTAGCTACTAACTATGGACCCGAAGGTCTGAGGTTAACTACTCACACTTCATCGGAGAGGCTAGGATGATGTAGAAGCCCTCCGTGATGACGACCCTCTTCCGGCGGAGCTCCGAAACAGGCCCCAAGATGGGATCTCGTGGATACAGAAAGTTGCGGCGATGGAATTTGTTTTTTGGCTCCTGTTCTGATCGTTTGGGGGTACGTGTGTATATATAGGAGGAAGGAGTACGTCGGTGGAGCACCGAGGGGCCCAATGAGGCAGGGGGCGCGCCCTAGGGGGGCGCCCCCACCCTCGTGACCTCCTCTTTGACTCCCTGGAGTAGGTTCCAAGTCTCCTGGATCACGTTCGGTGAGAAAATCACGTTCCCGAAGATTTTATTCCATTTGGACCCCGTTTGATATTCTGTTTCTCCGAAACACTGAAATAGGCAAAAAACAACAATTCTAGGCTGGGCCTCCGGTTAATAGGTTAGTCCCAAAAATAATATAGAAGTGGAAAATAAAGCCCAATATAATCCAAAACAATAGATAATATAGCATGGAGCAATAAAAAATTATAGATACGCTGGAGACGTATCACCTACCGTTAAGCTTCGGGTATGGCTTCAGCAGACTTCTTTTTCTTGGCAACTGTTGGATTACGGGTTTCAGAAAACCCTTGAGGTTCGAACACTGGGGTGCGCATGAAGATCTCTCCCCCCAGCTCACGCTCTCGCAATGATCCCAAAGCCTAGCTCGCCGAACCCAAGGAACAAGGGACACAAGAGTTTATACTGGTTCAGGCCACCGTTGCGGTGTAATACCCTACTCTAGTGTGGTGTGGTGGATTGCCTTGTAGGCTGGGGATGAACAAGTACAAGGGAAGAATAGCCTCCTGAGGAGAGGTGTTATTGAGCTCGATGAGCTTGTGTGGCTCGGGATGATCTAATTGATCTGTCTCCAGATGATCCTCTCTCTCTCTTTCTCGATGAGCCCCCTGGCTATGGTGGTGGCTAGCCCTATTTATAGAGGCCAATTCAAAGGGGGACAACGAGTACAAGTTATCCTGACAAAAGGTGGTCTTCACCTGCCAAAGGTTCTGGTGGTGACGCTATCATGGGCTCCGTGGTAAACTCCGTCTTGCCGTCCTTCTGGTCTTGGTATCGTTGCACCGATATGGAAACCTTTGACTGATGCCTCGGGACTCCTCACCTGCGCCTGCCTCTTTAGCACCGAAGAGGAAACTGGCACTCTGCACCCATTGGCACCCGCCTGGCCTTGGTCATCATGGCTCATGTCACAGGAACCTCATGAGGTGCCCCTTGCCTTGATCTCTCCGCTCCTTGCAAGCCAGCCTAATGAGGCTGCCCCTGAGGAGGTCTTGTGTCATATGCCTCGCGAGGGTCTTGAGCCTTGGTTGATGAAGATGGGCCATACCAGGCCGCGGGTGGAGCCATGCCCTAGGTCGGAGGCAGGCAGGCAGGTCTAGGTACCCCCGTTCCCAGGACGCCGACAGTAGCCCCAAGGACGAAGGTGTGCGCGTGCTTGGCTTCGCTACGAAGCCAAGGGGCAAGTGCGGAGCGCCGCGGGCCCCAATAGCCTGTGTCCTTGATTGATGTGTGGCGATTGGTAGGTCGTGGGTGTCTCCGCTTCCCCACGCTGCCTGGGCAACTGCCTGACTTGACGAGTCCATGTTGCATGCAGAAAAAGGTCATTATTACCTTAGATCGTGGAGGCCGGCGGTTGGCCTCCTCCTAGCTATAAATGGGAAGGAGGGCGGAGCCCTCGTCACCCATCTCTTCCTCCACTCATCCTGCATCTCCTTCTTCCTTCCTTCGCAGCTGCGCTGCATCACCCATGGTGCCGATACGGCGGTTCTCCGCCGACGAGAAGGAGAAAGCCCCCCACGAAGAGCTTGGGCCTCTCCCGTCGAAGAAGAGGCTGGCTCGCTCGCGTGATGTCACTGTATGTCCAGAGGTGACGACGCCTTGGTACGAATAGCCTCCCCCGGGCTATCCCTTCCTTTGTACACCCAGGCAGAGGGCTCCAGTGGAGGTAGCAGGGAACGACGACCCCCGCGCCACGGCCACGGTGGCCGTGTAGTAGCAGCGCACGCTGCCGCCCCATAAACCCACGCCGAGGGCTCCTCGCGAGAACTCGTGCTGTGGGCGGCGATGCCACCGAGCACATGGCTCCAGTTTCCATTGTTCTTCACTGACGTGATGCCGCCGAGGGGGGCGATGGAGCTGTGGCTACAGCATGCTGGGCGCGACACCCCGGTGATGGGGACAGAGGTCGAGGTTGTCTCCCCCGACAAGGTCTTAACGACCCAAGGACGGGGTGAGGTCGCCCGCGTCTGCTGCGCGGAGGGAGCGCTTGCCATCCATTTCGAGTACGACGGCGCCTCCACGCTGTTCTTCAAGGTCTTCGGCAAGGAGGGCAATCGCCTGGATTGCTGTCCTAGAGGGGGCCGCCAGGACGATGCAGTGGCAGGCGCTCAGCCCGCCCTTGGTCCTACCGACAGCTCCTCCACCAGCAGCGGTGGCTCCTGGTGCTCCAGCGAATCTCCCGAGCCCGACGAGACTCCGGAGACAAGCGACGACAGCTACATGCCCCCAAGCTCACGCCGTGCCCGGAGCGCAGCAACGATGTCTGCCCGCCACCGTCATTGATCTGGATGGGGTTGGTGCCCGCCCCTCGTGGCCCACTGTTGATGATGGCGTCGACGGTGATGCCTGCAGATTGGGCTCATAGAAACCTTCTTCTTTTGTTTCCTTCAAGGAGTCGAGATGAACCCCATGGGGCGTGTAAAGAGTCTGTAGTGTCTTTTGTTAATATTTCCCTTATTATGAAGATCTATGACTGCGTGTCTTGCTGCGGCTCAGTCCCCCCTTTCCGTCCTCGCGGTAGCCTAGTGCTCTAAGCCAACAGGTCCCGGTCCCCAGGCAGGCTGCAGCCGTCGCTGGTATGCCAGGTTGCGATGTCGTGGTTAAGGCCAGGAGGTGAGCGACCCGAGGTCCAGTAAGAGCTCCTAAGGCGCGATGCTCAAGAGTTCCCCTTTAGCATGCAAGCAACTACCTGAAGGTAGGAAAGGAAGGCGACGTCGCCGTACCAAGGCTGCGAGAGGGGGGAATCATGTGTAGCGGCACTTAGCTGATCCGGGTGTGAGACTTATCTTAGCGGTCCAAAGTCGACTCCTTGTGCCGCGCGAGCTTCATGTGCCAACTGGGTTGAACTCGCACAAGTCTCCCCCTCCTTTCACGCCCTTCTATGTGCTATGCGTCCTCCAATTCTGTCCCTCGAGCGAGCTCAGCCGCCACCGGTATGCCAAGTCGCGATGCCATGGTCAAGGCTGGGGGTTGAGGCCTGGAGAGCCAGTAAGAGTTCCGGAGTCACGATGCTCAGGAGCACCCCCTTTAATGTGCAAGCGAATTGTGTGAAAGAAAAGGGGGAGCCTGCGGTACCGTCCACCATCAGCCTTCGGTGGTTCTTGTAGGTTAGTGCGAAGGAGGAATACATGCTGCAACCGCACTCGTCGGTCTGCCATTGGTCGTTCCGCAAGAAGGTGAAGGCACCGAGGGCCTGGTGAGGTGACATGCGCGGGGCGTGCCGCGAGCCAGAGCTCGACCGCTCAGATTTGTCAGCGTTGCAGGGACGAACCCGAGCACAAGCGCCATTCCAGCATGGGTATCCTCCATTGCGGGTTGAGCAGGGGGCTGATGGGCAACGCGGGTGGCCGCGATGGATAATGAGCAAGTGATGACCATGAAATGACTCAAGCAAGGAGGCAGGTTAGCTCAGATGGATGCAAGAACGATACATGCCACCGGGACGGACCCGAGCGGCCTGGGGATGATGTAGCCCGAGGGGCGCCCCCAACTGAATGAACTAAAAAGAGTCACCTGATAATGTTGTTGGAGTGGTGTTGGAGTAGCCGATGATGCATGCCGAAGAGTCGCTCCTCACGAGCCTCCAGAACCCCGAGCCTCAGGAGGCCCCGGGGGCTCAGGTGGTTCCTTGAAGACCATCGCCATCTCTGCCAGGACAGCGTGATGCCTAGCCTTCTGAGCCGTCAGAATGCTTCGCAGGTGGCGCTAGCAGGTGACGGCCACGTTCGGCAAGACAAATGGCATGCGAACGTAACTGTGAGGTGGACCCTCGCACCGACCAACACGCGAAGGCCAGAAGTGCTTCTAAGATGCGGCCCTGTTGAGCCCTGGAATGTCAATGTAGATGCGCAGCCCGCCGTCCTCGCTAGGATGGGGGGCTATGCCAGGTGGTGCGTGGTGGTTGCCGCGTATGGCCCTTGCCTCTTGAAGCTCCTGGGTCGTCTTGACAATGAACTCCTGAGCGCAGGGCACTCCTCGCCTAGCACCCTCCTGAGGGAAATGTGTGGCGAAGCACACCTCCACATGGTACCCGAGCGCCTCCCTCATGATGTTGGCCAGGTCTGAGGCTCTCTAGAAGAGAGACCCCGAGCCTTACCCGAGGAGGGAACCGGGCGTGCCTTCCTATGTGAGGGAGGGAGGCGCCCCAGCTGTGGGCGCAGGTCCTGAAGTGGTGCCGCTGGAGACGCTACTCTCCTGAGGCCCCGGGAGGAGTAGCTACTTCTTCTTCTTGGGGATGGCCTCAGGAGGGTACATCATGCCTTCGTTGTCGGGGTCTTCGATCGCGGAGGCTTGGAAGGCGCGCTCAAGGGAGCACACCGCATCTCTTTCTTCATAGGGGACCGTGATGATGCCTCCACTCCCCGACATCTTGAGGATGTTGTGGCCATGGTGGGTCACCGCCATAAACTTGGCCAATGCTGGATACCCAAGAACGACATTGTACGGCAGACGGATGTGGGCGACGTCGAAGTCGATGAGCTCGGTGCGGTAGTTGTTACGCTGGCCGAAGGTGACAGGGAGGCAGACCTTCCCTATCGGGGTGGTGGAGCCATCGGTCACTCCTGAGAAAGGTTTCATAGGTTGTAGCTGATCGTATGGCACTTGGAGGCTGTCGAATGTCTCGACGGACAGGACATTGAGCCCTGTGCGGTCGTCGATGAGGGTCTTGATGACCTGGACGTTGCTGATGATGGGTGAACAAAGCATCGGGAGGACGCCGGCGGTTGTCGCGCACTTGAGCTGGTCCGCTGAGCTGAAGGTGATGGCGGACTTGGACCACCTAAGTGGGCGCGTGGCCTCGAGCCTAGGAAGGACCGCATTCACCTCATGAGCAAACTGCTTGAAGATGCGCTAGGAGGCTGGGGCCTGAGCAACGCCCAGGATGCAGGCGATAGCACGCGGCTCCTGGAAGCCCCCAGCCCCCTTGTCCTGATGGTGGTCATTGTTCCTCCTTGGTGGTCGCGGCAGTGGAGGGAGGCCAACATTGCCCTGAGGTCAGTTTTCATGAGGCTGGTTTCTCCAGGCGCCCTCATGAGGTTGGTCCTGCCAGTGGTCCTTGCGAGGCATGTCGCGCCACTCCTGACGGGGGCCACGGTCGTCCCAGCGTCCCCCACTTTGTCCTCCTCCTTGGCCGTTGCCCCGATCGTTGCACTCGGGGCGCCAACCAAAGCATCCATCTCGAATGGCTCTGAGCTCCTGGAAGTCATTAGTGTTGTGGCTGTGTACGTTGTGGAAGGCGCAAAGCGGACGGCTGCCCTTAGACAACTCGGGGTGGTCCCAGCCGCGCTTCGAGTCCAGATCCTCCGCAAGCACGGCTACTCCCTTGCGCTTCACGTCCTTGGCCTTGGCCTTCTTCTCTTCAGGGTCAGCCGCAGGGAGCTCGAGGAGGGAGAGGCGCCCCTCCTCAGCTCTCGCGCACTTGGTCCCCATGTTGAACATCTCTAGGGCCGAGCATAGCTCTTCGTGGATGGTGAGCTCCTCCTTCATCTTGATGTCACAGACGCCATCGGAGAACGCGGAGATGATGGCCTCATCCGTCACCTTGGGGATCTTGAGGCGGACGCTATTGAAGCGCTGGATGTACTTTTGCAGGGTTTTCCCCGATTGCTGCTTGATGTGCCACAGGTCGCCTGCGGCTGGTGGGCGGTCGCGAGTACCATGGACGTTGGTGACGAAACACTCGCGCATCTCGCCCTAGGAGGAGATCGATCCCGCGGGAAGGTTCAGGAGCCATGAGCGAGCGCCATCCTTGAGAGCCATGGGAAAGCAGTTCGCCATGTCTTTTTCATCGCCGTTGGCTACCTCAATGCTCAGCTTGTAGAGCTGTAGGAACTCCGCAGGGTCGGGGTGCCATCGTAGCGCGGAGGCAGATCCGGCTTGAACTTTCCTGGCCAAACGACGGTGCGCAGCTCAGGAGTGAAGGCTCGGCAGCCTGCTATGGTCACCGGAGCCCGTCGTGCCGGTGGAATCTAGTTTTGGCACCCACGCACCGCTGCGGCAGGCGGCCTGCAGTCTTGTCATGGTGGCGCGGGGAGTGTGGGAGCGTTTTCTTGCGGTCGAGGGACCTCCTGGCAGCTTCTTTCTTCGTGCACGGGCACACGGCGTGACAGATCACGCCGCGGGACCATGCATCTTGGGGCGAGGACACCGTCTTGGTGCGGAGGATGCAGGGCACTCCGTGAGCCGGGCATCTCGGCATGAGGGCGCCATCTTGATGTAGGGGCGGTGGAGGCGCTCCGTGAGCTACGTCTCCCGCGGCTGGAGGCGGGCGAGGTAGTGAGAGGGACGGTGCAGGAGAGCCCCCAGCGGTGCTGACGTGCTCGGCGACGCGGTCCAGCCAGTCTTCGTAGAGGTCGTCGATCAGGCGGCAACGCAGGAGCTCGCGTGCCATGAGCAACGCGGCCTGTGCATCCGTGGACGCACGACGAGCATGGGAAGATGAGCCGGCCGGAGTCAGTGACGGGGTGGCGGTGCGGCCGTCCCGCCGCGTAGAGGGGTGCAACGATGACGCTTGCTGCTCGTTTGCTACCGGGCCAGTAGAAGCATTGGCAAAAGGTGATGGAGAATAGCGGGGAGGTCCACCAATGGGCGCCATCTGGGCGACGCGAGCGGCAAGGGCGGCGCGGCGCTCAGCACGGGCTCGGCAAGCATCTGACATCGATGTGATGGAGCCGCGGAACGTGGATCGACAAAGGGAAAGCTTCAGCGCACCCCGGCCTGGTGCGCCAAATGTCGGATTACGGGTTCCGACAAACCCTTGAGGTTTGGAGACTGGTGTGCGCATGAAGATCTCTCCCCCCCAACTCATGCTCTCGCAACGATCCCAAAGCCTAGCTCACCGAAACCAAGGAACAAGGGACACAAGAGTTTATACTGGTTCGGGCCACCATTGCAGTGTAATACCCTACTCCAGTGTGGTGTGGTGGATTGCCTTGTAGGCTGGGGATGAACAAGTACAAGGGAAGAACATCCTCCTGAGGAGAGGTGTTCTTGATCTTGATGAGCTTGTGTGGCTCGGGATGATCTGAGTGATCTATCTCCAGATGAGCCTCTCTCTCTCTCTCTTTCTCGATGAGCCCCCTGGCTATGGTGGTGGCTAGCCCTATTTATAGAGGCCCGGTTTCTCTCCTCAAATATTAGGTGGGAAGGGATCCCACAACATCCAATTCGAAGGGGGACAACGAGTACAAGTTATCCTGACAAAAGGTGGTCTTCATCTGCCAAAGGTTCTGGTGGTGACGCTGTCGTGGGCTCTGTGGTGACCTCCATCTTGCCATCCTGCTGGTCTTGGTCTCATTGCACCGATATGGAAACCTTTGCCTGACGCCTTGGGAATCCTCACCTGCGCCTGCCTCTTTAGCACCAAAGAGGAAACTGGCACTCTACACTCGCTGGCGCCCGCCTGACCTTGGTCGTCATGGCTCACGTCACGGGAACCTCATGAGGTGCCCCTTGCCTTGATCTCCCCGCTCCTCGCGAGCCATCCTAGTGAGGCTGCCCCTGAGGAGGTCTTGTGTCGTCCGCCTCGCGAGGCTTGGCCCCTTGCGAGGGTCTTGAGCCTTGGTTGATGAAGATGGGCCGTACCAGGCTGTGGGTGGAGCCATGCCCTGGGCCGCAGGCAGGCAGGTCTGGGTACCCCCGTTCCTAGGATGCCGACATCAGCCATCTTGGGGTCGATGCCAGGATGCCCAAGAGGCTTTCTCTTTTCAGCTTCATTGTGTGCTTGCACACATTTTTGCGCATAGTACTTCATGCGCTCGCATGAGCCTTTTGCTTCTTCATGCTTCTTGTTGAATTCGGCCTTGAGGTCATTCATCATGTTCTTGAAGATTTGCACATCAGCCGCACTGAGCTTAGCCATGTGCTTCTTGAAGTGTGCCTTCTCATAATCAATCTTGTTCTTGAGCTTGACGATTTTCTGAGCCAGAGCAAGTTCATTTGCAATGGCTCCATGAAAGGTGACGCTGATGTCCACTAGCAGCTGCAGATCATCAATGTTGATGCTCTGGTCCTCAAACCATTCGTCAATGAAGTTGTTCAGAATGTCAGCATCAAAGCGAGACAGATCTTGGAAGATCTCAGCCTCTTGCTTGCTCTTGATCAACATCTCTAGAGCTTCATCACCAAGATCTTCATCACTGGACAGATCAATGTTATTATTTTCATTTCCAAGAATGACAACTGGAGTTAGGTCATGCCCTGAAATCTTCTTGGGCTTCTTGGTATTCTTTGTCTTCCCGGAGACATGAGACAAGTCTTTAGATTGCACACTGGGTTTAGGAGGTTCAGTCTTCAATGGCTTCATAGTCGAAGAAGTTGGTGCGGCAGAGGGCTTTGAAGCTTTTTGCTTCTTCTTCTGCTTCGGTGGTGCAGGAGCATCCTCAGAGTCTGCATCATCAGCAGATTGTTCCACCATGGCGCTCTGAGCAACAATATGGGAGAGGAGCCCATCGAAGCTATTAAAGGGGCCGATGACATTAGGATTGGCGTCACGTGTGCCATCTGGCCTTGGAGCAGAAAAACCAGTGTTGAAGTGGAGTCCTAGCTCCTTCCTATTCTTGGCAGATGACTCTTTTGCGAACTGAAAGTTGCGGTTGAAGAGATTGTCGTCACGACACCATAGAAGAGATGATGGGTCAGCATTTTCTGGCATAGGTGCTCGGACCATGCAAGGATAGAAGCCTTGCGCAATAGCTTCAGGTTTTGACTTGGGTTGCAGATTCCTGTAAAGAATATCGCCCATGGGCGCTTGATAGCAATCTTCTTAGTATATTCAGGAGTGAAGAAGTTGTACTTGAACCATTGTTCAGCCCAATATCTTCAGATCCATTGTATTCTGGTCTTGTGCTAATTGTAGCTCTCCTCATGATCTGACTTGTACAGTTCAAACAGATCGGGAGGCAGATCCAGAGTAGTATTGCCACGACGCTGCCTGCCACCCTTCCTTGCAGACTTTTGAGAGGCCATAATGTTCAGATAGAGAGGCTTCAAGACAGTGAAAGGCTTCCTACGATTTGTCAAGCAAGAGCTGGCTTCAGGATAGTCAATATGATGCTGTAAGTATTCTGCAAATGAATGCAGACTATGAGAATCAAGGGATTCTCCCACGGACACGTACCTGTGATAGCATTAGAGATGCGAGGGAAGGGGAAGAGGTCATATGCATTCTCAGAAGATTTTGAAGATAAATCAGTTTGAAGACATTAACCTCATAGTGCAAAAACATTCACTTATTTGAAGTGAGTTGGTTCCAGATTTGTACGTATCCATGAATAAGTACAAGTGAGGAATCTAACTAGTTATGAAGCATAAGTGAATATTCTTTGCAAGATATGAGATTTAGAAAGAGAAAGATCCAGATTTGGAACTGTAGAAACTACTTTTGGTTGAAGTGGATGGATTTGATAGATCGAAGAGGCTGTAAAAAGTGAGATTTATTTACCACAGACGAACTGCTAGACAAGGCAGAACGGATAGCGAGCAGTCCAGTCTCCCACTCCCTAACTTGATGGTAGAAGACACCTACGGCGGCAGCGAGAACAAGGTCCGTGACTGGTGTGAGGATGGCGTCAAAGAAGTCGCGGCAGCTAAGCGCTTCGTCTCTGGCGTCGACGTGAACTAGCGGTGGTGCTAGGGTTTGAGCGAGATGGCAAAGTGGAAGAGGAGATAATGACCGCGCGTGGGTGTGTATTTATAAGGTAAAGGGCAGCGCAACGCAATTACACAAGTGCCCCTGGCGGTTCACGTCTGATGGACACATGGCATGCATGCAACTCATTGAGAGTTGTTCCATGTTCCCACGCACGCCTGGTTTGTCGAGTGATCGTTTCAGCTTCTCCGGTATCCAGGCAAAAGAGATATGGCATTAAAAATGGATTTAAATGTGTGTCTCTGTATCTTTAGCTGACAAGGACGCAGTGAAGACATTCGACACGTTTCAACAGAATGCATACGACTAGATAGATAGAATGTGAGGAAGAAGCTATAAGTGGTTAGGGTCCGATCACATTCACTTAGTTCAGAAAATGGCAAGTTTGAAGACATAGCTATAAGTGAATGATGTAGAGGACAG
>NC_041392.1:474496563-474519722 GCF_002162155.2 Triticum dicoccoides | reverse complement strand
ACCAAATCAACATTGCGAAGATAAACCTTGAAGTCAAATCAATGTTGAAGACAAACCAAATGTTAAGATAATGCAATCATGACGCCAAATGAAAATCTTCAGGAAAGTTTGGTGGTGGCGTTACCCACCGTATAGGAAGTGTTAGACCCAGACACAACACACAATTATCGTGGTGCTCCGAAGTCAAATTCCGTGTTAATGTATTCACACTTAGAGGGCAAGTCTTCATTAATTGAAGATATACGTTACTTTGTGTGTTGTACATCTAAGTCATCAAGATGCATAAGCGTTAGGATGTGTGTCCATTCATAGGACATTCGAGGATTCTAAGATATTTAGCTCACACCACAACTTGCAAAACCTTTTCTCATCCAAGGGCTTTGTGAAGATATCTGCCAATTGCTCTTCAGTGTTGACATGAATGATATCAATGTCTTCCTTCATGACATGATCTCTGAGAAAGTGATGACGGATCTGAATGTGCTTTGTCTTCAAGTGCTGAACTGGGTTGTTAGCAATCTTGATGGCGCTTTCATTGTTAGAGTAGAGTGGCACATGCTTCAGGTGGATGCCATAGTCCTTGAGAGTTTGCTTCATCCAGAGAAGCTAAGCGCGGCAAGATCTAGCAGCAATGTATTCAGATTCAGCAGTGGAGAGTGATACACAGTTCTGCTTCTTTGAAGACCAACAAACAAGATATCGTCCAAGAAAGTGACATGTGCCTGATGTGGACTTGCGATCAACCTTGTCACCAGCATAATCAGCAGCTGAGCAGCCAACTAGATCAAACTCTGAGCCCTTTGGATACCATAATCCTTGTATTGGGGTGTAAGCCAAATATCGAAGAATTCGCTTCACAACTAAGTGATGTGATTCCTTTGATGCCGCTTGGAATCGGGCACACATGCAAACACTAAGCCTTATATCAGGCCTAGATGCACATAAGTAGAGTAAAGAACCAATCATGGAGCGGTATACCTTTTGGTCGAACTCTTTACCATTGTCGTCGGGGCCCAATTGGCCTTTGGTTGGCATTGGCATCGTGTACCCTTTGCAGTCTTGCATTCCAAACTTCTTCAGGCAATCTTTGAGGTATTTTTCTTGTGATATGAAGATGCCATTTCTCTCCTGACAGATATGCAGGCCAAGGAAGAACTTCAGCTCACCCATCATGGACGTCTGATATTGCTCCTGCATCATATGCCCAAATTCAACAATGTATCTCTTGTCAGTGCAGCTAAATATAATGTCATCCACATAGATTTGGCATACGAATAGTTCACCATCATATGTCTTTGTGCAGAGAGTGGGATCTAGAGAACTAGGTTTGAAGCCTTTGATCTTCAGGAAGTCTTTGAGTGTGTCATACCAAGTGCGAGGATCTTGTTTGAGTCCATACAGTGCCTTGTTGAGCTTGTATACCATGTCAGGACGCTTTCGGTCTTCAAAGCCAGGTGGTTGTGCAACATACACTTCTTCTTCATTTTTGCCGTTCAGGAAGGCACTCTTTACATCCATTTGGTACAGAAGAATGTTGTTGTGGTTGGATGATGACCCACAAGTATAGGGGATCAATTGTAGCTCTTTTCGATAAGTAAGAGTGTCGAACCCAATGAGCAGCAGAAGGAAATGACAAGTGGTTTTCAGCAAGGTAATGTCTGCAAGTGTTGAAATTGTAAGTAGCAGAGTAGTTTGATAGCAAGATATTTTGTAACGAGCAAGTAACCATAGTAGTAAAAAAGTGCAGCAAGGTAGCCCAATCCTTTTGAGGCAAAGGACAGTCCAAAACGGTCTCTTATGATAAGCAAAGCGTTCTTGAGGGTACACGGGAATTTCATCTAGTCACTTTCATCATGTTGGTTTAATTCGTGTTCGGTACTTTGATAATTTGATATGTGGGTGGACTGGTGCTTAGGTGCTATTCTTACTTGAACAAACCTCCTACTTATGATTAACCCTCCTGCAAGCATCCGCAACTACGAGAAAAGTATTAAGAATAAATTCTAACCATAGCATTAAACTTTTGGATCCAATCGGTCCCTTACGGAATAGCGCATAAACTGGGGTTTAAGCTTCTGTCACTCTCGCAACCCATCATCTAATTTCTACTCCACAATGCATTCCCTTAGAAAATCACAACATACATACCATCGAAATATGAACACATATCAAATTCACATGATTACTTGCAACATGATTTCTCCCGTGACCTCAAGAACAAAGGTAACTACTCACAAATGATAAACATGCTCATGATCAGAGGAGCATTAATTAGCATAATGGATCTGAACATATAATCTTCCACCAAATAAACCATATAGTAATCAACTACAAGATGTAATCAACACTACTGGTCACCCACAAGCACCAATCTATAGTTCCGGTAACAAGATTGAGCACGAGAGATGAACTAGGGTTTGAGATGAGATGGTGCTATTGAAGATGTTGATGCATATTTCTCTCCCCAAGATGGGAGAGTTGTTGGTAATGATGATGACGATGATTTTCCCCTCCGGGAGGGAAGTTCTCCTGGCAGAATCGCTCCGCGAGAGGGAAAAAGTGCTCCTGCCCAAGTTTCGCCTCGAAACGGCGGCGCTGTTGGGGAACATTGCAGAAAACAAAAAATTTCCTACTCGTTTCACCAAGATCATCTAGGAGTTCATCTAGCAACGAGTGATTAGATGCATCTACATACCTTTGTAGATCGCGAGCGGAAGCGTTCAAAAGAACGGTGATGATGTAGTCGTACTCGACGTGATCCAAATCACCGATGACCAGCGCCGAACGGACGGCACCTCCGCGTTCAACACACGTACGGAACAGCCACGTCTCCTCCTTCTTGATCCAGCAAGGGAGGGAGGAGAGGTTGAGGGAGATGGCACCAGCAGCAGCACGACGGCGTGGTGTTGATGGAGCTGCAGTACTCCGGCAGAGCTTCGCTAAGCACTATGGAGGTGGAGGAGGTGTTGGAGAGGGAGAATGAGGCAACCAAAGGCTAGGGCGTTCAGGTATGAAGTCCCTCCTCTCCCCCACTATATATAGGAGGGCCAAGGGGGGGTGGCCGGCCCTAGGAGATCCAATCTCCTAGGGGGTGCAGCGGCCAAGGGGGTTTTCCTCCCCCCCAAGGCACCTAGGAGGTGCCTTCCCCTCCTAGGACTCTTTCCCCCTCAAACCCTAGGCGCATGGGCCTATGTGGGGCTGGTGCCCTTGGCCCATGTAGGCCAAGGCGCACCCCCTACAGCCCATGTGCCCCCCCGGGACAGGTGGACCCACCCGGTGGACCCCCGGGACCCTTCCGGTGGTCCCGGTACAATACCGATAACCCCGAAACTTGTCCCGATGCCCGAAACAGGACTTCCCATATATAAATCTTTACCTCCGGACCATTCCGGAACTCCTCGTGACGTCCGGGATCTCATCTGGGACTCCGAACAACATTCGGGTTACTGCATATACATATCCCTACAACCCTAGCGTAACTGAACCTTAAGTGTGTAGACCCTACGGGTTCGGGAGACAAGCAGACATGACCGAGACGACTCTCCGGTCAATAACCAACAGCGGGATCTGGATACCCATGTTGGCTCCCACATGCTCCACGATGATCTCATCGGATGAACCACGATGTCGAGGATTCTATCAACCCCGTAGCTATTCCCTTTGTCTATCGATATGTTACTTGCCCGAGATTCGATCATCGGTATCCCAATACCTCGTTCAATCTCGTTACCGGCAAGTCACTTTACTCGTACCATAATGCATGATCCCGTGACCAGACACTTGGTCACTCTGAGCTCATTATGATGATGCATTACCGAGTGGGCCCAGTGATACCTCTCCGTCATACGGAGTGACAAATCCCAGTCTTGATCCATGTCACCCAACAGACACTTTCGGAGATACCCGTAGTCTACCTTTATAGTCACCCAGTTACGTTGTGACGTTTGGCATACCCAAAGCACTCCTACGGTATCCGGGAGTTACACGATCTCATGGTCTAAGGAAAAGATACTTTGACATTGGAAAACCCTAGCAAACGAACTATACGATCTTGTGCTATGTTTAGGATTGGGTCTTGTCCATCACATCATTCTCCCAATGATGTGATCTCGTTATCAATGACATCCAGTGTCCATAGTCAGGAAACCATGACTATCTGTTGATCAACGAGCTAGTCAACTAGAGGCTTACTAGGGACATGTTGATGTCTGTTATTCACACATGTATTACGATTTCCGGATAACACAATTATAGCATGAATAAAGACAATTATCATGAACAAGGAAATATAATAATAATGCGTTTATTATTGCCTCTAGGGCATATTTCCAACAGTCTCCCACTTGCACTAGAGTCAATAATCTAGTTACATTGTGATGAATCGAACACCCATGGAATTCTGGTGTTGATCATGTTTTGCTCTAGGGAGAGGTTTAGTCAACGGATCTGCTACATTCATGTCCGTATGTACTTTACAAATCTCTATGTCTCCATCTTGAACATTTTCACGAATGGAGTTGAAGCGACGCTTGATATGCCTTGTCTTCTTGTGAAACCTGGGCTCCTTGGCAAGTGCAATAGCTCCAGTGTTGTCACTGAAGAGCTTGATCGGCCCCGACGCATTGGGTATGACTCCTAGGTCGGTGATGAACTCCTTCACCCATATTGCTTCATGTGCTGCCTCCGAGGCTGCCATGTACTCCGCTTCACATGTAGATCCCGCCACGACGCTTTGCTTGCAACTGCACCAGCTTACTGCCCCACCATTCAAAATATACACGTATTCGGTTTGTGACTTAGAGTCATCCAGATCTGTGTCGAAGCTAGCGTCGACGTAACCCTTTACGACGAGCTCTTCGTCACCTCCATAAATGAGAAACATTTCCTTAGTCCTTTTCAGGTACTTCAGGATATTCTTGACCGCTGTCCAGTGTTCCTTGCCGGGATTACTTTGGTACCTTCCTACCAAACTTACGGCAAGGTTAACATCAGGTCTGGTACACAACATGGCATACATAATAGAACCTATGGCTGAGGCATAGGGGATGACGCTCATCTCTTCTATATCTTCTGCCGTGGTCGGACATTGAGCTGAGCTCAATTTCACACCTTGTAACACAGGCAAGAACCCCTTCTTGGATTGATCCATATTGAACTTCTTCAATATCTTATCAAGGTATGTGCTTTGTGAAAGACCTATGAGGCGTCTCGATCTATCTCTATAGATTTTGATGCCTAATATATAAGCAGCTTCTCCAAGGTCCTTCATCGAATTTTTTTTATTCAAGTAGGCCTTGATGCTGTCCAAGAGTTCTATATCATTTCCCATCAAAAGTATGTCATCTACATATAATATGAGAAATGCTACAGAGCTCCCACTCACTTTCTTGTAAACGCAGGCTTCTCCATAAGTCTGTGTAAACCCAAACGCTTTGATCATCTCATCAAAGCGAATGTTCCAACTCCGAGATGCTTGCACCAGCCCATAAATCGAGCGTTGGAGCTTGCATACTTTGTCAGCATTCTTAGGATCGACAAAACCTTCCGGCTGCATCATATACAATTCTTCCTTAAGGAAACCATTAAGGAATGCCGTTTTGACGTCCATTTGCCATATTTCGTAATCATAGAATGCGGCAATTGCTAACATGATTCGGACGGACTTCAGCTTCGCTACCGGTGAGAAAGTCTCATCGTAGTCAACCCCTTGAACTTGTCGATAACCCTTAGCGACAAGCCGAGCTTTATAGATGGTCACATTACCATCCGCGTCTGTCTTCCTCTTAAAGATCCATTTATTTTCTATGGCTCGCCGCTCAACGGGCAAGTCAGTCAAAGTCCATACTTTGTTTTCATACATGGATCCTATCTCGGATTTCATGGCTTCCAGCCATTTGTCAGAATCCGGGCCCGCCATCGCTTCTTCATAGTTCGAAGGTTCACCGTTGTCTAACAACATGATTTCCAAGACAGGGTTGCCGTACCACTCTGGTGCGGAACGTGTCCTTGTGGACCTTCGAATTTCAGTAGGGGCTTGATCAGAAGTATCTTGATCATTAACTTCCTCTCTAGTCGGTGCAGGCACCTCAGGAACATTTTCTTGAGTTGCGCCATTTTCCGGTTCAAGAGGTAATACTTCATCAAGCTCTACTTTCCTCCCACTTACTTCTTTCGAGAGAAACTCTTTCTCCAGAAAGGACCCATTCTTGGCAACAAAGATCTTGCCTTCGGATCTGAGGTAGAAGGTGTACCCAATAGTTTCTTTTGGGTATCCTATGAAGACGCATTTTTCCGACTTGGGTTCGAGCTTTTCAGGTTGAAGTTTCTTGACATAAGCATCGCATCCCCAAACTTTTAGAAACGACAGCTTAGGTTTCTTCCCAAACCATAATTCATACGGTGTCGTCTCAACGGATTTCGACGGAGCCCTATTTAAAGTGAATGCGGCAGTCTCTAAAGCATAGCCCCAAAAAAAAGCGGTAAATCGGTAAGAGACATCATAGATCGCACCATATCTAACAGAGTGCGATTACGACGTTCGGACACACCATTACGCTGAGGTGTTCCAGGCGGCGTGAGTTGTGAAACTATTCCACATTTTCTTAAGTGTGCCCCAAACTCGTGACTCAAGTATTCTCCTCCACGATCTGATCGCAGAAACTTGATTTTCCTGTCACGTTGATTTTCAACCTCACTCTGAAATTCCTTGAACTTTTCAAAGGTTTCAGACTTGTGTTTCATTAAGTAGATATACCCATACCTACTTAAATCATCAGTGAGAGTGAGAACATAACGATAGCCACCGCGAGCCTCAACACTCATCGGACCGCACACATCAGTATGTATGATTTCCAATAAGTCGGTTGCTCGCTCCATTGTTCCTGAGAACGGAGTCTTGGTCATTTTACCCATAAGGCATGGTTCGCACGTGTCAAATGATACATAATCAAGAGACTCTAAAAGTCCATCAGCATGGAGCTTCTTCATGCGTTTGACACCTATGTGACCAAGGCGGCAGTGCCACAAGTATGTGGGACTATCATCATCAACCTTACTTCTTTTGGTACTCACATTATGAACATGTGTAGCATCACGTTCGAGATTCATAAAGAATAAACCATTCACCATAGGAGCATGACCATAAAACATATCTCTCATAAAAATGGAACAACCATTATTCTCAGATTTAAAAGAGTAGCCATCTCGAATTAAACGAGATCCCGATACAATGTTCATGCTCAAAGCTGGCACTAAATAACAATTATTAAGGTTTAAAACTAATCCCGAAGGGAGATGCAGAGGTAGCGTGCCGACGGCGATCACATTGACCTTGGAACCATTCCCGACGCGCATCGTCACCTCGTCCTTTGCCAGTTTCCGCTTATTCCGCAGCCCCTGCTTTGAGTTACAAATGTGAGCAACTGCACCGGTATCAAATACCCAGGAGCCACTACGGGCACTAGTAAGGTACACATCAATTACATGTATATCACATATACCTTTTGTTTTGCCGGCCTTCTTATCCGCTAAGTACTTAGGGCAGTTCCGCTTCCAGTGACCGCTTCCCTTTTAATAAAAGCACTCAGTCTCGGGCTTGGGTCCATTCTTTGGCTTCTTCCCGGCAGCTTGCTTGCCGGGCGCGGCAACCTCCTTGCCGTCCTTCTTGAAGTTCTTTTTACCCTTGCCTTTCTTGAACTTAGTGGTTTTATTGACCATCAACACTTGATGTTCCTTCCTGACTTCTACCTCTACTGATTTCAGCATAGCAAATACTTCAGGAATGGTCTTTTCCATCCCCTGCATATTGAAGTTCATCACAAAGCTCTTGTAGCTTGGTGGAAGCGACTGGAGGATTCTGTCAATGACCGTATCATCCGGGAGATTAACTCCCAGCTGAGTCAAGCGGTTATGCAACCCAGACATAGTGAGTATGTGCTCACTGACAGAACTGTTTTCCTCCATCTTACAGCTGAAGAATTTGTCGGAGACTTCATATCTCTAGACCCGGGCATGATCTTGGAAAACCATTTTCAGCTCTTCGAACATCTCATATGCTCCATGTCTCTCAAAACGCTTTTGGAGCCCCGGCTCTAGGCTGTAAAGCATGCCGCACTGAACGAGGGAGTAGTCATCGAAACGTGCCTGCCAAGCGTTCATAACATCTTGTTCTGCAGGGAGAACGGGTGCGTCACCAAGCGGTGCTTGTAGGACATAATCTTTCTTGGCAGCTATGAGGATGATCCTCAGGTTCCGGACCCAGTACGTATAGTTGCTGCCATCGTCTTTCAGCTTAGTTTTCTCTAGGAACGCGTTGAAGTTGAGGACTACATTGGCCATTTGATCTACAAGACATATTGCAAAGATTTTAGACTAAGTTCATGATAATTAAGTTCAACTAATCAAATTATTAGTGAACTCCCACTTAGATTAGACATCCCTCTAGTCATCTAAGTATTACATGATCCGAGTTAAACTAGACCGTGTCCGATCATCACGTGAGACGGACTAGTCAACATCGGTGAACATCTTCATGTTGATCGTATCTTCTACACGACTCATGCTCGACCTTTCGGTCTTCTATGTTCCGAGGCCATGTCTGTACATGCTAGGCTCGTCAAGTCAACCTAAGTGTTTGCATGTGTAAATCTGTCTTACACCCGTTGTATGTGAACGTCTGAATAAAACACCCGATCATCACGTGGTGTTTTGAAACAGCGAACTGTCGCAACGGTGCACAGTTAGGGGGAACACTTCTTGAATTTATTGTGAGGGATCATCTTATTTACTACCGTCGTTCTAAGTAAACAAGATGCAAAACATGATAAACATCACATGCAATCAAATAATAAACGTGACATGATATGGCCAATATCACATAGCTCCTTTGATCTCCATCTTGGGGCTCCATGATCATCTTGTCACCGGCTTGACACCATGATCTCCATCATCATGATCTCCATCATCGTGTCTCCATGAAGTTGCTCGCCAACTATTACTTCTACTACTATGGCTAACGCGTTTAGAAATAAAGTAAAGTAATTTACATGGCGTTTCTCGATGACACGCAGGTCATATAAAAGAATAAAGACAACTCCTATGGCTCCTGCCGGTTGTCATACTCATCGACATGCAAGTCGTGAATCCTATTACAATAGCATGAACATCTCATACATCACATATAGATCATTCATCATTCATCACAACTTTGGCCATATCATATCACAAACCACTTGCTGCAAAAACAAGTTAGACGTCCTCTAATTGTTGTTGCAAGTTTTACGTGGCTGAATTAGGGTTCTAGCAAGAACGTCTTCTTACCTACGTTAAAGCCACAACGTGATTTGTCAACTTCTATTTACCCTTCATAAGGACCCTGTTCATCGATTCCGCTCCAACTAAAGTAGGAGAGACAGACACCCGCCAGCCACCTTATGCAACTAGTGCATGTTAGTCGGTGGAACCGGTCTCACGTAAGCGTACGTGTAAGGTTGGTCCGGGCCGCTTCATCCCACAATACCGCTGAAGCAAGAAAGGACTAGTAACGGCAAGAAAGTTGACAAATCTACGCCCACAACAAATTGTGTTCTACTCGTGCAAGAAGAACTACGCATAGACCTAGCTCATGATGCCACTGTTGGGGAACGTTGCAGAAAACAAAATTTTTCCTACTCGTTTCACCAAGATCATCTAGGAGTTCATCTAGCAACGAGTGATTAGATGCATCTACATACCTTTGTAGATCGCGAGCGGAAGCGTTCAAAAGAACGGTGATGATGTAGTCGTACTCGACGTGATCCAAATCACCGATGACCAGCGCCGAACGGACGGCACCTCCGCGTTCAACACACGTACGGAACAGCCACGTCTCCTCCTTCTTGATCCAGCAAGGGAGGGAGGAGAGGTTGAGGGAGATGGCACCAGCAGCAGCACGACGGCGTGGTGTTGATGGAGCTGCAGTACTCCGGCAGAGCTTCGCTAAGCACTATGGAGGTGGAGGAGGTGTTGGAGAGGGAGAAGGAGGCAACCAAAGGCCAGGGCGTTCAGGTATGAAGTCCCTCCTCTCCCCCACTATATATAGGAGGGCCAAGGGAGGGTGGCCGGCCCTAGGAGATCCAATCTCCTAGGGGGTGCGGCGGCCAAGGGGGTTTTCCTCCCCCCCAAGGCACCTAGGAGGTGCCTTCCCCTCCTAGGACTCTTTCCCCCTCAAACCCTAGGCGCATGGGCCTATGTGGGGCTGGTGCCCTTGGCCCATGTAGGCCAAGGCGCACCCCCTACAGCCCATGTGGCCCCCCGGGACAGGTGGACCCACCCGGTGGACCCCCGGGACCCTTCCGGTGGTCCCGGTACAATACCGATAACCCCGAAACTTGTCCCGATGCCCGAAACAGGACTTCCCATATATAAATCTTTACCTCCGGACCATTCTGGAACTCCTCGTGACGTCCGGGATCTCATCCGGGACTCTGAACAACATTCGGGTTACTGCATATACATATCCCTACAACCCTAGCGTAACTGAACCTTAAGTG
Source organism: Triticum dicoccoides (assembly GCF_002162155.2). NCBI lineage: Eukaryota > Viridiplantae > Streptophyta > Magnoliopsida > Poales > Poaceae > Triticum > Triticum dicoccoides. The sequence goes on along the minus strand of NC_041392.1, from coordinate 474,509,193 downwards.
TGTAGACCCTACGGGTTCGGGAGACAAGCAGACATGACCGAGACGACTCTCCGGTCAATAACCAACAGCGGGATCTGGATACCCATGTTGGCTCCCACATGCTCCACGATGATCTCATCGGATGAACCACGATGTCGAGGATTCTATCAACCCCGTAGCTATTCCCTTTGTCTATCGATATGTTACTTGCCCGAGATTCGATCGTCGGTATCCCAATACCTCATTCAATCTCGTTACCGGCAAGTCACTTTACTCGTACCGTAATGCATGATCCCGTGACCAGACACTTGGTCACTCTGAGCTCATTATGATGATGCATTACCGAGTGGGCCCAGTGATACCTCTCCGTCATACGGAGTGACAAATCCCAGTCTTGATCCATGTCACCCAACAGACACTTTCGGAGATACCCGTAGTCTACCTTTATAGTCACCCAGTTACGTTGTGACGTTTGGCATACCCAAAGCACTCCTACGGTATCCGGGAGTTACACGATCTCATGGTCTAAGGAAAAGATACTTTGACATTGGAAAACCCTAGCAAACGAACTATACGATCTTGTGCTATGTTTAGGATTGGGTCTTGTCCATCACATCATTCTCCCAATGATGTGATCTCGTTATCAATGACATCCAGTGTCCATAGTCAGGAAACCATGACTATCTGTTGATCAACGAGCTAGTCAACTAGAGGCTTACTAGGGACATGTTGATGTCTGTTATTCACACATGTATTACGATTTCCGGATAACACAATTATAGCATGAATAAAGACAATTATCATGAACAAGGAAATATAATAATAATGCTTTTATTATTGCCTCTAGGGCATATTTCCAACAGGCGCTCCATCCCGAAAGTCCCCTCCTTAGTTTTCTAGGTCAAAATTACCTATATACCAGAAGATGGGCACTGGAGGTGGGCCTGGGTGAGCACAACCAACCAGGGCGCGCCTGGGCTCCCTGGCCCGCCCAGGTGGGTTGTGCCCACCTGGTGGGGCCCCTCTGGTAGTTATTTGCACCAATAATTCTTAAATATTCCATCAAAAATCTTCGTGAAGTTTCATCTTGTTTGGAGTTGTGCAGAATAGGTAGCCTGATGTAGCTTTTTCAGGTCCAGATTTCGAGCTGCCGGAATTCTCCCTCTTGGTGTGTACCTTGCAAATTATGAGAGAAAAGGCATTAGAATTATTCCAAAAGCATTATTATGGATAAAACATCATAAATAACAGTAATAAAACATGACGCAAAATGGACGTATCAACTCCCCCAAGCATAGACCTCGCTTGTCCTCAAGCGAAAACCGAAATCGAAAAACATGTCCATGTGCTTTGATAGAGAGGTGTCGATAAAAAAATACAGACATAGAAGCATCATGTTCATTATTATAACAGCAACAAAATTAAACATAGGACTTTTATCATAGAACTTTTATCATATACTTCCCATGAATAAGTAATAGTTCATCACACAATCGAAGTATAAAGAAAAAACTCTATTAGAAACCAACAAACTATGTTCTCAGTCAACTTTGCAACTACAATTCATCATCTTTTTAGGAAGGGTCACGTGTCAGAGCCTTTAGGCAAGTACACATACTCAACCATCATATAGTCTTCTATGATTGCTAACACTCACCGCGTACACATGAGCAAAACGTTTCATCCAGACACATAGAAAGATAGGGGCTTATGGTTTCGCCTCCCAACGTACTCACCTCAAGAGTGATGTCAAAAATAATAACTCATGCCACCCATATTCAACTGGACATATGTGCCTATATCTTCCCTCACCACATGATGCTTGCCAAAGGAGAAAAATAAAAGGAATAGAGAGAAAAACTTTGACTCTTGCATAAAAGTAAAAGATAGGCCCTTCATAGAGGGAAGCAGAGGTTGCCATGCGCTTATTTGTTTGTATGCTCAATCCCTTAGTGCAAAAGAACGTCGCGTTACATTGCCCATTATGATAGTGACCTTTATTATGCAATCTGTCGCTTTTATTCTTCACCATCACAAGTTCGTGCAACGCTCAATTTTCTCTTACACTAAATGATCTCACACTTTTAGAAGCAAATTTTATTGCCTTTTTGCACCGATGACAACTTACTTGAGGGATCTTGCTCAATCCCTAGGTAGTTATGGTGGACTCTTGAAAATGAGATTTGGGTTTAAGGGGTTTTGGATGCACAAGTAGTATCTCTACTTAGTGCGGAATTTTTGGCTAGCAAAGATAGGGGGCAAGCACCATATGTTAAAGGATCAATGACAATATGACTTCTGTGTGAATATGAACAAGCATAAATCATTACCTTGTCTTCGTTGTCCAATGTCAACAATTTTGGCATATAATATTTTGATGAGGGCTCACAATCACAAAAGATTTCTAGGATAGTATATTTATATGTGAATCTTCTCTTCCATTATTAATTCTTTCATGAGTTGCATCATTGACTAATGCTATGTTTGTCAATCTCTAATAAAATTTTCTACTTATACTTTTCCTTATGTGGTGCCATCACCTATCATAGGATTAGTATATGATCTTATTCATTTATTTCCTTTCTTTTATTTATTTCCTTTCTCTTTTTCCTTTCTTATTTATTTTATTTATTTGCAACATGAGAGTAAAGAAAGCAAAAACTCACACTAAACTTTATTATATAACTTGCACACGATTACAAGGATAGACCACTAAGCAAACTCTCAAAGAAGACATGATCGAACTAAAATTTTATTCATCTAAAGCAAAAGATCAAACTAAAATAAGTAAAAGCAAAAAGATAGTGGGATGATATGATACCGGGGCACCTCCCCCAAGCTTGGCGAAAGCCAAGGGGAGTGCCCATACCCGATACTCAATTTTTTTTGGTGGTGAAGAAGGTGATGTTGGTGATGAAGTAGTATTCTCCAATATAGTCATGAGTAGATCCTTCAAACCATGAATCTCCCGAAGGGCTTGATGAATTAATTCACTGTTCTTCTTCACCTCAGCCATTATGTGTTTATTCTCTGGGCCCCACGGTTTTGTTCCTGCACTATTTTCTCTTGGTCAGGATATGTCCCAGTTGGACGGTATGTGCCTACGGGGAGTGTTCTCGAACCCATAGTCGTGAATCAAATTGCGAAAATTATTATGATGTAACCTGTGTAAGGGACTCCTCAGTGGGAGCTCTTCTTGCTCCTCCAGGCTTTCTTGATTGTTCGATGATCCCATAGCTTGATGTGGATTAGGGTGAGTAGAGATGCCAGCTAATGTACCCCTCTCGGGGGTCGGAGAGTGAGTCCCAAAGAGACTTTTTCTTCTTCCTCCATAGTGACCTCTTCAGCTTCCTCCCTCCTTAGATCTTCCTGAGCCAACCTTATGTCTCCTTCTCCATTGTTGAAGGGTGAGGAAGACATGACGTTGGTCTAGTTGAATCTATAAAACACCAAGGAAAATAAAACATGGGATTTCTCCGCGATACGGTGATCAACAAGTTTGGGAAGTATATATAGATTTTTTTATCTTGGAGGACAAGCATACAGTAGAAAAATGGAGTATGGAAGGTGTCCCAGGTGGGCACAACCCACCTGGGTAAGCCTGGCGCGCCCTGGTGTCTTGTGCCCACCAGGGGATGGCTCCTGGGAGTTTCTTTATTTCCAATTTTTTATATATTCCAAAACTGATAAAAAGTATTTTTGCAGATTTTTTGGAGTCCATTTACTTACCGTATCACGTACCTCCTTCTTTACACGATTCTGGAGTGTTCCGAAAGGACTCTTTTATGTGTTCTTCTGGTGTCAAAGTTTGGATAATATTACTTTCAACATTAATGGGTGTACCTAAGATATAATATTTTATTTGTTGCCCATTTACAACCTTTGGGTTAGTACCTTTGGAATTATTTATTTTAATAGCTCCAGACCGATAAACCTCCTCGATGACATATGGGCCTTCCCATTTTGAGAGGAGTTTTCCTGCAAAGAGTCTAAAACAAGAGTTGTACAAAAGAACATATTCTGCGAGTTTAAACTCACACTTTTGGATTCTTTTGTCATGCCATCTTTTAACTTTTTCTTTGAATAATTTTGCATTTTCATAAGCTTGGGTTCTTCATTCATCTAGAGAGCTAATATCAAATAACCTCTTTTCACCAGCAAGTTTGAAGTCATAATTGAGTTCTTTGATTGCCCAAAATGCTTTATGTTCTAACTCAAGAGGCAAATGGCAAGCTTTTCCATAAACCATTTTATAAGGAGACATACTCATGGGATTTTTATATGCTGTTCTATAAGCCCAAAGTGCATCATCTAATTTCTTAGACCAATTCTTCCTAGACCAATTGACAGTCTTTTGCAAAACTAATTTTATTTCTCTATTGCTAAGTTCAACTTGACCACTAGACTGAGGATGATAAGGTGATGCAATTCTATGGTTAACATCATACTTGGCAAGCAATTTACGGAAAGCACCATGAATAAAGTGTGAACCACCATCAGTCATTAAATATCTAGGGACTCCAAACCTTGGGAAAATAACTTCCTTAAGCATTTTAATAGAGGTGTTGTGATCAGCACTACTAGTTGGAATTGCTTCTACCCATTTAGTATCATAATCAACAACAACCAAAATATGTGTATACCCATTAGAGGAAGGAAAAGGTCCCATGTAATCAAATCCCCAAACATCAAATGGTTCAATAGCAAGTGAATAATTCATAGGCATTTCTTGACACTTACTGATATTACCTATTCTTTGACATTCATCACAAGATAATACGAACTTAGGGGCATCCTTGAAGAGAGTAGGCCAATGAAATCCATACTGTAGTACCTTGTGAGCAGTTCTATCCCCAACATGATGCCCTCCATAATCTTTGGAGTGACATTTCCATAGGATTTGTCCCTGTTCATGCTCAGGTACACAACGTCTAATAATACCATCTACTCCTTCTTTATAAAGATGTGGGTCATCCCAAAAGTAATGTCTTAAATCATAGAAGAATTTTTTTTCTTTTGTTGGTATGTAAAGCTAGTGTTGGGGAACGTAGTAATTTCAAAAAATTTCCTACGCACACACAAGATCATGGTGATGCATAGCAACGAGAGGGGAGAGTGTGATCTACGTACCCTTGTAGACCGATAGCGGAAGCGTTAGCACAACGCGGTTGATGTAGTCATACGTCTTCATGGCCCGACCAATCAAGCACCGAAACTACAGCACCTCCGAGTTTTAGCACACGTTCAGCTCGATGACGATCCCCGGACTCCGATCCAGCAAAGTGTCGGGGAAGAGTTCCGTCAGCACGATGGCGTGGTGACGATCTTGATGTTCTACCATCGCAGGGCTTCGCCTAAGCACCGCTACAATATTATCGAGGATTATGGTGGAAGGGGGCACCGCACACGGCTAAGAAAACGATCACGAGGATCAACTTGTGTGTCTAGGGGTGTCCCCTGCCCCCGTATATAAAGGAGCAAGGGGAGGAGGCCGGCCGGCCCTATAGGCGCGCCAAGGAGGAGTCCTCCTCCTAGTAGGAGTAGGACTCCTACTAGGAGGGGGAAAGGAAGTGGGGAGGGAGAAGGAAAGGGGGGCGCCCCCCCCTCTCCTAGTCCAATTCGGACCAGGGGGGAGGAGGCGTGCGGCCCACCCTGGCTGCCCCTCTCTCTCTCCACTAAGGCCCATATGGCCCATTACTTCTCCCGGGGGGTTCCGGTAACCCTCCGGCTCTGCGGTTTTCTCCGAAATCACCTGGAACACTTCCGGTGTCCGAATATAGCCGTCCAATATATCAATCTTTATGTCTCGACCATTTCGAGACTCCTCGTCATGTCCGTGATCACATCCGGGACTCCGAACAAACTTCAGTACATCAAAAACTCATAAAGTCATATAACTATCATCGAAACCTTAAGCGTGCGGACCCTACGGGTTCGAGAACAATGTAGACATGACCGAGACATGTCTCCGGTCAATAACCAATAGCGGAACCTGGATGCTCATATTGGCTCCCACATATTCTACGAAGATCTTTATCGGTCAGACCGCATAACAACATACGTTGTTCCCTTTGTCATCGGTATGTTACTTGCCCGAGATTCAATCGTCAGTATCTCAATACCTAGTTCAATCTCGTTACCGGCAAGTCTCTTTACTCGTTACTACATCATCTCGCAACTAACTCATTAGTTACAATGCTTGCAAGGCTTATGTGATGTGCATTACCGAGAGGGCCCAGAGATACCTCTCTGAAATTCGGAGTGACAAATCCTAATCTCGAAATACGCCAACCCAACATTTACCTTTGGAGACACCTGTAGAGCTCCTTTATAATCACCCAGTTACATTGTGACGTTTGGTAGCACACAAAGTGTTCCTCTGGCAAAGGGGAGTTGCATAATCTCAGTCTTAGGAACATGTATAAGTCATGAAGAAAGCAATAGCAACATACTAAACGATCGGGTGCTAAGCTAATGGAATGGGTCATGTCAATCACATCATTCTCCTAATAATGTGATCCCGTTAATCAAATGACAACACATGTCCATGGTTAGGAAACATAACCATCTTTGATTAACGAGCTAGTCAAGTAGAGGCATACTAGTGACGTTTAGTTTGTCTATGTATTCACACAACTATTATGTTTCTGGATAATACAATTCTAGCATGAATAATAAACATTTATCATGATATAAGGAAATAAAATAATAACATTATTATTGCCTCTAGGGCATATTTCCTTCAGTCTCCCACTTGCACTAGAGTCAATAATCTAGATTACATGGTAATGATTCTAACACCCATGGAGCTTTGGTGTTGATCATGTTTTGCTTGTGGAAGAGGCTTAGTCAACGGTTCTGCAACATTCAGATCCGTATGTATCTTGCAAATCTCTATGTCTCCCACCTGGACTAGATCCCGGATGGAATTGAAGCGTCTCTTGATGTGCTTGGTTCTCTTGTGAAATCTGGATTCCTTTGCCAAGGCAATTACACCAGTATTGTCACAAAAGATTTTCATTGGACCCGATGCACTAGGTATGACACCTAGATCGGATATGAACTCCTTCATCCAGACTCCTTCGTTTGCTGCTTCCGAAGCAGCTATATACTCCGCTTCACATGTAGATCCCGCCACAACGCTCTGTTTAGAACTACACCAACTGACAGCTCCACCGTTTAATGTAAACACGTATCCGGTTTGCGATTTTGAATCATCCGGATCAGTGTCAAAGCTTGCATCAACGTAACCATTTACGATGAGCTCTTTATCACCTCCATATATGAGAAACATATCCTTAGTCCTTTTCAGGTATTTCAGGATGTTCTTGACCGCTGTCCAGTGATCCACTCCTGGATTACTTTGGTACCTCCCTGCTAGACTTATAGCAAGACACACATCAAGTCTGGTACACAGCATTGCATACATGATAGAGCCTATGGCTGAAGCATAGGGAACATCTTTCATTTTCTCTCTATCTTCTGCATTGGTCGGGCATTGAGTCTTACTCAATTTCACACCTTGTAACACAGGCAAGAATCCTTTCTTTGCTTGATCCATTTTGAACCTTTTCAAAACTTTGTCAAGGTATGTGCTTTGTGAAAGTCCAATTAAGCGTCTTGATCTGTCTCTATAGATCTTAATGCCCAATGTGTAAGCAGCTTCACCGAGGTCTTTCATTGAAAAACTCTTATTCAAGTATCCCTTTATGCTATCCAGAAATTATATATCATTTCCGATTAGTAATATGTCATCTACATATAATCAGAAATGCTACAGAGCTCCCACTCACTTTCTTGTAAATACAGGCTTCTCCAAAAGTCTGTACAAAACCAAATGCTTTGATCACACTAGCAAAGCGTTTATTCCAACTCTGAGAAGCTTGCACCGGTCCATAAATGGATCGCTGGAGCTTGCACACTTTGTTAGCTCCCTTTGGATCGACAAAACCTTCCGGTTGCATCATATACAACTCTTCTTCCAGAAATCCATTCAGGAATGCAGTTTTGACATCCATCTGCCAAATTTCATAATCATAAAATGCGGCAATTGCTAACATGATTCGGACAGACTTAAGCATCGCTACGGGTGAGAAGGTCTCATCGTAGTCAATCCCTTGAACTTGTCGAAAACCTTTTGCGACAAGTCGAGCTTTGTAGACAGTAACATTACCGTCAGCGTCAGTCTTCTTCTTAAAGATCCATTTATTCTCAATTGCTTGCCGATCATTGGGCAAGTCAACCAAAGTCCATACTTTGTTCTCATACATGGATCCCATCTCAGATTTCATGGCTTCAAGCCATTTTGCGGAATCTGGGCTCACCATAGCTTCTCCATAGTTCGTAGGTTCATCATGATCTAGTAGCATGACTTCCAGAACAGGATTACCGTACCACTCTGGTGTGGATCTTACTCTGGTTGATCTACGAGGTTCAGTAGTATCTTGTTCTGAAGTTTCATGATCATCATCATTAGCTTCCTCACTAATTGGTGTAGGTGTCACAGAAACTGGTTTCTGTGATGTACTACTTTCCAGTAAGGGAGCAGGTACAGTTACCTCATCAAGTTCTACTTTCCTCCCACTCACTTCTTTAGAGAGAAACTCCTTCTCTAGAAAGTTTCTGAATTTAGCAACAAAAGTCTTGCCTTCGGATCTGTGATAGAAGGTGTATCCAATAGTTTCCTTTGGATATCCTATGAAGACACATTTCTCCGATTTGGGTTTGAGTTTATCAGGTTGAAGCTTTTTCACATAAGCATCGCAACCCCAAACTTTCAGAAATGACAACTTTGGTTTCTTGCCAAACCACAGTTCATAAGGCGTCATCTCAACGGATTTTGATGGTGCCCTATTTAACGTGAATGCGGTCGTCTCTAGAGCATAACCCCAAAACGATAGCGGTAAATCAGTAAGAGACATCATAGATCGCACCATATCAAGTAAAGTACGATTACGACGTTCGGACACACCATTACGCTGTGGTGTTCCAGGTGGCGTGAGTTGCGAAACTATTCCGCATTGTTTCAAATGTACACCAAACTCGTAACTCAAATATTCTCCTCCACGATCAGATCGTAGGAATTTTATTTTCTTGTTACGATGATTTTCGACTTCACTCTGAAATTCTTTGAACTTTTCAAACATTTCAGATTTATGTTTCATTAAGTAGATATAGCCATATCTGCTTAAGTCATCTGTGAAGGTGAGAAAATAACGATATCCGCCACGAGCCTCAACATTCATTGGACCACATACATTGTATGTATGATTTCCAACAAATCTGTTGCTCTCTCCATAGTAGCGGAGAACGGTGTTTTTGTCATCTTACCTATAAGGCACGGTTCGCAAGTACCAAGCGATTCATAATCAAGTGGTTCCAAAAGTCCATCAGTATGGAGTTTCTTCATGCGCTTTACACCGATATGACCCAAACGGTAGTGCCACAAATAAGTTGCACTATCATTATCAACTCTGCATCTTTTGGCTTTAACATTATGAATATGTGTGTCACTACTATCGAGATTTAATAAGAATAGACCACTCTTTAAGGGTGCATGACCATAAAAGATATTACTCATATAAATAGAACAACCATTATTCTCTGATTTAGATGAATAACCGTCTCGCATCAAACAAGATCCAGATATAATGTTCATGCTTAACGCTGGCACCAAATAACAATTATTTAGGTCTAATACTAATCCCGAAGGTAGATGTAGAGGTAGCGTCCCGACCGCGATCACATCGACTTTGGAACCATTTCCCACGCGCATCGTCACCTCGTCCTTAGCCAATCTTCGCTTAATCCGTAGTCCCTGTTTCGAGTTGCAAATATTTGCAACAGAACCAGCATCAAATACCCAGGTGCTACTGTGAGCATTAGTAAGGTACACATCAATAACATGTATATCACATATACCTTTGTTCACCTTGCCATCCTTCTTATCCGCCAAATACTTGGGGCAGTTCCGCTTCCAGTGACCAGTCTGCTTGCAGTAGAAGCACTCAGTTTTAGGCTTAGGTCCAGGTTTGGATTTCTTCTCTTGAGTTGCAACTTGCTTGATGTTCTTTTTGAAGTTCCCCTTCTTCTTCCCTTTGCCCTTTTTCTTGAAACTAGTGGTCTTGTTGACCATCAACACTTGATGCTCCTTCTTGATTTCTACCTCCGCAGCTTTCAGCATTGCGAAGAGCTCGGGAATAGTCTTATTCATCCCTTGCATATTATAGTTCATCAGGAAGCTCTTGTAGCTTGGTGGCAGTGATTGGAGAATTCTGCCAATGACGCAATCATCTGGAAGATTAACTCCCAATTGAATCAAGTGATTATTATACCCAGACATTTTGAGTATATGCTCACTGACAGAACTGTTCTCCTCCATCTTGCAGCTATAGAACTTATTGGAGACTTCATATCTCTCAATCCGGGCATTTGCTTGAAATATTAACTTCAACTCCTGGAACATCTCATATCCTCCATGACGTTCAAAACGTCGTTGAAGTCCCGATTCTAAGCCGTAAAGCATGGCACACTGAACTATCGAGTAGTCATCAGCTTTGCTCTGCCAGACGTTCATAACATCTGGTGTTGCTCCAGCAGCAGGCCTGGCACCCAGCGGTGCTTCCAGGACGTAATTCTTCTGTGCAGCAATGAGGATAATCCTCAAGTTACGGACCCAGTCCGTGTAATTGCTACCATCATCTTTCAACTTTGCTTTCTCAAGGAACGCATTAAAATTCAACGGAACAACAGCACAAGCCATCTATCTACAATCAAACATAAACAAGCAAGATACTATCAGGTACTAAGTTCATGATAAATTTAGGTTTAATTAATCATATTACTAAAGAACTCCCACTTAGATAGACATCCCACTAATCCTCTAAGTGATTACGTGATCCAAATCAACTAAACCATGTCCGATCATCACGTGAGATGGAGTAGTTTCATTGGTGAACATCACTATGTTGATCATATCTACTATATGATTCACACTCGACCTTTCGGTCTTCGTGTTCCGAGGCCATATCTGTATATGCTTGGCTCGTCAAGTATAACCTGAGTATTCCGCGTGTGCAACTGTTTTGCAACTGTTGTATTTGAACGTAGAGCCTATCACACCCGATCATCACGTGGTGTCTCAGCACGAAGAACTTTCACAATGGTGCATACTCAGGGAGAACACTTCTTGATAATTAGTGAGAGATCATCTTAAAATGCTACCGTCAAACAAAGCAAGATAAGATGCATAAAAGATAAACATCACATGCAATCAATATAAGTGATATGATATGGCCATCATCATCTTGTGCTTGTGATCTCCATCTTTGAAGCACCGTCATGATCACCATCGTCACTGGCGCGACACCTTGATCACCATCGTAGCATCGTTGTCGTCTCGCCAATCTTATGCTTCCACGACTATCGCTACCGCTTAGTGATAAAGTAAAGCATTACAACGCAATTGCATTGCATACAATAAAGCGACAACCATATGGCTCCTGCCAGTTGCCGATAACTTGGTTACAAAACATGATCATCTCATACAATAAAATTTAGCATCATGTCTTGACCATATCACATCACAACATGCCCTGCAAAAACAAGTTAGACGTCCTCTACTTTGTTGTTGCAAGTTTTACGTGGCTGCTACGGGCTTAAGTAAGAACCAATCTTACCTACGCATCAAAACCACAACGATAGTTTGTCAAGTTGGTGCTGTTTTAACCTTCGCAAGGACTGGGCGTAGCCACACTCGGTTCAACTAAAGTTGGAGAAACTGACACCCGCTAGCCACCTTTGTGCAAAGCACGTCGGGAGAACCGGTCTCGCGTAAGTGTACGCGTAATGTCGGTCTGGGCCGCTTCGTCTAACAATACCGCCGAACCAAAGTATGTCATGCTGGTAAGCAGTAGGACTTATATCGCCCACAACTCACTTGTGTTCTACTCGTGCATATAACATCAACACATAAAACCTAGGCTCGGATGCCACGGTTGGGGAACGTAGTAATTTCAAAAAAATTCCTACGCACACACAAGATCATGGTGATGCATAGCAACGAGAAGGGAGAGTGTGATCTACGTACCCTTGTAGACCGATAGCGGAAGCGTTAGCACAACGCAGTTGATGTAGTCGTACGTCTTCACGGCCCGACCGATCAAGCGCCGAAACTACGACACCTCCGAGTTTTAGCACACGTTCAGCTCGATGACGATCCTCGGACTCCGATCCAGCAAAGAGTCGGGGAAGAGTTCTGTCAGCACGACGGTGTGGTGACGATCTTGATGTTCTACCGTCGCAGGGCTTCGCCTAAGCACCGCTACAATATTATCAAGGATTATGGTGGAAGGGGGCACCGCACACGCCTAAGAAAACGATCATGAGGATCAACTTGTGTGTCTTGGGGTGCCCCCTGCCCCCGTATATAAAGGAGCAAGGGGAGGAGGCCGGCCGGCCCTATAGGCGCGCCAAGGAGGAGTCCTCCTCCTAGTAGGAGTAGGACTCCTACTAGGAGGGGGAAAGGAAGTGGGGAGGGAGAAGGAAAGGGGGGCGCCAGCCCCCTCTCCTAGTCCCAATCGGACCAGGGGGAGGAGGCGCGCAGCCCACCCTGGCTGCCCCTCTCTCTCTCCACTAAGGCCCATATGGCCC
>NC_041392.1:474443229-474496204 GCF_002162155.2 Triticum dicoccoides | reverse complement strand
GCTCTTCGGTTTTCTCCGAAATCACCCAGAACACTTCCGGTGTCCGAATATAGCCATCCAATATATCAATCTTTATGTCTCGACCATTTCGAGACTCCTCGTCATGTCCGTGATCACATCCGGGACTCTGAACTAACTTCGGTACATCAAAAACTCATAAACTCATATAACTGTCATCGAAACCTTAAGCGTGCGGACCCTACGGGTTCGAGAACAATGTAGACATGACCGAGACATGTCTCCAGTCAATAAACAATAGCGGAACCTGGATGCTCATATTGGCTCCCACATATTCTACGAAGATCTTTATCGGTCAGACCGCATAACAACATACGTTGTTCCCTTTGTCATAGGTATGTTACTTGCCCGAGATTCGATCGTCGGTATCTCAATACCTAGTTCAATCTCGTTACCGGCAAGTCTATTTACTCGTTACGTAATACATCATCTCGCAACTAACTCATTAGTTACAATGCTTGCAAGGCTTATGTGATGTGCATTACCGAGAGGGCCCAGAGATACCTCTCCGACAATCGGAGTGACAAATCCTAATCTCGAAATACGCCAACCCAACATTTACCTTTGGAGACACCTGTAGAGCTCCTTTATAATCACCCAGTTACGTTGTGACGTTTGGTAGCACACAAAGTGTTCCTCTGGCAAACGGGAGTTGCATAATCTCATAGTCATAGGAACATATATAAGTCATGAAGAAAGCAATATCAACATACTAAACGATCAGGTGCTAAGCTAATGGAATGGGTCATGTCGATCACATCATTCTCCTAATAATGTGATCCCGTTAATCAAATGACAACACATGTCCATGGTTAGGAAACATAACCATCTTTGATTAACGAGCTAGTCAAGTAGAGGCATACTAGTGACGTTTAGTTTGTCTATGTATTCACACAACTATTATGTTTCCGGATAATACAATTCTAGCATGAATAATAAACATTTATCATGATATAAGGAAATAAAATAATAACATTATTATTGCCTCTAGGGCATATTTCCTTCAGCTAGGTGGTAAATATTCAGCAACAATGTAATTAGCATAATTAGCATACCAAGGAGTACTGTGAGCAACATTTATTGCAGCTAACTGCTCATCAGGAAAACTATCATCAATAGGTAGTGGGTCATCAAGCATATTTTCAAGACTAGATAAATTATCAGCTACTGGATTCTCAGCTCCTTTTCTATCAATGATATGTAAATCAAATTCTTGTAGCAAGAGAACCCATCGAATAAGTCTAGGTTTAGCATCTTTCTTTTCCATAAGATATTTAATAGCGGCATGCTCTGTGTGAATAGTTACTTGGGAATCAACAATATAAGGTCTAAACTTATCACAAGGAAACACCACTGCTAAGAATTCTTTTTCAGTAGTAGCATAATTTCTTTGAGCACTGTCTAGAGTTTTACTAGCATAATGAATTACATTAAGTTCTTTATCAACTCTTTGTCCTAGAACAGCACCAACATCATAATCACTAGCGTCACACATAATTTCAAAAGGCAAGTTCCATTCAGGTGGTTAAACAATAGGTGCAGAAATTAAAGCTTTCTTGAGTGTTTCAAAGTCTTCTAAACAATCATCATCAAAAACAAAAGGAATATCCTTTTGCAAGAGACTAGTAAGAGACCTAGAAATTTTTGAAAAGTCTTTGATAAATCTCCTATAGAAACTAGCACGACCTAAGAAACTACGGATACCTTTTATATCTTTAGGACATGGCATTTTCTCAATTGCATCAACCTTCGGTTTGTCCACTTCAATACCTCTTTCAGCAATTTTATGACCCAAGACAATAACTTCATTAACCATAAAGTGGCACTTCTCCCAATTCAAGACAAGATTTGTTTGTTCACATCTCTGCACAACTCGATCAAGATTGCTTAAACAATCATCAAAAGATTTCCTATAAACCTAAAGGTCATCCATGAAAACCTCAATAATCTTTTCAGAAAAGTCAGAGAATATAGCAGTCATACATCTTTGGAAGGTAGCAGGTGCATTACATAAACCAAAAGGCATATGTCTATAAGCATAGGTTCCAAAAGGACAAGTAAAAGTGGACTTTTCTTGATCAGGTTGAGAAACAGGTATTTGTGAAAAGCCAGAATATCCATCAAGGAAGCAAAAGTGTGTGTGCTTAGATAATCTTTCAAGCATTTGATCAATAAAAGGCAAAGGGTAATGATATTTTCTAGTTTCTTTGTTTAATTTTCTAGAATCAATCACCATCCTATAGCCTGTAGCAATTCTTTGTGGGATAAGTTCATTCTTGTCACTAGGAACAACAGTTATACCTCCTTTATTAGGGACACAATGAACATGACTTACCCATCTACTATCAGCTATGGCATAGATTATACCTGCTTCCAGAAGTTTTAATATTTCTGTTCTTACCACTTCTTTCATCTACGGATTTAATCGACGTTGGTGATCAACAACGGGTTTAGCATCAGGTTCCATATTAATTTTGTGCTGACATAGAGTGGGACTAATGCCCTTTAAATCATCAAGAGTATATCCAATAGCAGCTCGTTTCTTCCTTAGAACCTTCAATAATCTTTCTTCTTCATGTTCTGAAAGGTTAGCACTAATAATAACAGGATATATCTTCTTTTCATCAAGATAAGCATATTTCAAAGTGTCTGGAAATTGTTTTAATTTAAACAAGGATCACTTTTAGGTGGAGGAGGACCTCCTAGAGTTTCAATAGGCAAATTGTGTTTAAGTAGAGGACGTTGTTCAAAGAAATTTTTATCTATTTCATTTCTTTCATGCATATGTAAATCATTTTCATGGTCTAGCAAATATTGTTCTAAAGGATCTGTAGGTGGTACAGAAAGAGAAGAAATACGAATTAATTCATCCTTATTAGGAAATTCTTTTTCATGAATATTTCTACTAAACTTGGAAAAATTAAACTCATCGGACTCGTTACCAAAACTAACACTGACAGTTTGTTTCTCACAGTCTATTCTAGCATTAACGGTGTTCAAGAAGGGTCTACCGAAGATAATGGGACAAAAGTCATCTTGTGGGGAAGCAAGAACAAGAAAATTAGTAGGCTATTTTATTTTCCCACACAAGACTTCAACATCTCTAACAATCCCAATTGGTGATATAGTGTCTCTATTAGCAAGTTTAATAGTACTCCCTCCGTTCCATAATGTAGCGCATATAGATTTTCTACAAAGTCAAACTTTATAAACTTTGACCAAGTTTATAGAGAAAACTATTTATATCTACAATACCAAATGTATATAATATGAAAGTATGTGTTGTGATGTATCTAAGCACACGTATTTGGTATTCTAGATGTATATGATTTTCTCTACAAACTTGGTCAAAGTTTATAAAGTTTGACTTCTAGAAAAATCTATATGCGCTACATTGTGGAACGGAGGGAGTAACATCTATTTCTTCTATCTCTGCGGATGTTATGTCATTCATAATTTCTTGATATAAGGTATAAGGAATAGCACTGACACTAGAACCTATGTCACATAAACCAAGATAATAGTGATATCCTATTTTAACTAAGATGACGGGCATGCCAACAACATGTCTATGTTTATCTTTTTATCAGGTTTGGCAATTCTAGCAGCTTCTTCACAGAAGTAAATAACATGCCCATCCATATCTTCTTCTAAGAGATCTTTAAACATAGCAATACTAGGTTCTATTTCAATTTGTTCATCAGGTTTAGGTGTTCTAATATAGCTTTTGTTAACCAAAGTTGAAACTTTAGCATGTGCCTTTATCCTAACAGGGAAAGGTGGTTTCTCTATATAAGCAGAAGGAACAACTGGATCAACATTATAAAGTATAATTTCTTCTTTAACTGGTACTAGTTCTTTGGTTTCTTCTTTAATAGGTGGGCAATATTTAAACCACTTCTCTTTAGGGAGTTCAACATGAGTAGCAAATGATTCACAAAAGGAGGCTACTATCTCAGAGTCAAGTCCATATTTAGTGCTAAACTTTTGAAAAGCATCAATATCCATAAAAGATTTAACACAATCATACTTAAGTTTAATACCTGACTCTTTACCTTCGTCGAGTTCCCAATCTTCAGAGTTGCGTTTAATTCTTTCCAAAAGATCCCACCGGAATTCAATAGTCTTCTTCATAAAAGAACCAACACAAGAAGTATCAAGCATGGTTTGATCATTATGAGAAAGCCGAGCATAAAAGTTCTGGATAATAATTTCTCTTGAGAGCTCATGATTGGGGCATAAATATAACATTGAATTAAGCCTCCCCCAAGCTAGAGCGATACTTTCTCCTTCATTAGGCCAAAAATTATATATATAATTTCAATCACGATGAACTAGGTGCATAGGATAATTTTTTTGGTGGAACTCCAATTTCAAATGATTCCAATTCCTAGATCCAATATCATCGCATAGCCTATACCATGCCAATGCTTTTCCCTTCAAAGATAAAGGGAAAACCTTTTTCATAACTTCATCCCTGGGTAAAGTTGCAAGCTTAAACAATCCATAAATTTGTTCTACATATATCAAGTGCATATCAAGATGTTCGGTTCCATCTCCTGCATAAGGATTAACTAGTAGTTGTTCTATCATACCCGAAGGAATTTCATATTCAATATTTTCAGTAGGTGCAGTAGGTTGACGGGTAACTAATTGTGGTTCCGGACGAGGTGAAGATACCCCGAACAAACCCCTCAAAGTATTGTTTTCCATAGTAACAAGTGACAATAAATTTCAGCACACTATATAAATGTTTCCTTACCAAATTCCACTTACCAAAGGCGCTTCACTCCCTGGCAATGACGCCAGAAAATAGCCTTAATGACTCATAAGTATAGGGGATCAATTGTATCTCTTTTCGATAGGTAAGAGTGTCGAACCCAACGAGGAGTAGAAGGAAATGACAAGTGGTTTTCAGCAAGGTAATGTCTGCAAGTGCTGAAATTGTAAGTAGCAGAGTAGTTTGATAGCAAGATATTTTGTAACGAGCAAGTAACCATAGTAGTAACAAAAGTGCAGCAAGGTAGCCCAATCCTTTTGAGGCAAAGGACAGGCCAAAATGGTCTCTTATGATAAGCAAAGCGTTCTTGAGGGTACACGGGAATTTCATCTAGTCACTTTCATGATGTTGGTTTAATTTGTGATCGGTACTTTGATAATTTGATATGTGGGTGGACCGGTGCTTAGGTGTTGTTCTTACTTGAACAAACCTCCTACTTATGATTAACCCTCCCTCAAGCATCTGCAAGTACGAGAAAAGTATTAAGAATAAATTCTAACCATAGCATTAAACTTTTGGATCCAATCGGTCCCTTACGGAATAGCGCATAAACTAGGGTTTAAGCTTCTGTCACTCTTGCAACCCATCATCTAATTGATACTCCACAATGCATTCTCTTATGCCCAAATACAGTGATGTTTCATGTAGTCAACGTTCACATGACACCACTAAGGAAATCACAACATACATACTATCAAAATATCAAACACATATCAAATTCACATGATTACTTCCAACATGATTTCTCCCGTGACCTCGAGAACAAAGGTAACTACTCGCAAATGATAAACATGCTCATGATCAGAGGATTATTAATTAGCATAATGGATCTGAACATATAATCTTTCACCAAATAAACCATATAGTAATCAACTACAAGATGTAATCAACACTACTAGTCATCCACAAGCATCAATCTATAGTTCCGGTAACAAGATTGAACACAAGAGATGAACTAGGGTTTGAGATGAGATGGTGTTGTTGAAGATGTTGATGGAGATTTCTCTCCCCGAGATGGGAGAGTTGTTGGTGATGATGATGATGATGATTTCCCCCTTCGGGAGGGAAGTTCCCCTGGTGGAATCGCTCCACCGGAGGGCAAAAGTGCTCCTGCCCAAATTTCGCCTCGAGACGGCGGCGCTCCGTCCCGAAAATCCCCTCCTTATTTTTTCTAGGTCAAATGACCTATATACCATAAGATGGGCACCGGAGATGGGCCTGGGTGAGCACAACCCACCAGGGCGCGCACGGGCTCCCTGGCGCGCCCAGGTGGGCACAACCCATCTGGGCGCGCCCCCTCTGGTAGTTATTTGCTTCAATAATTGTTTGACGATATTTTTGTCATGATTTATCAATTAGACATATATGATAAGCTCAGATGATTTAAATAAATGCGAGTGATATTGAGCAAATAAGGAGACCCGTAAGTGCATATTTCCATCAAATATTTTTGCTAGTCTGTTGGCTTATATAATGAGCTTGACACGTTGCAGGCCATGTCCTGGCCGATGCATGCATGTCCGAAGAGATATACTATTTATTAATTAATTAGCATTGCTAAATCGAATGCGTGTGTCCAACCAAAAGGTCCAGCACGTCACATACATGCAACGTTGATCTTGTACTAGTACGCATCAACCTAGCCAAATGGCCCGTTCGTATATCACATGAGTTAGTTAGCTAATGCATCCTTATCAAGTTAATGGATCAGAAGGTGCAGCTCACCAGCCGGACGGGATAAGCATGCATGCAGCTGAGTCCAACGAAAGGGAAGGAACGGCTGAGCGCGCGAGATGCTCGCTCGCCGCGCCGCCCCATCTAATCCTTCTACCGCTTGCCCTAGGGCTTCCCTATATAAGCAACACATAATCATCCATCGCCGGGGCGGAGATACACGGCCGCGCGGCCGCCAGGCTGCACGCACACATAAGGCTGGCCGCAAGGCCGCTCGCACGCGCACACACACACGGACACCTATAGATCGATTGTGCTATGTCTTTCTTTCATATTTTCTCACAAGCAATCTCTTCCACCGCATTCACAAGGTGATGGTAAGATCGGTAAGAAAAGGTATATACTTTCTTGTATTTTTCTTGTCCATCGATGAACATGTGACATGCTGGAGACGAACAGGTCCTGCAATGGAAAGCGATAAGATTATGAGCACGGCATCGAGCCTTATATGACCATGTTCATCGAGATGAGAAATATACTGTCTCGCGCCCATTTTTACAGGTCATGTGGAGGGTCTGCCCTTGTGATGAAAGATGAACATGTCTTACGTGCGGCAACCCCGCCGAGAGAAATGCCGATGAGATCGAACATGGCATGGGAGCCTATACGGCCATGCCTGTAGATGAAATAGAAACCACGTCCTTGGGGAGGAGAGCCAGGAGACGCGTCGGCATCGGCGGCGTCGAGAAGCTCCCAGCAGAGACACATACGGGGCGCCCAGAGGAAAGCCGTCACACAAAGACAGCGACTACACGCGCCGACGGAGGCCGCGCGCACCCCGGGGACAGACCATGCGCTGCGCCTTGGTGCACTTGTAGGCCGCAGACGATGGGCCGGCGTCCGTGATGACGACGGACGTCCGCCGGCGAGGCGTTCTCGCCACACGCTACATCAAAAATAAACCCAAGCATTCTTCTTTGTCAACGACATGCCTATATAGCTAATCTCATCACTGTTTCATCTCTTATTTCAGCCCCAGGGAGGAGCGACAACAGAGTCCGCCCCACATCCAGAAGAAACGTAGAGGCTGCGGCTGTACGCGCCGATGGAGGCCGGGGGACGGAAGACGAAGATGAGATGCGCCCTTGTGGCAGCATCGATGAGATCGGGACAGAGGCACGGGGAGAGAGACGCCACAAGCCTGCCGCCATTCACCAGCGCACACATTCATCCATCAGCAGATCCATCCATTCACCAACGCACACATCCATCCATCAGTAGATTCATCCATCAGTCAGCATGCATCAAGCACAAAACCGTCTTGTTGGCCAAGGGAGCCTCCGAATCGATATGACTCGATCGGGAGCAGCCGGAGCTGTCCAACAACGAAGCCCACATGCTAGCCCCGATGTTCTATCATGTCGGCGTACAGGTCCACGGCGAACAGGACCATGCTAAACAGGTACATCGCGGACGGTACACCGACATACAGGTCAATGACGAACAGATCATAGGCACAGGTTTTGCACCACGTTCTTGAAGGAGACGGCGCAGCCCGAGACTCGCCTTTACCATCACGGGGTACAAGTCCTTGGTGGAACCAGTAGCTGCAACGATGTATCTAAGACCGGTTCCTCCTTCATGAGGTACGCGGACCCGACGAACAGGTCGCCGGCGATAGGTCTAGAGGCGCATCCACCATAGTGAACAGGTCCTTGGCGCATATGTCCATGGCGACACAAGTCACCGGTGTACAGGTCTTTTGCCATGCTTTCTTGAAGTGGACGACATTCGCGGAAACAGTGCTCATGATGATTCACCCAAGACCGGTCGTCCTTGGGGAGGCGCACCTACCATGTCGAATAGGTCCTTGGCGTACAGGTCTGTAGCGTCGCCGGTGCATAGGTCACACTTTCGCGTCGCACCAGCCCAAGGCGACGCGGCCTCTACAACGCCACCTTTCCATGGCCTCGTGAGGCGGCCCGCTTTGTCTTGGCGGACCGCCGAATACTCGGCGTCTAGCCGAGACGAGGCGCCAACCACCCCGGCCACGCCCATGTGAGCGTGCGTTAGTTTTTACACTGACGCCGGTCTCCCCAAACCATTACTCCCGCAAGGTGTAGCCCCTTGAACACCCTGATGAAGTAACCGGTCGTCGAGAAGTCTAAGCCGAGCGCGACCCATGCCACCCCGACAACAAATACTCCAACACCGCCAAGACTGACAAGGCACGACGGTCTGAGGTCTACATCGAAGAGCTCGCACTGTCGTCATCTAAAAGCAACGCCGCCACGTGGCGACACTCGAATATACTCCGACTTCTACATCAACACACTGCCCAAACCCCGTCCAAGCTCCGACGAGGCGAAGCCACTTCACCGACATGTCTTCTTCCGATGAAGCTATCCATATCTTGCCGGGCACCGATGAGGCGAAGGCAAGACACATCATGTCTGACACCGACGAGGCGGACACCATCAGGCCGGGCGCCGACGAGGCGCAGGCCGACCATCTGTCTGAGCTGATGAGGCCAAACATCTTCATCATCAGACATCGATAAGCCAGAGGGATGTGACTAAGCATCGCTGGAGCGACGGATGTACCTCTCCACTCTTCTATTCCACCACATCATCACCATCATCTACACCAAGCACTTGGAGAAGAGGAGACTTGAAGACGACGACCATTGCAGCAGCTTAATCAGAGGTGGTCTGTGGCTCCGGCTCGCGGACATAATTAATCCGGAGCCTTCCGAGGCCCCGTGAACCAGAACCTCACAATCGCCGAAGTCATATTGGCCGAGCTAGCAGGCCGTTGAGTGCTTATGTAAAGGGATCATGTAATTTGTTTTCTGCCACGAGAGATTAATAAAGTACAAGTTTCCCTATGTTTTTCTTTGTGTACTCAGTACACTGGCACACCCGCATATTTATTTTCCCTGGCACGTAGAAAGATAATAACACTATAACCATCGATGTTTGTTATTATTTTTCGTGCCAAACAATAATTCTTAAATATTCCATAAAAAATTTCCGTGAAGTTTCAGCTTGTTCAGAGTTGTGCAGAATAGGTAGCATGATGTAGCTTTTCCAGGTCCAGATTTCCAACTGCCGAAATTCTCCCTCTTGGTGTGTACCTTGAAAATTATGAGAGAAAAGGCATTAGAATTACTCCAAAAAGCATTATTATGGATTAAAACATCATAAATAACAGTAAGAAAACATGATGCAAAATGGACGTATCATTGGCATAGGCTAGCAGTATGCGAATGGCTTCAAGCCTAGCCACAGGAGCAAAGGTTTCATCGAAGTCAATCCCTTCAACTTGTGTGTAACCTTGAGCAATGAGATGAGCCTTGTTTCTGACAACTTGACCATGATCATCTTGTTTGTTGCGATAGATCCATTTGGTGCCGATGATATTGTGCTTGCGAGGATCTTGACGCTTTACTAGCTCCGATACATTGTTCAGCTCAAACTGTTGAAGCTCTTCTTGCATCGCTTGAATCCATTCAGGTTCCATGAAGGCTTCATCAACTTTCTTGGATTCAGATATAGAGACAAATGCAAAGTGCCCACAGAAATTTTCTAGTTGTGTTGCTCTTGAACGAGTGAGTGGACCAGGTGCATTGATGCTATCAATTATCTTCTCAATCTGGACATCATTTGCTACTCGAGGATGTACTGGACGAAGATTTTGCCCTTGCTGATCATTGTCTTCATCTTCAATATTGGCTTCAGGCCGAGCATTGTCTTCATGCTTATTAGGTGCAGAAATGATGATTTCCTCTTTAGCATGTACCTCTGACGGTATGATTTCTCCAGTACCCATAAGATTGATAGATTCACTTGGTGTAGCTTCAACTAGCACATTTGGCAGGTGCTCTATTTTCGAGTTGTTAGTCTCATCGAACCGCACATCCACAGTTTCAACCACCTTGTAGTGAAATAGGTTGAAGACTCTGTAGGAGTGTGAATCGTTTCAATAGCCAAGTATAAAACCTTCATGTGCTTTCGGTGCAAATTTTGAAGTGTGATGCGGATCCTTGATCCAGCACCTAGCACCAAAGACTCTAAAATAGCTGATATTTGGCTTCTTACCAGTCAGGAGCTCATATGATGTCTTCTTCAGGAACTTGTGAAGATAAACGCGGTTGATGATGTGGCATGCTATATCAATGGCTTCAGGCCAGAATTTCCTTGGAGTCTTGTACTCATCAAGCATCATTCATGCCATCTCAATGAGGGTTCTATTCTTGCGTTCCACGATGACATTTTGCTGAGGTGTGTATGGAGCAGAGAACTCATGTGTGATGCCCAATGTATCAAGATAAGTGTCGAGGCCGGTGTTCTTGAATTTTGTGCCGTTGTCACTTCTGATGTGCTTGATCTTGATGCCATAGTTGGTCATGGCATGATTATCGAATCGTTTGAAGACATCATGCACTTCTGTCTTGTACAGAATTATGTGTACCCATATATATCTTGAGTAATCATCAACAATGACGAAACTGTAGAGGCATGCAGTGGTAGTAAGGGTAGAGTAGTGAGCAGGGCCAAATAAATCCATGTGAAGCAGATCGAAGGGACGTGTTGTTGTCATGATTGGCTTCAAGGGATGCTTGGCCCTAGTCATCTTTTCGGCTTCGCAGGCACCACACAGATGATCCTTGTTAGGGTAGATAGGTTGCATTTTATCTTGCATCCCACAAGATGTTTTAGGTCCCCAGCATTAGCATCAGAAGCCTTTGATTTTCGGCTGGACACCTTTCCCTCCTGAGGGAGTCCTGGACTAAGGGGTCCTCGGGCGTCCGGCCTGTTAGCCATGGGTCGGACTGATGGGCTGTGAAGATACAAAGACCGAAGACTACACCCGTGTCTGGATGGGACTCTCCTTAGCGTGGAAGGCAAGCTTGGTGTAAATATGTAGATTCCTTTCTTTGTAACCGACCTTGTGTAACCCTAGATCCTCCCCGTGTCTATATAAACCGGAGGATTTAGTTCGGAGGAGGGGAGACATTATCATAGCCATACAAGCTATACCTCTAGGGTTTAGTCATTATGATCTCGTGGTAGATCAACTCTTGTAATACTCATATTCATCAAGATCAATCAAGCAGGACGTAGGGTATTACCTCCATAGAGAGGGCCCGAACCTGGGTAAAACATTGTGTCCCCTGACTCCTGTTACCATCGACCTTAGACGCACAATTCGGGACCCCCTACCCGAGATCCGCCAGTTTTGACACCAACATTGGTGCTTTCATTGAGAGTTCTGTCGTCATCAAGAGGTTCGATGGCTCCTTCATCCATCTACAACGACGCTGCCCAAGGGGGGTTTTCCTCCCTGGACAGATCTTTGTGTTCGGCGGTTTCGCTCTGCGGGCCAACTCGCTTGGCCATTTGGAGCAGATCGAAAGCTATGCCCCTGGCCATCAGGTCAGATTTGGGAGCTTGAAATACGTCGCGGACATCCGTGGGGACTTGATCTTCGCCGGATTCGAGATCGCGGCTACCACTCTTGGCCACCCCGAGGGACATGACCTAAATCTGTCATCGGACTGCATCCAGGAGACAGCTCCCATAACCGCCCTGGCCTTACATCCGGAGCAAGCTGCACCATCCAAGGACGGGAAGCTCAACCCCGCCACGTAGGCCACAGATTCCCTGGTGTTGGAGTCACACATAGGCTTGATCTCACACGATACATGTACCACCGGAACTTATACATGGTGGATACACCTAAAGAAACTAACGACGATGACAAAGAAGATCCAGTTGAGGATAAACCTCCTGAGACACAGCCCAGACGTCGGCGTGAGCGGCGCCGCTCTAAGTCACGTCGTGCAAGAGACAATAATACCAGCACCGGAGAAAACAACACCCCGGACGATGCCGAAGACAATGAAGCCCCTGTTGGGGCAACATCTGAACATGATGAACTGGAGGACGGGCACGATAGCCCGCATGAACAGGCAATACACGAAGACTCGGAGGACAGTAATTATCTTCCGCTCTCCGAGGACGAGGAGAGCCTCCGCGATGAGGATTTCATCATGCCTGAGGAACCTCTTGAGCAAGAGCGCTTTAAACGGCGTCTATTAGCCACGACAAGGAGCCTGAAAAAGAAACAGCACAGCTTCAAGCTGATCAAGACCTGCTCCAGGATAGATGGATAGACATCCTAGTGGCCGAAGAATACGGCCCCAAGCACACAACCAAGGGTTACCTTAAGCACAGATTGCTATCTTAGTTCGACGAGGAGGCGCCGGCACTTGCACCACGCGGTCGGGACAATGCGGCTAACCGACCACTATGCAGTCGGGATAAAGCGGCAGCTCAAGCTGAACAGCAGCCCGCCTCACCCCAAAGAAAAAACAGAGAAAACAGCTCGGGGTCATACATACGACCCTTGGCAGAACCTGGACAGTAGAGCACGACACAACAGGCCGATCTACGGATCGCGAGGACGTGCCTCGACACGCGACGTCGGCTACCTATTCGGGTGGGACAAGTCTAGTTATGCCCAGGCCGAAAACTGCAGACGGACTCCATTTGAGCTACGTCGCGACGTGGCCCAATATAGAGGCGCCGCACACCCACTCTGCTTCACTGACGAAGTAATGAAGCATGAATTCCCAAAGGGGTTTAGACCCATGAATATCGAATCGTATGATGGAACAACCAATCCCGTGGTTTGGATCGAGGATTTTCTTCTCCATATTCACATGGCTCGCGGAGACGACCTTCATGCCATGAAATACCTACCACTAAAACTCGGAGGAGCAGCAAGGTACTGGTTAAATAGTCTGCCTGAAAACTCTATCGGCAGCTGGGAGGATCTGGAAGACGCTTTCCGCGACAACTTCCAAGGTACATATGTCCGGCCACCAGATGCTGATGACTTAAGTCACATCATCCAACAGCCCGGAGAGTCAGACAGAAAGCTCTAGACTAGGTTCTTAGTTAAAAAGAACCAAATCATAGACTGTCCGAGCGCAGAAGCCCTAGCGGCCTTTAAACACAGTGTCCGAGACGAGTGGCTCACCCGCCACCTCGGTTAGGAAACACCAAAATCCATGTTAGCCCTTACCGCTCTAATGACCTGCTTTTGCGTGGGGGAAGACAGCTGGCTCGCTCGTAGAAGCAACAATGCTAGCGACCCGGGCACTTCCGACGTTCGAGACGACAACATGAAATCACCAAGCAATAAGCACAAACGTGGAAATAGTAATGAGGGAGCGCACGACACAGCGGTCAACGCCAGATTCAGCGGCCCCAAACCCGGTCAACAAAAGAAACCATTCAAGGCATACAGAGACGGACTATCCAATTTGGATAAGATATTGGATAGGCCCTGCCATATTCATGGCTACCCCAATAAACCAGCTAACCACACCAACATAAGTTGTTGGGTCTTCAAACAGGCCGGCAAGTTAAGCACCGGATACAAGGGGAAGAAGCCGCCCGGCGACGGAGACGATGACGAAACTCGCCAACCAAACACCGGGGGCCAGAAGCAGTTTCCCCCCGAAGTAAAGACAGTGAACATGATACACATGGCACCGTCTCCAACAGAGGAACACATGGAGTGTTATCTCCGTGCAAAGGATCACACTATGGCTATCTCAGCCGAACTACACAGCGGGGGCATTACACCACATACCTCGTTGGCCATTAAGCCACCGGTCTCCATTCAACATGACCGTTAAAAACCCATGCAGGACTAGCAGTTCGTCTTCCACCGTCCGCCTCATATACCTGGAAAACCTATAATGCGCATACATAACTACGCACGTAAAATACCCTGGGCACTAGCGGAAGCACAACACGGGCGGACCTGAAAGTACTCCCATAACTTTCCTTTTTAAAATTATTTTCTTCTTCTTTTTTCTTTCTTGTTTCCCTCCACAGGTGGCTCAATGGCTGGCCTCGGACTCTATCGGACTTCGGGTTCGTACACTCACTTAAGGGCTATTTCTGTCAAGGAGTCCCTTCACCGAGGACAGGCGGCGCAGACGTGCGACAGGAGGTCCAAAATAACTTTTTGTAGACCGCACTCTCTATTTCGAGCCTGTAAAGTGCCTTTTTCCTCCGCCTTCGACCCCTGGCATATCAAATAGCCGGGTTGCGGCTTTGTTATCTATATACATGATTGGCACATCACTCAGATCCCAGTAAAAATAGTCCATTCTTTTCTTAAAGGACCGAGTTTTGCCCTTACGGTTGTCTCAACCGTACACCTCATCATAACTTGCCAGGGGCTCGGTATGGGAACAAAGGAGTTGCCGACAAGTCCGAACAGCTCTATAGCATACTTCGGCGTCGCGAGTTTGGCCTTATGTGCATCAGCTCCGAATCATGTCTTGGGTCAATAGTTGGGTTCCCCGGCTCCTGCGCTTGCTATCCTACGTTCCGCTCTATCGGCTAGGGTAGTAAAGGGAGAACTACTATGATTGTGCTTCCGGTTCACCTAGTTACGCACCTCACTAGAGAAAGCCGAAAATTGACTGTCATGATGCGGCAAGAGCTGCTCAACCACTCGATGACTTATCGGAATCTTTCGCGATTCCCTCCGTGTTACACGAAGGAACTCTTTCCGGTCAAATAGGTAAACGCATCGCATGAATAAGCCGCATACATACCAGGGGCTATGTCGTAGACCCACCATAAAACTCATATGGCTAAGTGAAAGTGTTAATGCCCTAAAGTTTGGTTGCCTGGTTCGCCGCATTGACACCTCCTTCACGGACCAAGACGTTGGGTCAAGAGTGATCAAATGCTTTTCCAAACACCCCCGTACTTCCTACGAGGGGGCTGAAGCCGACGATTGGAAAACTTTCAGTTCATATACAAACGGCCGCACAGGAGGAACAAAAGGCTTTAAGCAAAATCAAAGTATAGACTGATTATAACAATTGTCTTTTACAACTTGTAAAAGGTTCACTCGAATATTATGCCTTTCGAACATTGACGCTCTATCAAGCGGGCAGCCTCTAAGACGTCCTCAAAGTAATGATCTGGTGCGTGATGGTCCTTGCCCTTGGGTGGACCCTGCGCTGCAACATCAATGACCTTCATCTTCCCCCAATATGTCTTGACTCGGGCAAAGGCCATCCGTGCACCTTCAATGCATGCCGACCGCTTCACAGCATCGATACGTGGCACCGAATCAGCAAGCCGCCGCACTAAGACAAAATAGCTATTCAGAATCGGCTCAGTTGGCCACAGCTGAAGTATGACGTTCTTCATGGCAGTGCCGGACATCCTGTGAAGCTCGGCCCATTGGGACATCTGTTCATTCAGCAGCAGGGGGCGTTTTGATGCGCCGAACTGTGACCAGAAAAGCTTCTCCATTACATATCCCTCTTGCGCTTGGTAAAACTGCGCCGCATCAGATGAACTCTTCACCAGGTCCAAAAACACGTCTGGAGAACTCCACACTTGGTTAAGCTGAGCATAATTCGGATCGCCGAACTTCGTCTGTAATAAAAATGGCTTACCAGCCACAATCTCCCCAGCTTGCCGGATCTCCTCACGGGCCGCTCTAGATTCGGACCGCGCTTCTTTCGCCTCTTGCAAGGCCTTGTCAAGCTCAGCCACTTTGGCTTTATTCTCCTCCTCTAGGAATTCACAGCGGCTTGTATCATTTTTTAGTTTGAGCACCATTGAGGATATTTTCTCCTCATCTTGGTGCAGAGTAGCATGTTCGGCCTTTAACTCGGCCAATGCCTTTTTGGGAGCCGCATTACTAAACCGGGCCTGCTCCTTGGCCTGGGCCAGCTCTGCCCGAAGATTCTCAATGGTGGCGGCACCATCTGCAGGCATGCACATTCCAGTATGCAACTTTCAGCATCACGCTTATATTACAAATACATATATCTAAGAATTGCTCTGAATACATACCTTGCGACTCGTCAAGACGCCTGTTGATAAGCGCGATATCAGCATCTGCCTCATCAATCTTGTGTTGCAAATTCGCAATCTCTACAGTCCGGACAGTTTCCGGGGAGGTCACAACCTTTGTTCCAATTAATCATATTACTTCCTGGGCATATCTTTTGATCCTCTGATCGCCTCCCTCGAGAAGCCAATCAGAGACTCAGGGGCTACTATCTATACACAGGTGTATTCTTGAATAAAACACAATCGGACACATTACGATACCAACCTCGAAGCCTCTTAGCAGGCCCACAAAGGCCTCATTCAATCCGCTTTCCGCGGCCAGGACCTTTTAGATCATCGTGCCCATCAAGGTACGTTGTTCCTCCGGGACAGACGCCTGTCACAGCATGTTCGTCAATATATCTGGTGCCTCTGGGTCTCTAGAGGCTGCTGTAGGAGTACAACCTTCCTTTGAAGGGATCTGTTTATCCGTATCCGGCTGTAGACCGGAATGTCCGGGGCCTTTATTGTTGGTCCCTGGACCCTGGGTCACCGAAGTATCACCTTCGGGTTGTGTCTTCATCATCCCTCGCACCCCTTGTTGATCGAGGGAGACCCTCCGCGACGACACCTCGAAGTCGTCCACCCTGTTGGGCAAGGAGATTGGTGGAGACGTCTCACTTTCCATCATCTACAGGAGAACATCCCCCGAGGAAGAGGGTTGTTGAAGAAGACTGTGTGCCGAACTGCAAAAAACGTATATTCTAGACGTTACAAGAAAGGGACGGGACGTGTTTAAAACACCCTTGTTCACTTACGATTTGGCCTGAGGCTTGTCCTTGTCATGGGACTGCACGATGATGTTGTCCTCCGAGCCTGAGCCACCCGACGAAGGCATCTTGCCTCGCTTAGGAGCCTTTTCCTCCCAATCTTTGGAGGCGGCCCTTTTCTTCCCATGGGGGGAAGAGACGTTGACTTCCCCTTCATTTTTGTCTTCGGACGATGGAATCTTGATTCCTCCAGACGTGATGTCTGGTGCACCTTCGGGATGGGGGCCATCTTTGGTCCTCTCTGCCTTGCCCTCCTTCGGAGGCATCTGGTACAGTGCCGGGGCTAGCATCCTTGTTAATATAGGATCCGCTGAACCCTCGGGAAGAGGGGCCGGACACCTAATCAGCTCTGCTTTCTTTATCCATCCCTAGAAGGAGATGGTTTGCTTAGTAATGTATTACGGCATACTTAAAAAAGAGGGGGTGTTTGGAAGTCAAGTGCTTACCGGGGTATCCGGACGGTTACAGTCGAGGCCTGTGTCCTAAGTAGTGTCCGGCCAACATTTTTGTTTTCTAAAAAACAACTGCCACATCCCTTTGTGCGTACTGCCTAAGAATTGTTGGAGGGTTCATGGTCCTACTGGATTGAACTCCCACATATGGAGAGGCCTACGCTGGCATGGAAGGATTCGGCGAATCAGCATTACTTGAATCATGCTGACCAGATCAATGTCCCTCTCGAGGAGGGTTCGGATGCGGCTTTGTAGAGTTCGCACTTCATCAACTGATCCCCAATCCAGCCCCTTGTTGGCCCATGATGCAAGCTGTAACGGTGGGCCAGGGCGAAACGTGGGTGCAGCTACCCACTTGGTGTTGCGGGACTCCGTAACGTAAAACCACTCTCACTGCCATTGATTGGAAGTTTCAGCAAAAGAGCCTTTTGGCCAAGGTGTGTTGGTGAGCAGGCTGACTATAGCACCGCTGCACTCCACCTGTTCCCCGTCGACTACCTTTGGTTTCACACTGAAGGTCTTGAGCCATACGTCAAAATGTGGGGGGATTCGGAGGAAGGCCTCACACGTAATGATGAACACTGAGACATGGAGGAAAGACTCCGGGGCTAGATCATGAAAATCTAGTCCATAATAGAACATTAGTCCCCGGACGAAGGGGTGAAGAGCGAGCCCTAGCCCTCGAAGGAAGTGTGAGATGACACGATCGCCACATCTGGGGGTCGGGATAACCTACCCTTGAGCATGAAGCCTATGGTGGATTTCCGCGGTCAGGTATTTGGCCGCTCGAAGCTTCACAATATCCTCCTGTAACGGAGGAAGTCACCCATCAGCCTTGAGGGCTGGGTCCGGACATAATGGGGAAGCTCGAAGTCAAAACCTTGGGTGCTAGAACTCGAGGTTGGAGAGGCTGAGGAGAAGCTTGGCGTCAAAAAGGACGGCCCTTGGTTCCTTTATAAAGGTAGCGGGGATTAAACACCTCCTTGTGAGCCTGAAAGCCTGCCTATTCCTAAGAAATCTTTCCAACGGAACGGTTGGGTTACCCACGCTCATATTAATGAGAATCCCGCAATAAGGGGACATGATCTCTGCTTCAAGATAACGTGCAAATAGCAACCGTGCCTCGAAACATGGAATGGCAGGATAGGAAACGGTTCGAAAAACCAGGCGAGCGTGATGTCACGTTGTAAAAAGTTGATAGCAGATTGGACTCCTAGAATATTATATTCTCTCCGCGGTTGTGTGTGGTGTGTGTGTTATAGGTCCGGACACATCGATACATCCGAATACTATTTTGGAGTTCGGAAGAAGGAACCCGCCTTGCAATGCCGAAGACAGGCCTACACGTCGGATACCATGTCATTGAAGCCAGGTTCAGGGGCTACTGAGGAAGTCCTGGACTAAGGGGTCCTCGGGCGTCCGGCCTGTTAGCCATGGGCCGGACTGATGGGCTGTGAAGATACGAAGACCGAAGACTACACTCGTGTCTGGATGGGACTCTCCTTAGCGTGGAAGTCAAGCTTGGCGACTAAATATGTAGATTCCTTTCTTTGTAACCGACCTTGTGTAACCCTAGATCCTCCCGGTGTCTATATAAACTGGAGGACTTAATCCGGAGGAGGGGAGACATTATCATAGCCATACAAGCTAGACCTCTAGGGTTTAGTCATTACAATCTCGTGGTAGATCAACTCTTGTAATACTCATATTCTTCAAGATCAATCAAGCAGGACGTAGGGTATTACCTCCATAGAGAGGGCCCGAACCTGGGTAAAACATTGTGTCCCTTGTCTCCTGTTACCATCGACCTTAGATGCACAGTTCAGGACCCCCTACCCGAGATCCGCCGGTTTTGACACCGACACTTGCAAAAGAGAGTTTTTTCTTAACCACCCACATCTTTAGGGGTGGCTTAGAAGCAATGAGTCTAAGTGCAGCATCTGAGAACTTTGGCTTTGGAGCCCTAGCAAATAGCCTTGCGGGAGGTGAATAATACTCATAAGAATAAGCAGAAAAGTTCTTAGTCTTATGAACGTAGCGGTTTGATGAAACACGCTCATATTCATAAGTTCGGGTATGGTTTCCCTGCAAAACATTGGCGTTAGGGTGACCCAGGTGGGTCCTCAGTCTATATGAAGCCTTTGGACCATATGAAGCCTTTGGTATGCAGTTTGTCTTCTTCCCAAGTGGTTTCATGATGACATTCACAGGAAGCTTCTCAAGACAGCTTTTGGGGACCCAGGTCTTCTTCAAAGGTGGTCCATTCCTGCAGTTGGTACCAGTATACCTGGCAAACACTTCGCCATTCTAATTTTTGAACAATTTATAATTTGCATCAAAGGATTCATCAATGATAATAGGGTTGGCACAAGTGAAGCCAGATAAGGTATATGGATCCACTGAAGGTCCCTTTGCAGCAACCCATGAGGTTTTGGGATACTGCTCGGGCTTCCGGTAAGAACCATCAGCATTCATTTTCCTCTCAAACCCAACACCCTCTTTCCTAGGGTTTCGGTTTAGATCTGTTTCTTGAGGACATCACATCGTGTCTGATGCCCTTTGAGGCTTTTGTACATCCCTGTTTCAAGCAATGTCTTCAACCTAGCATTCTCATCAGCAATAGTAGTGGTATCCTCAAAAGAGGGGTTAGAAACCACATCATTAGTTGAAGATATTATAATAGTAGTAGTAGTACAACATTCAGCAACAGAGACAGTATTATCACGCTCAAGACATTTTAAACAGGTTGGATCAAAGTGTTCCTGAGCGGAATTGATCTGTTGGGCGCGAAGTGAATCGTTCTCCTTTTTAAGATCTTCATGAGACGCTCTCAGATTCTCAATTTCTTGCTTCCTTTGAAGATAATCATAGGAAAGCTTCTCATGAGTAGCTGAGAGAGTTTCATGACGACTTTCAAGTTCTTCATACTTAACGTAAAGATTTTTTCTGTCTTCAATTAAGGACCGAGTTCGATTCATTTCCGCGTCCAATAGGTCATCGCTTTTGTCTAGCAACTTTTGAATACTGTCCATGGTAGTTTGTTGTTCAGTTGCAATTTTAGAAAGTGTTTTGTAGCTGGTTTTGGATTCACATTCAGAGTCGTCTTCACTAGATTTTTTAAAGTAAGCATCGCGTGAGTTTACCTTGGCACCATGTGCCATGAAGCAATAGGTCGCAGCAGACTCGCCCTCATCATCGGCTTCAGCATCGGCGACGTGACCATTGTCTTCAGTGTTGAAGATGGACTTGGCGACGAATGTCGAAGCAAGAGCCATGCTTTCCATGCCTGAATTAGACTCCTCCTTAGACTCCACCTCCGCCTCCTCAGAATCAGACTTCTCCTCTGAATCCATTTCCTTGCCAACGGATGCATGAGCCTTGCTGGATGAGCTCTTCTAGTGAGACGAGGACTTTGATGAAGACCTTCAAGAAAACTTTGAGGATTTATTCTTCTTCTTGTCGCCTGAATCATATTCCTTGCTCTTCTTATTCTTCTTCTTCTTCTTAGATTCCTTGTCCCATTGAGGACACTCAGAGATGTAGTGTCCAGGCTTCTTGCATTTGTGGCATGTTATCTTCTTGTGTTCACGAGTGGAAGCCTCATCATTTCTTGAGCTGGATCTTCAAGACTTTCCGAAGCGATTCTTCTTGGAGAACTTCTAGAACTTCTTCATGAGCATAGCTAGCTCCTTTCCAATGTCTTCGGGATCCCCAGAATTGCAGTTAGATTCTTCTTCAGATGAGGAAACAACCTTTGCCTTCAAAGCACGGGTTCGACCATAGTTGGGGCCATAGATGTCTCTCTTCTCATATAACTGGACCTCATGTGTGTTGAGCCTCTCAAGTATGTCAGACGGATCGAGACCTTTGAAGTCAGGATATTCTTGTATCATCATGGCCAAGGTGTCGAATGACCTGTCAAGTGATATCAGGAGCTTCTTGACAATGTCATGCTTGGTGATCTCAGTGGCGCCAAGTGCGTGAAGCTCATTTGTGATATCGGTGAGGCAATCAAATGTGACCTGGACATTCTCATTGTCGTTTCTCTTGAAGCGGTTGAAGAGGTTGCGTTGAATCTCTCTAAGTTGAGACGCCTTCGTTGACCTTTATTGTAACAAGTCTTCAGGTCACGCATTTACCGACAATCCACAATTACTCTTGGATGCTTAGAATGCAACGCCTAACCAGCTAGAGGATTCGCAATCCTCAAGTGTAACAAGTCTTCAGGTCACGCAGACAGAAAGACTGCAGTGATGCCTAACACTCTTTGGCTCTGGGTGTTTTGGGCTTTGTCCTAGCAAGGATCTCTCTCTCAAATACTTTGGAGGTGGGTTGCTCTCAAACAACAAAATTCATGTACTAATTCTGAGCAGCCACCAATTTATGGTGTAGGGGGTGGGCTATTTATAGCCAGGAGGCAACCCGACCTGATATGTCCGAAATGACCATGGGTCACTAAGGAACCGATATGTGTCCAACGGTCGGATTTCAAACACACGCGGCAGCTTTACTTGGGCTACAAGCTGTTGGGGAACGTAGTAATTAAAAAATTCCTGCGAACACGCAAGATCTATCTAGGAGATGCATAGCAATAAGAGGGGAGAGTGTGTCCACGTACCCTCGTAGACCGAAAGTGGAAGCGTTTAGTAACGTGGTTGATGTAGTTGAATGTCATCACGATCCAACCGATCCAAGTACCGAACGTATGACACCTCCATGTTTAGCACACGGTCAGCATGATGACGTCCCTCGAGCTCTTGATCCAGTAGAGGGTTGAGGGAGAGTTCCGTCAGCACGACGGTGTGGCGACAGTGTTGGTGATGTGATTCGTGCAGGGCTTCGCCTAAGCACTACGACAATATGACCGAGGTGGTAAACTATGGAGCGGGGCACCGCATACGGCTAAGGAACAACTATTCTGCCTTTGGAGTACCCCTGGGCATGTATATAAAGGAGGGGGAGGAGGAAGCCGACGGCCAAGGAGGGCACGCCAAGGGGGGAGTCCAACTAGGTTTCCCAATCCTAGTTGGATTCCCTTTCCTATTCCAAGAGGGGGAAGGAGGGAAGGAGAGGGAGAGGGAACGGAAAGAGGGGGCCGTGCCCCCCTGAGGGAGTCCTAGACTAAGGGGTCCTCGAGAGTCCGGCCCGTGTGTTGTGAGCCGGACTGATGGGCCGAGAAGATACAAGGTAGAAGGACTTCCCCCGTGTCTGGATGGGACTCTCCTTTGTGTGGATGGCAAGCAAAGTCCGGATGTGTAGTTTCCTTTCTCTGTAAACTGACTCTATACAACGCTAGGCCCCTCCGGTGTCTATATAAACTAGAGGGTTTAGTCTGTAGAGGCTATCACAAATCATATAGGCTAGACATCAAGGGTTTAGCCATTACGATCTAGAGGTAGATCAACTCTAGTAACCCCTATACTCATCGAATACAATCAAGTAGGATGTAGGGTTTTACCTCCATTAAGAGGGCCCGAACCTGGGTAAACATCGCGTCCCCCTTGTCTCCTGTTACCTTTGATCCTCAGACGCACAGTTCGAGACCCCCTACCGGAGATCGGCCAGTTTTGACACTGTGCCGTTGGCAGAAGGTTCGATGGCTCGTTCAATCATCAACAACAATGCCATTTCGGGGGAAAATTTCCTCCCTAGTCAAATTTTTGTGTTCGGCGGCTTCGCTCTGCAGGCCAACTCAATCAGCCACCTCGAACAGATCGACAACTATGCCCCTGGTCATCAGATCAGTTTCGGGAACCTGAATTATGTCGCTGATATCCGAGGAGACTTGATCTTCGAAGGGTTCGCGGCCCCGACCACCGCTCTGGCCTTAGGTCCGGAGCAAACTGCCGGGTCCGAAGATGGGAGTTTGGAGCCCGCCGGACTCTCTGCTATAAGGGTCATTATTGAAGATCCGGAGGGGATTGTATCCTCGGCAAGCCCGGAGTCAGACTGGGTTCCCCTATCATTGAAAGGCCGGACTCGCCCCGGACTCTAGCTCTGAACTCTTGAAGTCCATGCTAAGTGAGCATGGCCAGGAGGCTTTTGCCCTGGCTATCTCCGTAGACTCTCGTTTCCTTGTCAAATCCTTGCTCTTAAACGAGGCTCTGGACTTAATGCGGTCCCTCGCCATTACAGAGGGATCACCTCCGAACTACGCCCAGCCCGGATTAGGGGCTAAGAGCAGGGAATTTTACGTCCCACCCACCACCCACTTCATAGCCACCGTCGAGGACTTAACCGACATGCTGGATTACACCTCCGAAGACATCGACGGCATGGACGAAGATGCTGGAGACGAACAAGGCCAAGACCCACCGTTTATAGGATGTTGGACGGCCACCTCCACGTATGACGTGTATATGGTGGATACACCCAAAGAGGATCACAACGAAGGTAGGAAGGATCTGGTTGAGGACAAACCTGCTGAGGCACCACTGAAGCGTCGACGCCTACGACGCTGCTCAAAATCACGTCGTGAAAAACACAGTAATACCAGCACCGAAGACAATAACACTCCAGAGAACGCCAAAGACCCCGAAGCCCCATTCGAGCCCACATCTAAACAGGATGATGTGGAGGATGGGCAAGTTAACCCCGATGATCCAGTCGGGAACAAGGATTCGGAAGATAGCAACTATCTACCGGTCTCCGAGGATGATGTCAGCCTCAGCAACGAAGATTTCATCGTGCCATAGGAACCCCTCAAGCAGGAGCGCCTTAAGTGCCAACTAATCGCCACTGCGAGAAGCCTAAAAAAGTAGCAGCAACGGCTCCAAGCCGAACAAGATACACTCAATGACAGATGGACCCAGGTCCTAGCTACCGAAGAAGATGGCCTCCAACGCCCAACAAAGAGTTATCCGAAGCATCGGCTACTACCACAATTTAATGACGAGGCCCTCAAGCCAATACCGTTGAGACATGACCGCGCTGATGAACCAGACCGGCCACCATGTGGACGAGATAAAGCAGCCACCTACGCCGAACACCAACTGGCACCACCTCGCCATAAGGGCAGATAGACAATGGCTCCAAGATACACCTATGGCCTATGACAGGACCTAGACAATAGAACAGGCCAAGCCAGATCAATCTATGGATCAAGGGGGCGTGCCCCAATGCGAGAAGACGCCGTCAAGCCTAGTGCGATAGGCATAACCTCACCAGGGACAAAAACCGCATATGGATGTCATCCGAACTCCATCGTGACGTTGCCCAATACAGAGGCGCTGCACACCCCTTATGCTTTACTGACGAGGTAATGCAGCACCAGTTCCCAGATGGGTTTAAACCCATAAACATCGAATCATACGACGGCATGACAGATCCCGCGGTATGGATTGAAGATTTCCTTCTCCATATCCACATGGCCCGCAGTGACGATCTCCACACCATCAAATACCTCCCTTTAAAACTAAGGACCAGGACGACACTGGTTAAATAGCCTCCCAGAGAACTCTATTGGTAGCTGGGAAGATTTGGAAGATACCTTCAGAGACAACTTCCAAGGTACCTATGTCCGGCCTCCGGACGCCGATGAACTTAGTCATATACTACAGCAACCCAGAGAGTCAGCCCGAAAACTCTATACAAGGTTCTTAATTAAAAAGAACCACATTGTCGACTGTCCGGGCGCTGAAGCCCTCGCGACCTTTAAACATAGCGTCCGTGACGAATGGCTCGCCCGGCACCTCGGCCAAGAAAAACCAAAGTCCATGGCAGCTCTTACCGCACTCATGACCCACTTTTGCGCGGGAGAAGATAGCTGGCTAGCTCGTAGAAGCAATAGCACCAGCAACTCGGGTACCTCCGAAGCCAAAGATGGCAATGGTAGGCCACGACGCAATAAACACAAGCGTCGAAGCAACAATGAAGGTACCAAAGACATGGCGGTTAACACCGGATTTAGTGGCTCTAAACCCGGTCAACGGAAGAAGCCATTCAAAGGAAACAAAGATGGTCCATCTAGTTTGGAGAGAATACTCGATCGGCCTTGCCAGATCCATGGCACCCCTCACAAGCTTGCCAATCATACCAACAGAAATTGTTGGGTCTTTAAACAGGCCGGTAAGCTAAACACCGAACATAAGGGGAAAGGGCCGCCTAGCAAGAATGACGATGAGCCCCGCCCAACGAACAAAGGGGGGCAAAAGAAATTTTCCCCCGAGTTAAAAATAGTGAATATAATGTATGTCACTCATATCCCTAAGCGGGAGCGCAAGCGCACACTAAGGGATGCCTATGCCATAGAGCCAGTCGCCCCAAAATTCAACCTGGTCGGCCTGTGCGATCACTTTTGATCGCAGAGACCATCCGACCATATCCGTCATGGAGGTTCGGCAACATTGGTCCTCGACCCAATAATCAACGGATTCCATCTCACGCGAGTCCTCATGGACGGCGACAGCAGTCTTAATCTACTTTATAAGGACATTGTCCGTAAAATGGGTATTGATCCATCAAAGCCTACTAAAACCACCTTTAAAGGAGTAATACCCGGCGTAGAGGCCTGCCGCACAGGGTCAATAACGCTGGAAGTAGTCTTCGTCTCACCGGATAATTTCTGAAGCGAAGATTTGATCTTCGACATCGTCCCCTTCTGCAGTGGTTATCATGCACTGCTCGGATGAACCACTTTCGCCCGTTTCAATGCATTCCCACACTATGCTTATCTAAATCTTAAGATGCCTGGACCATGCGGTGTCATAACAGTCAATGGAAATATGGAGCGCTCCCTCCGTATGGAGGAGCATACCGCGGCCCTCGTAGCCGAGGTACAGGATGGCCTTATCAAGCCGAATACTTCATCGGCCATCAAGCCCCCGGACACTATCAAATGAGTCCGGTCTACCCTGCAAAACGACAGTTCGGTTCGTCCAGAATTAGATTAGCAATTCGGCCTCCGTCAAAACCCCAACATAATCACGACATATGTACCGCATGTTGATACGTCCATTTTGCATCATGCTTTTATATCCATATTTATTGCATTATGGGTTGTTATTACACATTATGTCACAATACTTATGCCTATTCTCTCTTATTTTACAAGGTTTGCATGAAGAGGAGGAATGCCGGTAGCTCGAATTCTGGGCTGGAAAAAGAGAAAATATTAGAGACCTATTCTGCACATCTCCAAAAGTCCTGAAACTTCACGGGAGCACGTTTCAGAATATATAAAAAATATTGGGCGAAAGAAGTACCAGAGGGGGGCCACCCACCGTCCACGAGGGTGGGGGCGCGCCCCCTGCCTCGTGGACCCCCTGGTGGCCCTCTGATGCCCATATTCTGCTATATGAGGTCTTTCGTCCGAGGAAAAATCATAACCAAGCTTTCGGGAAGAAACTCCACCGCCACGAGGCGGAACCTTGGCGGAACCAATCTAGGGCTCCGGTGGAGCTGTTCTATCGGGGAAACTTCCCTCCGGGAGGGGGAAATCATCGTCATCGTCATCACCAACGATCCTCTCATTGGGAGGGGGTCAATCTCCATTAACATCTTCACCAGCACCATCTCATCTCAAACCCTAGTTCATCTCTTGTATCCAATCTTTGTATCCAAACCTCAGATTGGTACCTATGGGTTGCTAGTAGTGTTGATTACTCCTTGTAGTTGATGCTAGTTGGTTTACTTGGTGGAAGATCATATGTTCAGATCCATTATGCATAATAATACCCCTCTGATTATGAACATGAATATGCTTTGCGAGTAGTTACGTTTGTTCCTGAGGACATGGGAGAAGTCTTCCTATTAGTAGTCATGTGAATTTGGTCTTTGTTCGATATTTTGATGAGATGTATGTTGTCATCCCTCTAGTGGTGTCATGTGAACATCGACTACATGACACTTCACCATTGTTTGGGCCTAGAGGGAGGCATTGGG
The DNA here is from genome assembly GCF_002162155.2 of Triticum dicoccoides. Taxonomy (NCBI): domain Eukaryota; kingdom Viridiplantae; phylum Streptophyta; class Magnoliopsida; order Poales; family Poaceae; genus Triticum; species Triticum dicoccoides. The sequence goes on along the minus strand of NC_041392.1, from coordinate 474,468,684 downwards.
AAGTAATAATTAGATGATGGGTTGCTAGACTGACAGAAGCTTAAACCCTAGTTTATGTGTTGCTGCGTAAGGGGTTGATTTGGATCCATATGTTTCATCTATGGTTAGGTTTACCTTAATACTTCTGTTGTAGTTGCGGATGCTTGCAATGGGGGTTAATCATAAGTGGGATGCTTGTCCAAGTAAGGACGACACCCAAGCACCGGTTCACCCACATATCAAATTATCAAAGTACCGAACGCGAATTATATGAACATGATGAAAACTAGCTTGACGATAATTCCCATGTGTCCTCGGGAGCGCTTTCCTTCATATAAGAGTTTGTCCAGGCTTGTCCTTTGCTACAGAAAGGATTGGGACATCTTTCTGCACCTTATTTACTTTTACTACTTGCTACTCGTTACAAATTACCTTATCACAAAACTATCTGTTACCGATAATTTCAGTGCTTGGAGAGAATACCTTACTGAAAATTGCTTATCATTTCCTTCTGCTCCTCGTTGGGTTCGGCACTCTTACTTATCGAAAAGCTACGATAGATCCCCTACACTTGTGGGTCATCAAGACTCTTTTCTGGCACCGTTGCCGGGGAGTGAAGTGCCTTTGGTAGGTGGAATTTTGTAAGGAAAATTTTATATAGTGTGCTGAAATTTACTGTCACTTGTTACTATGGAACATAATCCTTTGAGGGGCTTGTTCGGGGTATCTTCACCCGACCAGTAGAGCAAAGAGTTGCTCCTCAACCTACTGAACTTACTGAAAATATTTACTTTGAAATTCCTTCAGGTATGATAGAGAAACTGCTAGCTAATCCTTTTGCAGAAGATGGAACATTGCATCCCGATTTACACTTAATCTATGTGGATGAAGTTTGTGGATTATTTAAACTTGCAGGTATGCCCGATGATGTTATCAAGAAGAAGGTCTTCCCTTTATCTTTGAAGGGAGAGGCATTGACATGGTATAGGCTATGTGATGATATGGGATCATGGGACTACAAGAGATTGAAATTGGAATTTCATCAGAAGTTTTATCCTATGCATCTTGTTCATCGTGATCGTAATTATATAGGCCTCGCGAAGGAGAAAGCATCGCTCAAGCTTGGGGGAGGCTTAAGTCAATGTTATATTCATGCCCCAATATGAGCTCTCAAAAGAAATGATTATTCAAAAAATTTATGCTCGGCTTTCTCTCAGTAATCGCTCCATGCTCGATACTTCTTGTACTGGATCTTTTATGATGAAGACTATTGAATTCAAATGGGATTTATTGGAAAGAATTAAATGCAACTCTGAAGATTGGGACCTCGATGAAGGTAAGGAGTCAGGTATAACACCTAAGTTTGATTGTGTTAAATCTTTTATGGATACCGATTCATTTCGTGAATTTAGCACTAAATATGGACTTGACTCTGAGATAGTAGCTTCCTTTTGTGAATCCTTTGCTACTCATGTTGATCTCCCTAAGGAGAAGTGGTTTAAATATAATCCCCCCATTGAAGTAAAACTAGTTGCACCTATTAAAGTTGAAGAAAAGACTATCACTTATAATGATCATGTTGTTCCTACTGCTTATGTTGAGAAACCACCTTTCCCTGTTAGAATAAAGGATCATGCTAAAGTTTCAACTGTAGTCAACAAAAGTAATATTAGGACACACAAACCCCCTAAGCAAGTTAAAGTTGAACCTAATATTGCTATGGTCAAAGATCTCTTAGCCGATAATATTGATGGGCATGTTATTTACTTCTGTGATGAGACTGCTAGAATTGCTAGACCTGATACTAACAATAAACATAGACCTGTTGTAGGCATGCCTGCTATTTCTGTTAAAATAGGAGATCATTTCTAGCATGGCTTATGTGATATGGGTGCTAGTGCAAGTGCAATACCTCATTCCTTATACAAAGAAATTATGCATGATATTGCACCTGCTGAGATAGAAGATATCGATGTTACCATTAAGCTTGCCAATAGAGATACTATTTCACCAATTGGGATTGTTAAAGATGTTGAAGTCTTGTGTGGAAGGTTAAATATCCTGCTGATTTTCTTGTTCTTCGTTCCCCACAAGATAGCTTTTGTCCCATTATATTTGGTACTCCCTCCTTTCCGGTTTATAAGGCTTATCTCAAAATTTTAGTTTTCTCGTTTTATAAGGCTTAATTTGGTTGTTCCCCATCACATGTTCAGATTTCAAAGTGCACTAAATCATTGCATGCAAGTATTAAAAGAAAATTGACCAATGCATGTGCTTTATGCATGCATGCACTGCAGTTAGTGCATTGGTAAACACAATTGTTTGAGGAAAACAAACGCATTAATTGAGTACTTTTGCAAACTACAAAAATTATTCCACCACTCACCATCTACCTTGGTTGGTGAGATTTTTGAATTGAGCCCTATAAACCGGAAAGGAGGGAGTGGACCCTTCTTGAATACTGTTAATGCTAAGATAGACTGCAATAAGGATATTGTTTCTGTTGGTTTAGGGGATATGTCTCATGAGTTTATTTTTGCTAAATTTCGTAGACAACCCCCATGATAAAGAATTGCCTAGTAAAGATGAAATTATTGGTCTTGCTTCTATTGTCGTGCCTCCTACTGATCATTTAGAACAATATTTGCTAGACCATGAAAATGATATGTTCATGAATGAAAGAAGGGAACTAGATGAAGTATTCTTTAAACAGGGACCTATTCTGAAACACAACTTGCCTGTTGAAATCCTAGGGGATCCTCCTCCACCCAAGGGTGATCCCGTGTTTGAGCTTAAACCTTTATCTGATACTATTAAATATGCCTATCTTGATGAAAAGAAGATATATCATGTTATTATTAGTGCTAACCTTCAGAGAAGGAGGAAGAGAAATTATTGAAAACTCTGAAGAAGCATCGTGTTGCTATTGGATATACTCTTGATGATCTTAAGGGAATTAGTCCCACTCTATGTCAACACAAAATAAATTTGGAGAAAGATGCCAAACCAATTATTGATCACCAATGACGGCTGAATCCTAAGATGAAAGGAGTGGTAAGAAAGGAAATATTAAAGCTCCATGAGGCAGGTATAATTTATCCCGTTGCTGATAGTCAGTGGGTAAGTCCTGTCCATTGTGTCCCTAAGAAGGGAGGTATTACTGTCATTCCTAATGATAAAGATGAATTGATTCCACAAAGAATTATTACAGGTTATAGGATGGTAATTGATTTTTGCAAATTAAATAAAGCTACTAAAAAAGATCATTACCATTTGCCTTTCATTGATCAAATGCTAGAAAGATTATCCAAACATACACATTTTTTCTTTCTAGATGGTTACTCTGGCTTCTCTCAAATACCTGTGTCAGCTGATGATCAAGCAAAGACCACTTTCACTTGCCCTTTCGGTACTTTTGCTTATAGACGTATGCCTTTTGGTTTATGTAATGCACCGGTTACCTTTCAAAGATGCATGATGGCTATATTCTCTGACTTTTGTGAAAAGATTTGTGAGGTTTTCATGGATGATTTCTCGGTTTATGGATCCTCTTTTGATGATTGCTTGAGCAACCATGATCAAGTTTTGCAGAGAAGTGAAGAAACTAATCTTGTCTTGAACTAGGAGAAGTGGCACTTTATGGTTAATGAAGGTATTGTCTTGGGGCATAAAATTTCTGAAAGAGGTATTGAAGTTGATAAAGCTAAAGTTGATGCTATTGAAAAGATGCCATGTCCCAAGGACATCAAAGGTATAAGAAGTTTCCTTGGTCATGCCGGTTTTTATAGGAGGTTCATTAAGGACTTCTCAAAAATTTCTCGGCCTCTGACTAACCTACTACAAAAAGATATTCCTTTTGTCTTTGATGATCATTGTGTAGAAGCATTTGAAATACTTAAGAAAGCTTTGATTTCTGCACCTATTGTTTAGCCACCTGATTGGAATTTACCCTTTGAAATTATGTGTGATGCTAGCAATTATGCTGTAGGTGCTGTTCTAGGACAAAGAGTTGATAAGAAGCTGAATGTTATCCAATATGCTAGTAAAACTCTAGATAGTGCCCAGAGAAATTATGCTACTACTGAAAAAGAATATTTAGCAGTTGTTTTTGCTTATGATAAGTTTAAACCTTATATTGTTGATTCTAAAGTAACTATTCACATTGATCATGCTGCTATTAAATACCTTATGGAAAAGAAAGATGCTAAACCTAGACTTATTAGATGGGTTCTCTTGCTACAAGAATTTGATTTGCATATTATTGATAGAAAGGGAGCTGAGAACCCCATTGCAGACAACTTGTCTAGGTTAGAGAATGTTCTTGATGACCCACTACCTATTGATGATAGCGCTTTCCTGATGAACAATTAGTTGTCATAAATGCTTCTCGTACTGCTCCATGGTATGCCGATTATGCTAATTACATTGTTGCTAAATTCATACCACCTAGTTTCACATACCAGCAAAAGAAAAAGTTCTTCTATGATTTAAGACAATACTTTTGGAATAACCCACATCTTTATAAAGAAGGAGTAGATGGTGTTATTAGACGTTGTGTACCTGAGCATGAACAGGAACAGATCCTACGCAAGTGTCACTCCTAAGCCTATGGAGGACACCATGCTGGAATAGAACTGCACATAAGGTATTGCAATCCGGTTTTTATTGGCCTACTCTCTTCAAGGATGCTCGTAAGTTTGTCTTATCTTGTGATGAATGTCAAAGAATTGGTAATATTAGTAGACGTCAAGAAATGCCTATGAATTATTCACTTGTTATTGAACCATTTGATGTTTGGGGCTTTGATTATATGGGACCGTTTCCTTCCTCTAATGGGTATACACATATTTTAGTTGATGTTGATTACGTTACTAAGTGGGTAGAAGCTATTCCAACTAGTAGTGCTGATCATAACACCTCTATTAAGATGCTTAAAGAAGTTATTTTCCGAGGTTTGGAGTCCCTAGATACTTAATGACTGATGGTGGTTCACATTTTATTTATGGTGCCTTTCGTAAAATGCTTGCTAAGTATGATGTTAATCATAGAATTACATCTCCTTATCACCCGCAGTCTAGTGGTCAAGTAGAATTGAGTAACAGAGAGCTCAAATTAATTTTGCAAAAGACTGTTAATAGATCTAGAAAGAATTGGTCCAAGAAACTTGATGATGCATTATGGGCCTATAGAACTGCATATAAAAATCCTATGGGTATGTCTCCGTATAAAATGGTTTATGGAAAAGCATGTCACTTACCTTTTGAACTAGAACATAAGGCATATTGGGATATTAAAGAGCTCAACTATGACTTCAAACTTGCCAATGAGAAGAGGTTATTTGACATTAGCTCACTTGATGAATGGAGAACCCAGGCCTATGAAAATGCCAAACTGTTTAAAAAAAAGTTAAAAGATGGGCATGACAAAAGGATATAAAAGCGTGAGTTTAATGTAGGTGATTATGTATTACTATACAACTCTCATTTAAGATTTTTTGCAGGAAAACTCCTCTCTAAATGGGAAGGTCCTTACGTTATCGAGGAGGTCTATCGTTCCGGTGCCATAAAAATCAACAACTTCGAAGGCATAAATCCGAGGGTGGTGAACGGTCAAAGAATCAAACATTATATCTCAGGTAATCCCATAAATGTTAAAAATAATATTATTTAAACCGTAACCCCGGAGGAATACATACGGGACACTTTTCAGAACGTTTCAGACTCTGAAAAGGAATAGGTACGTGGTACGGTAAGTAAACCGACTCCAAAACAATTATAATGGCAATTTTTCTCCGTTTTCGAATATTTAAGAAAATAGGAAAATAAGAAGCAGACCGGAAAGGACACGGGGCTTCCACGAGGGTGGAGGGCACGCCCTACCCCCCTGGGCGCACCCCCCTTGTCACACCCACAATGCGGCTATATCTCCCACGTGTCGGGGCACGACTTAGAGGCATAGCCGCATGGTAGGCTTGTCGCAAGAGGAGTAATCTTCACACATCCCATGTACTGAATAAGAAAGGGATAAATAGTTGGCTTACAATCGCCACTTCACACAATACATAAGTAAATCATACATCATCCAAAATACAATCAAGGTCCGACTATGGAACCAAAATAAAGGAAGACAACCCCAAATGCTAGATCCCTGATCGTCCCAACTGGGCTCCACTACTGATCAACAGGAAACAAAACAAGACAACGATCAAGATCTTCATCGAGCTCCCACTTGAGCTCGGTTGAGTCACCTGCACTAGTATCATCGGCACCTGCAACTGTTTGGAAGTATTTGTGAGTCACGAGGACTCAGCAATCTCATACCCACGAGATCAAGACTATTTAAGCTTATGGGTAGGAGAAGGTAGTGAGGTGGAGCTGCAGCAAGCGCTAAGCATATATGGTGGCTAACATACGCAAATAAGAGCGATAAGAGAAGCAATGCAACGGTCGAGAAGCTAGAAGTGATCCTGAAACTACTTACATTCAAGCATAACACAAGAACCGTGTTCTCTTCCCGGACTGCGTCGAAAAGAGACCATCACGGCTACACACGCGGTTGATTCATTTTAATTAAGTTAAGTGTTAAGTTCTCTACAACCGGATATTAACAAATTACCATCTGCCACATAACCGCGGGCACGGCTCTCGAAAGTTTATACCTTGCAGGGGTGTCCCAACTTAGCCCATCACAAGCTCTCATGGTCAACGAAGGATATTCCTTCTCCCGGGAAGACCCGATCAATCTCAGAATTCCGGTTACAAGACATTTCGACAATGGTAAAACAAGACCAGCAAAGCCGCCCGATGTGCTGACAATCCTGATAGGAGCTGCACATATCTCGTTCTCAGGGCAACACCGGATAGGTCAAGGGACGAGTAAAACCACCCCTCAAGTTGCCTCGAGGTGGCCCCGCAGGTTGCTCGGTTCGGACCAACACTTAGAGAAGCACTGGCCTGGGGGGGGTAAAATAAAGATGACCCTCGGGAGCGCGACTCCCAAGGGAAAAGTATAGGTGGTGGTGGTGAGGCAAATGGTAAAACCAAGGTTGGGCCTTGCTGGAGGAGTTTTATTCAAAGCGAACTATCAAGGGGTTCCCATAACACCCAACCGCGTAAGGAACGCAAAATCAAGGAACATAACACCGGTATGACGGAAACTAGGGCGGCAAGAGTGAAACAAAACACCAGGCATAAGGCCGAGCCTTCCACCATTTACCAAGTATATAGATGCATTAATTAAATAATAGATATTGTGATATCCCAACATATCCATGTTCCAACATGGAACAAACATCATCTTCACCTGCAACTAACAACGCTATAAGAGGGGCTGAGCAAAAGCGGTAACATAGCCAAACAACGGTTTGCTAGGAAGGTGGGTTAGAGGCTTGACATGGCAATATGGGAGGCATGATATAACAAGTGGTAGGTAGCATGACATAGCGATAGAGCGAACAACTAGCAAGCAAAGATAGAAGTGATTTCGAGGGTATGGTCATCTTGCCTGCAAAGTTGTCAAAGTTGTCGAAAGCTTAATCCTCGAAAGCATACTCAACAGGTTCCTCATCATGTACTCGTCTCCCGGCTTACCCAAAGCAAGAACACAAGCAATGGAACAACAATCAATCACGGTGCAATGCGCAAGCAACATGATGCAAAACATGGCATGATATGCAATGCATATGCGTGCTCTGGAAGGGAAAGAATGATCAAGGCATCAACTTGTCAAACCAAGTGTGCCGCTGGAAAGATGAGATGATTTTGGTTGAAATCGATATAAAGATCACCGGAAACGGATGCACGGTTTGCAAATGGCAAGCAAAACAAGAATGGTGCAAAACTGTGATTAACAGCACGATGCCACTTAGCATGCAACAAGAAACTAAACTACTGCACTCCAACATAACAACAAAGCATATGGCAGTGATGTACAAGAGATTCTTGACAAAACATGAACAGTGAGCTACGATTAAATCACTCCAGAACAGGTTCAAACAAGCATGGCAAAAGTGCAAAAGATATCAGCTTCACAGACTTAGTGAAAATACTAACACGTCAAAACAACATCAGGAAGCAAAGTTTAGAGCAAGCAAACAACATGCTACAGGAACATATCATAGAAAACAAGGGCATGGAATGATTCTACTAAAAGCATAGAACAAAAGTCTCTTACTGAACATGAGCCAAAAAGTCACATAAGATATGATGGAACCCATGTAAACATAGCAAGTTTTATTAACAGTTTCAGACTTAGCAGAAAAACAGAGCATGGCATAAACAGAAATATGATAGCAACTTTGTGAGCTCAAACCACTCACCACAAAGCATTGCATGGCAAAAGAAGCATACCAACAGAAAGATGACAAGTTCATGAAGCTAACCATGGCAACAAAAAGATGACAACTTCATAGGATGCGTGGATCACTAGCAACAACCATGGCAATATTGATTAACATGTTAACATTCTGCAAGGAACATTTTATAACAAAAGTAGAGCAAGAAAAAAGACATGCTATGGCACTCCATAATTGCAAATGGGGGCATGTATGGATAGAGCATAACAACATGTTCAAAACATCCTTACTGAAGTAACTCAAAATAAGCATGGAACACTAGGTAGCATCAAGTTTATGTGGCATCAAAATAACAGCAGGAAAAGGACTTAGCAAAAACCTAAGTCCCTAAAAACAGCAACATCACGAAGCCTAGTTTGCATGCTTGTGCTAGTCACCACATAGATCACAAAAATACAAGACAAGCACCTCTATAAAGATGGCATGATGTAGTTCAAAGCACATGTAGACCTCAGTCTCAGATGATGCACACATCAAATGCAACAAAAATGACAAAACCTCATAAACTGACAAGTACTAGCAGTTAACATTTTATAGCACTCTTGCATCAATGAAAATGACATCATAATGAACATGAACATGCATGGAAATGCTACTGGAGCTCAACAAGACGATCAATTTGATATAACATATGCATGAGTTGGAGCCACGGTCATGGAGATGTGACAAGTCAAAGAGGGCATCAAAATACGAGGATCTGAGGACTTAGCAGAAAATAGACCTTGAGGGGGAAAAGTCAACGGCGGCGGATCTCGCCGGAGACGGCCGGAGGAGGTCAGAGGAGCCGGATCCGGGCGACGGTAGGGCGAGGCGGCGTACTCCGGCGGCGGGGCGGCGTGGTGAGGCGCGCGGCTCCGGCGAACTCGCGCGGCTCCGGCGAAGCTCGCCGGCAGGAGGCGGCGGGCGGATGGGCCAGGCGGCGGCGGCGGCGCGCGGGCTCCGGCTCGGGCGAGCGGCGGCGGAGGGTGGGCCCTGGGCGGGCCGAATCTGGGCCCCGGGTGGCGCTGCGAAGTGGGGCACTGGCAGCGGTGACGTGGCGCGACGCAAGTGGAGGGGAGCGGCGGCGGGGTGACATGGCGGCTTGTGGTTGGCCGGAGCGGCGTGGCCGGCGGACATGTCCGGCGCGGACGGATGTGTTCGCCGGCGCGAGGAGGAAGACGCTAGGGTTTCATCTGCGCGAATTTTCGGGGAGGGACACCTATTTATAGGTAGAGGGAGTTTGGAGTGTCCAAATGAGGTGTAGTTTTCGCCCACACGATCGTGATCCGACGCCGGAGGACATGGAGATGGTTTAGATGGGTTATTGGGCCGTTTGGAAGGAGTGTTGGGCTGCAACACAAAAGAGGCCTTTGCGGTTACCCAGTTAACCGTTGGAGCATCAAACGGCCTCCAAATGGAACGAAATTTGACAGGCGGTCTACTGGTAGTGTACCAAGGCTACTTGGCAAATCTCGTTCCATTCCGAGAATGTTTAACACCCGCTCACAAAAAGAGCCAAGAGGGGGTGCCGGGTGCATGAGGGAGTGTCGGATTGCGAAACGGAGAACGGGGGAAATGCTCGGATGCATGAGACAAAAACGAATAAAAATGCGATGCACATGATGACATGATATGAAATGCATGACATGAACAAAATGCAAAACGAAAGATAAAAAACCCAACCACCGAAGGGAAACTCATATTGCATCTCCGGAAAAGGCAAGAGTCAGAGTTACAAATATGGAAAATTGCATCTGGGGCGTTACACCCCTGCCTCGTGCGCTCTCCGGACTCTGTTTTCTTGCATGATACTTCTTTTGGTCGGTAAAAAATCATTATATAATCTCCCGAAGGTTTTGACCACCGTATCACGCAAATATCTCCTGTCTTTGTTTCGAGCTGTTTCTGCCGCAGATCAGAGCAAGATGTCCTCTCAAGAGTCAGTCGGGGAGAGTCGGGTGTCTCATCTGACACCAGGTCCAGGGGCAAACAGCGATGCCTATCACTTTGGGCCCTCAACGGAGGAAGAGATGGAAGCTAACTTGAAAAGGATAGATGCCATGGAGGAGGATCAAGAAGTTACTTCTCATTTCCGGGAAGGATTCATGATGGGGGAACTACAGAGCTCAGCTATTCCAAACTCGGTCATCCCTTCCAATGTTAGATTTCTCTCTTATGAAAATATTTAAAAGAGTGTTACTTGCTCTCCCGCAGCTATGCAACATCCTTGGGTGAAAAGAGCTTTAGCCGTCACTGGCAAGCTCCGTAAGGAAATAATGAACCTCAAGCAGCAAGTCAATAACCTTGAGGAAGAGAATCGTATCCTGATGGGCATCATCGCCAAGAATATCACATCACCACCCCCGAAGAAGGAGACATAATCACACGGGTATGGGCACTCCCCTTGGCAACTGCCAAGCTTGGGGGAGTGCCCTGGTATCGTATCACCATCACACCTTTTATCTTTACTGTTTTTCTTAGTTTGATCCTTTTGGTAATATCATGATCTAGTAGAATAAAGTTTTAGTATGATCTAGTTGTGATTTTTTTCTTTATGATCCTTCTATGTAATCGAGTCCGTGAGCTATATATAGTAAAGATTAGTGTTGAGTCAAGGGCTTGATTATCTCGCTATGATCTTGAGGGAATAAAATAAAAGAGAAAGAATAAAAAGAAATAAAGAGATCATATGGATCGTATGGAGAGTAATGACTTCACATATAAGAGTATGATGAATAAAAGTTGTTGAGAGTTGACAAACATAGTTTTCGCTATCGTTGCAATTAATAGGAAGTACTAAAGAAAGAGAGGTCTCCAAATATAAATACACTATCTTGGACATCTTTTATGGTTGTGAGCACTCATTAAAGTATGACATGCTAAAGAGTTGACGTATGACATGCTAGCCAATTTCTTTGCCCCAATTAGAGATACTACTTGTGCTTCCAAATATCCCTAAACTCGTTTTTGCCATGAGAGTCCACCATACCTACCTATGGATTGAGTAAGATCCTTCAAGTAAGTTGTCATCGGTGCATGCAATAAAAATTGCTCTCTAAATATGTATGACTTATTAATGTGGAGAAAATAAGCTTTATACGATCTTGTGATGTGGAAGAAATAAAAGCGACGGACTGCATAATAAAGGTCCATATCACAAGTGGCAATACAAAGTGACGTTCTTTTGCATTAAGATTTTGTGCATCCAACCACAAAAGCGCGTGACAACCTCTGCTTCCCTCTGTGAAGGGCCTATCTTTCACTTTTATCTTCTACCTTATAAAAGAGTCATGGTGATCTTCACCTTTCCCTTTTACATTTTATCCTTTGGCAAGCACAATGTGTTGGAAAGATCCTGATATATATAGATAATTGGATGTGAGTTTTCATGAACTATTATTGTTGACATTACCCTTGAGGTAAAATGTTGGGAGGCAAAACTATAAGCCCCTATCTTTCTCTGTGTCCGATTAAAACTCCATACCCATAAATATTGCGTGAGTGTTAGCAATTGTGAAAGACTAAATGATAGTTGAGTATGTGGACTTGCTGAAAAGCTCTTATATTGACTCTTTCCTATGTTATGATAAATTGCAATTGCCTCAATGACTGAGATTATAGTTTGTTGGTTCTCAATAAAGTTTATGATTCATACTTGAAATTGTGATTGAATTTTCACTTTAGCATAAGAGATCATATGACTATATGTATATATGTGTGTGTGTATGTGTGTGTGTGTTGCTGCTCTAAGAATGATCATGATGCCCTCATGTCCGTATTTTATTTTTATTGACACCTCTATCTCCAAACATGTGGACATATTTTTCGATTTCGGCTTTCGCTTGAGGACAATTGAGGTCTAAGCTTGGGGGAGTTGATACATCCATTTTGCATCATGCTTTTATATCGATATTTATTGCATTATGGGCTGTTATTACACATTATGTCACAATACTTATGCCTATTCTCTCTTATTTTACAAGGTTTGCATGAAGAGGGGGAATGCCGGCAGCTGGAATTCTGGGCTGGAAAAGGAGCAAATATTAGGGACCTATTATGCACATCTCCAAAAGTCCTGAAACTTCACGGGAGCATGTTTCAGAATATATAAAAAATATTGGGCGAAAGAAGTACCAGAGGGGGGCCACCCACCGTCCACGAGGGTGGGGGCGCGCCCTACCCCCTGGGCACGCCCCTGCCTCGTGGACCCCCTGGTGGCCCTCTTATGCCCATCTTCTGCTATATGAGGTCTTTCGTCTGAGGAAAAATCATAAGCAAGCTTTCGGGAAGAAACTCCGCCGCCACAAGGCGGAAACAATCTAGGACTCCGAGGGAGCTGTTCTGCCGGGGAAACTTCCCTCCGGGAGGGGGAAATCATCGCCATCATCATCACCAACGATCCTCTCATCGGGAGGGGGTCAATCTCCATCAACATCTTCACCAGCACCATCTCATCTCAAACCCTAGTTCATCTCTTGTATCCAAACCTTAGATTGGTACATGTGGGTGGCTAGTAGTGTTGATTACTCCTTGTAGTTGATGCTAGTTGGTTTACTTGGTGGAAGATCATATGTTTAGAACCATTATGCATATTAATACCCCTCTGATTATGAACATGAATATGCTTTGTGAGTAGTTACGTTTGTTCCTGAGGACATGGGAGAAGTCTTGCTATTAGTAGTCATGTGAATTTGGTATTCGTTTGATATTTTGATGAGATGTATGTTGTCATCCCTCTAGTGGTGTCATGTGAACGTCGACTACATGACACTTTACCATTGTTTGGGCCTAGAGGGAGGCATTGGGAAGTAATAATTAGATGATGGGTAGCTAGAGTGATAGAAGCTTAAACCCTAGTTTATGCGTTGCTTCGTAAGGGGCTGATTTGGATCCATATGTTTCATGCTATGGTTAGGTTTACCTTAATACTTCTTTTGTAGTTGCGGATGCTTGCAATGGGGGTTAATCATAAGTGGGATGCTTGTCCAAGTAAGGATAGCACCCAAGCACCGGTCCACCCACATATCAAATTATCAAAGTACCGAACGTGAATCATATGGACATGATGAAAACTAGCTTGACGATAATTCCCATGTGTCCTCGGGAGCGCTTTCCTTCATATAAGAGTTTTTCCAGGCTTGTCCTTTGCTACAAAAAGGATTGGGCCATCTTGTTACACCTTATTTACTTTTATTACTTGCTACTCGTTACAAATTACCTTATCACAAAACTATATGTTACTGATAATTTCAGTGCTTGCAAAGAATACCTTACTGAAAACTGCTTATCATTTCCTTCTTCTCCTTGTTGGGTTCGACACTCTTACTTATCGAAAAGCTACGATAGATCCCCTACACTTGTGGGTCATCACACGTACCTAATATGCACTAAAAATACCATGGGCAAGGATGGAGACACACCAAGGACAAAGTCCACAATACGGCTCGACCCTATTCGGACCTTAATATTCTTCCTTTTTTCTCTTTCCTTTTTATTTTTCAGGTTCTTTAAAACCCAAATCACTTTTAGGTGGTACAAAGGGCCCTTTCCCAGGCCCCTTTTGTATACACGATCGTTGATCCTCTCAAAGGATCCTACACCAAGGTGAAAAGCGGCGTAGACGTGTGGCAGGGTGTCGAAAGGATCTTCAAGACCACCTTTTTTAGGACCTGTATACAGCTTTCCCTTGTTCTCAAATTCCTGGCATGTAAAATATCCTTGATGATTATGGAATTCTCTGTAAGAGCACGTTTTGACGTATCAATCAGACTATAGCGGAAACAGTTTTTGTCCAACCCTATTCAGCATTGGCTACTTTCATAATATGTATCTCGTCTTCACAACAGATTGACATATACACCTTGGCATAAATTGCTAGGGGCTCCATTCGGCCACATATATTTTTCAAAAACAAAAAGTCCGAACACTTTTATAGTATACTTTGGTGTCCCGAATACTACATTATATGCATCGGCTCCGAATCATGTCTTTGGTCAATAGTTGGGTTGCCCGGCTCCTGTGGTTGCCACCTTACGTTTCGCTTGTTCGGCTAAGATAGTAAAGGGAGAACTAGTGCGATTGTGTTTCTGGTTCGTCTGGTCAAACACCTCAGTAGAGAAAGCCGAAAACTGACTGTCATGGTATAGCGAGAGATGGTCAGCGGTTCGGCGACTTACTAAATCTTTTGTGATTTTTTCCATATTATATGAAGGACTGGCCTCCACCCGCTCACGTGCCTAAAGCATCCAAGTTTGGATAGCCGCACATGCACCAGCGGCTAGCTCATAGTCCCATTGTCAAGCTCCTATGGCTAAGTGAGAGTGATAAAGTTGCATAGTCTGATTGCCTGGTTCGCTGCACAGTCACCTCCTTCACGGACCAAGACATTGGGTCAAGTGTGGTCATGTGCTATTCCGAACACCCCCGTACTATCTATGTGGGGGCAGAAGCCAACCACTGGTAAACTTTCAGATATAAAAACGATCGCACAGGAGGAAAGTAAGATAAAGGCACAAATATATTATACAAGCCTTGTTTCATAACACAAAGTCTCGGCAGCCCGGAGACATTCATTCAAACATAATATACTTCGAGCATTGACCCTCTATTAAACGGGCACCCTCTAGGACGTCTTCAAAATATTGCTCCGGCTTGCGATAATCCTTTCCTTCAGGTGGGCCATCAACTACTAGGACGGCGGCCTTCATCTTCGCCCAGTGCATCTTGACACGGGCAAAGGCCATCTGAGCACCCTCAATGCACGAAGAGCACTTCACATCTTCAATTCGGGGTAGGGCATCGGCAAGCCTCTTGACCAAGCCAAAGTAGCTGCTAGGAATGGGTTCGGCTAGCCATAGCCGGACTACGATGTCCTTCATGGCCAGGTTGGATGTCACACCCTAGCTAGTTCAAGCATTAAAGTGTGCATCATGTTTAAATTTCTCTTAAATTTGAAATGGAGAAAGCAGAAACCCCCAACACCCCCCTGGAAACAACTAGGGTTTACTAAAATTATTTCAATGAACCTGAAATGCCCTTCTAAAAAGTTCACCCTCCTTGTCTTCGGTTAAAATCTCTGGCAAAATTGGTGCACAATTTTCTAGGTCAACAGAAGGTCATTGAATTAAATCATAAGTATTTAAATTTGGGCATTTAAATGCTATAAAATAATTTAAATGCTCAAATAATCCTGGAAATAAATGTTTGTTGTTGGAAATAATCTAAACAGAGCCCACAATTATTTTCAGGATTTTTGGAAACGTTTTAGTATTTTATTTAAAGCCCAACAGTTGCAGTTAATTAGAAAAACAGAAACAAATAAAAAGAGAGAGAGAGAGAGAGAGAGAGAGAGAGAGAGAGGGAAGCCCACCTGGGCCTTACCTGTGCTGGCCCAGCCACCTGGCTCGGCCCAGCCTACTGGCTCTGCCAGTCGTCGTCCTCCTCGCGCCAGAAGGACGCGGAGCGCGTGGCCGGCGCCCGCGGCCACACGCCGGCCACCTCCTGCTTCCGCCGATGCCTGGAGACGCCTAGGGGTGCCACGCGACCCCCACGTCCCCCTCTCATCCTCCCTCACTCTCCCGTCATCTCCCTCACCCTCTCCCGCACCATGGCCGACGAGCTTGTCGCCGTCTCACCATCGTAGTTGCGCTCTCTGTCACCCCCTCGCCTCTCTGACATGTCCAGAAGCTCTGCCGCGACGCCCTCGCCCTCCCCACCGAGCCATGCATCGCCGGAGGCCCTGCATCGCCGCCATCGGATCGTCTTCAACCTCGGTACCTGCCGGACGCCGTTCATCGATTCGCCTCGCTTCGGTCGCCCCCGAGCCCACTGAGCTGCTCATCGACCTCCCTGTGAGCTCCACCGCCTTTCCCCTCTTCTTTCCCACGCATTTGCACCCTCTAGGCCATAGTTCCACCATGGCCGAAGCTCGTCTCCGCTCAAGCTCGTCGCCGGCGTCGCTCCGGCGACCATTTGGTCCTCCCGTGCTATGCAACATGCTTGCCGCATCGCGTAGTGCCTCGCTAGTGCTTGAGTTTCCGTGTTTGCATGCCGCAGTCCACTCCCCGCACATGGCCGAACTCCGGCCGCCGCCTTGGAGCTCGCCATCGTCGTCTCCGGCCACCGTAGGCCCGGCCTCCACCACCACTAGATGCGCGACTGCAAGAGATCTCCAACGAGCCCAAGAACGGCCTCGCCCGTGCCCTGTGAGCGTTTTCCGAGCTGCGCCACCGTCTCGGGCCTCGCCGGCGTCGAGTCGCCGGCGAGTTTGACCCAGTTTGACTCCTGGGTGGGCCCAGGTAGACCCCCCTGAGTCTATGACAGGTGGGGCCGGTCTGCTAACTAATTTAGGATTAGTTTTAATTAATTTTAATTAAATCAGTCACTGACATGTGGGCCCAGGCCCCACTGACAGCTAATTAGTGTTAATCTAATCCTGTTAATTAGCTGAGAGGCTGACAGAAGGGGCCCACCAGTCAGGTTTGACCTGGGCTGGCGCCTTTGACCTGCTGAGGTCAGCATGACGCAATGCTGACGCAGTAATGCATTTTCTGGATTTATTTTTATTCAGGAATTTCCAGAAAATAGTTAAAACTTCTAAAAATCATAGAAAATCAACCATAGCTCCAAATGCAAAGATTTATATATGAAAAATGATCAGAAAAATTCAATCTATCCATCTGTAATGGTTTCATGCATGACGAAACAAGTTTACCTTGCTGTTTAAGCAGAATAAGGAAATGCACTATTAAGGCCATGTTTAATGAGCTAATATTTGAATCTTTGATTCAAATGAGTTCATTCCTTTCTCTTATAGCTTGCATTAGGCCAAGACACATTCATATTGCCATGTCATAGCATGCATCATATTGTTGCATATCGTCATGTGTTGATTGTGTTCCGATGTGTTCTTCGTGGTAGGTTCTGCCTCCGAGGATATTCACGAGTATCCAACTGAAGGGCAGTATCCCACTACCACTCCATCAGGCAAGCAACCATTGATCATTCAGATACAAACCCATGTTCTCGCTTCTGCTCTTGTTTACTGCATTAAGACAACGCGATTCAAACTGCTGTGTGCTACGGTAGTTGAACCCTTATCCTCTGAATGACCTGTCATTGCCACAGTAACTAGATGAAACCCACTAGTATGTGTAGGAGTTGATTGAGCCATGTATGTGATTCCTACCTTGCTATGCCTGCTATGCTTAGAGTTGTGTCAGGTATGGTTCATCTGGGTGATGGGCCAGAGTGAAATGCTTATGCCGCTAATGTGAGGGATGTGTTGAACATGTTTCGGTAAAGGTATCGATGAGAGGCCATGTAGGAGTACATGGTGGGTTGTTTAATTGAGGTCGTCCCTAAGAACTGAGATCTGTATGTGTGATTTAAGATTTATCTACTACCATGCATTGGGATCCTTAATTGACCCTCTCGGCTTCTTAACCACCCTAGTACTCTATCAAGGAGTTGCAAATAGTTTCTGGTGTTTGTAGGTTATGTGTTGGCGGCTGTGCGTAGCGCTGACCCTAGGGGTGGGCTATGTTGCGGTAGATACACCATGGCACGGTGTACCAAGTCACCCGTTTGGTGTCTCGGGATCCCTGTTCACATCATTCGGGGCCGTATGTGGAAACCTCGGCTGGACTCCCTGCGGATGGAACCTGGATAGGCGATAAACCTGGACTAGAGACTTAAGTGTTTAGGTAGGCCGTGGCCGACACCCTCGCTGGGCTTCCTCTTGAAGGTTGCCGAGTACATGTCGTGTAAACGACGGTAAGTGGTGAAAGCGTGTATGAAGAAGTACACCCCTACAGGGTATAAAACTATTTGAATAGCCGCGTCCACGATAAAGGACTACTTGGTTGCCCATACAGTTCATAGACAAGTTAATGGGTACTAATAAAATACTCAAGATAAGTGTGAGTACCGAGGATGGCCCTCTCGTAGGATGAACAGGGAGGATCCCCGGTGGAGTATTGTGTTGGTGAGTAGTGGACTCGTGTGCGAAAACTATTTTACTGGTGAAGTTCTGTAGGATAGCTTAGCCAAGAGTCAAAGCTGGCTTGCTGCATTAACCCCACCACCTTCTTGAGAATAAGCATGTATAGTAGGTTCTGATGTAAGACTTGCTGAGTACCTTTGTACTCATGTTTGCTTAATTACTGTTTTCAGACGACAACACCGCTCCCTCCGATGGGTTCTATGTAGACCTTGACGTCGACGAGTGACTAGCCACCCAAGTGGTGATCCTGGCCATGGAGGGCCCTATGTAGATAGACAGGCTTCGAGAAGCCTTCTTTCTTTCTAGAGTCTGAACTCAGACTATTTGCTTCCGCATGTGCTTGTATGTTTGTATGACTTGAGTGTCGGGTAATGTGACCCCTATCTGTATGAACATGTTATGTATGGCTCCCTGGAGCCTTTAAATAAAGTACTTGAGTTGTAGAGTTTTGTTGTGATGCCATGTTGTATGTACTCATATCGGGCATATTGTGTGTATGATTGAAATGCTTGGTATGAGTGGGATCCGACAATCTAGTTGTTTATCCTTGGCAGCCTTTCTTATGGGGAAATGTAGTCTAGTGTTCCTCGAGCCATAGTAGTCCGCTACAGCCCGGTTCACCGGAGTCCTGCTAGCCCAGCACTACTATTCAGGACACTTGACTGGCCGGCATGTGTTTCACTTCGTTCCTATGTCTGTCCCTTCGGGGAAATGTCACGCTGTGACTTCCGGAGTCCTGCCTAGCCTGCTACAGCCCGGGTTCCCCGGAGTCCTGTTAGCCCAGTGCTACAGCCCGGAATCAATCGCTGATGACCGACATGCTCGATGTGATTCATGTATGCCTGTCTCCATAGATCTGTGCCGCTTTGGGTTCATGACTAGCCATGTCGACCCGGGTTCTCTGTCATATGGATGCTAGCGACACTATCATATACGTAAGCCAAAAGGCGCAAACGGTCCCGGGCCATGGTAAGGCGACACCCGTGGGATACCGTGCGTGAAGCCGCAAAGTGATATGAGGTGTTACCGGCTAGATCGATGTGACTTGGAATCGGGGTCCTGACAGCGTTGGCATCCGAGCTGGACTGCCTGTAGGTTCGTTGAGCCAAACTGGTCGATGTCGAGTCTAGAAATGCTTTAGTTATATGTAGGGGAATTGATTGTGGGAGGGAATGTAAGGCTCTTTTACTCCTTTACCCTATCCCTCTGATCTGAGTCATTCTCTTCTCATTCAACGTGGGTTAAGGACTAGGCTCTCTCCTTCTATCAGGTTCACGTGTTACTAATCCGTAGTAGCTTATAGGATTGATGCTACAAGCCCCAGTTCAGTTTCTACTATTTTAGTATGTTGCTAATTGGATTAGAATCTTGATATGATGTTGTTGAGTGGTATTGCAAACTGTTGTGGATGTCTCAAATCTTTTTCTGAGCATTTACAGCTGTTATGCTGTCCAATTTTCCCCAGAAATTCTGATGTCTTTGCATTGTGGTTGTGCTTTCAGATGGCCAACCGTGTTCAAAACCAAGTGGTTCGCCTGACCCAGTGCCTCGACGTGCCCGATCATACTGCTATGTTAGTTCGGGTAATGATCGAGACGGGCTACCGTTGGTATCCCGAATACACCGTCGAAGAGCAGTTCCACGACTTTAATCAAAGCCAATATCTCTGCACCGTCAGGATATTTCCTTCTTATCCTGGATCTACCGAGCCCCTTCACTGTTCCTATGGACTCGGGGTTACTATTGAGATGGCTGTGCAGGATGCTGCCTATTCCATGATGACCATCTTGTGAGTCCGGATTGGCCTGCTTCGGAACACCGACTTCCGTTACATGCCAGCTTCACTTCCGAGAGCGCAAGGGTATCTTCAGGCTATCTAAGCTGACTCCACTCAGGAGGACTCATTAACTCGTACCACTGCCGAGATGCTCAAAGATAAGGACCGAGAGAATCGGGCCTTGAGGCTGGAGCTTTTCAATACTCGTGCTGATCATTGGGCCACATTGACTCGGTTTGCACCTACGGTGCAAGCTGGATGTATGGATACAAGGGATCTGTATCCTGTGAGATCAGCTCTGCCAGACATGGTGGATTGGCGTGATGTGGGAGGCATCACCCCACCCCGTGGTCCCCGCAGGCCACCGTTTGTTGGTCCAAGACCTCATCCTAGCCCCTATGGTCCACAGGCTCCTCAGGACCGTCTGTTCCCGGATGGTCACGTTGAACTTCCAGGCTATGGAGGTGACTTCTATGAGGAGTACTACGGAGCTGTCTGAGTTAGTAGTAGTACCACTAGTATTGTAGTAGTTGTATCTCCACTATCCTGCGAGACTTGTGGAATATGACTTTGTGTGTAATCAAATCCGGAGGTGTTGACAAATATTGTATAGGATCTTGGAATGCCTCCGATGAGATGTAACGTCTTTCATCATAGTTGTATTGTAGCCTGGGCTTGTACTAAACTATGTATGATGTGTATGACCGTTGGTATATATATGGCAGTTTTATATTACCATGACATACGGATGAACATCTCTGCATTCCGTGTTATCCATTACATTCTGCACTCCTTGCTAAGTTTGAGCCATCCTTATCTAAACCATTGTCTTATTTTCTCCTAGGATGGTCAACACCCGCAGCAACCCTGCTACCTCGGAGCAGGGGGAAGCCAGTGCAGCTAGAAGTGAAAATCTGCCTCACCCGCCTTCTCTGGCCAAAGTAATGCTGGAGGCGGAAAGAAACAAGCGTGAGACTAACCGCCTGCTAGAGCGGATTGAGAAGAACACTGCACGCCACCCACGAAATGACTTGGTGTCCATCAATGACTTTATCAAGCTGTACCCACCAAAGTTTAACCATTCCGTCGAACCCCTCAACGCGGATGACTGGCTTCACAGCATCACTCACAAGCTACGTTCTGCCAACGTAGCCGAAGCCGACAAGGTTACCTATGTTGCCTATCACCTCGAAGGCCCTGCTAGCCTTTGGTGGGAAAACTTCGAAGCTATGCGCCCGGTCGGCCAAGTTACTACTTGGGCTGAGCTTAGTGAGGCTTTCCGCGAGCATCACATTCCGGAAGGTCTCATGGATCGCAAGAGGGAGGAGTTCTGCAACTTCACCCAAGGAAGACTGACTGTGGATGCTTATAGTCGTGAATTTGGAAATCTGGCACGCTATGCTCCCGAAGAGGTATCTACTGATGCTAAGAAGCAAGCAAGGTTCCGCAAGGGACTTAGCCCTAAGCTTCGCCGCGATCTTCGTCTGCACGAGTGCACCTCCTTTCAGAAGTTGGTCAATAAAGCCATCAGTGCTGAGACAGGCCAGACTGATTATGACGCTTCACGCAAGCACTCCCGTGACTTTGGCTCTTCATCCGGCTCTGGAGCTCAGAAGCGCCGGGTGTGGATCCCAAGCACGGCACTGCCACCCAGGTTCATCCCGAGGCCATCCTTTGAGGCGCCTCGTCCCAACCAGCAATTTGCACCGCCCAAGCCCTATGGTGGCCCCGTTGCTAATGCTGCTCCACGCCCCAATGTGGTGACATGCTTTAAGTGTGGAGAGCCGGGTCACTATAGCTGAGAGTGTCCCTAGAACAACAACCCCAATCAAACTGGAAAGTCCATTGGCCGTGGTAAGCCCGCGGGAAAAACATTCTACGCCAAGCCGGCCACCACTGCACGTGGCCATGTCAACTATGTTTCAGCCGAGGAGGCTCATGAGGATCCCAACGTCGTCCTTGGTACGCTCCTTGTTAACTGCCATCCGGCATCTGTTCTTTTCGATACTGGAGCATCTCATTCATTCATATCCGAGTGCTATGCTCGATTGCATAACACGACATTCTGTGACATGCCCACTTCCATGGTAATTCAAACTCCGGGTTCCAAATGGCAAACTTCTAGAGTAAGTCATGGGAACGAAATTCTTGTCGATAGACTTGTCTTCCTTGCATCCTTGATAGCTCTCAAGTCCACGAACATAAACATCATCTTGGGTATGGACTGGATGTCAGCTCATTACGCTAAGATTGATTGTGCCACTAGAACCGTTCAGCTTACTCACCCATCGGGCAAGACAGTCAATGTCTTAACTCGAGTGGCCAAGCGCCAGCTTTACTCCAGACCTTGAGGATGTTCCGGTAGTCTGAGACTTTCCGGATGTCTTTCCAGAAGAACTGCCAGGTGTTCCACCTGACAGGGATGTTGAGTTTTTGATAGACCTTGTTCCAAGAACCATGCCAATTTCTAGAAGACCCTACAAGATGGCACCCTTAGAACTAGTCGAGCTTAAGAACCAACTCGATGAGTCCTTGAAAAAGGGTTTCATCCGTCCTAGTTCCTCTCCTTGGGCTTGCCCCGTCCTCTTCGTCAAGAAGAAGGATGGAACGGATCGAATGGTTGTGGACTACCGCCCTGTCAACCTGGTCACCATCAAGAACAAATACCCGCTTCCCAGGATTAACGATCTGTATGATCAGCTCGCTGGATCCTTAGTCTTTTCCAAGATGGATTTGAGGTTGGGCTACCATCAAATCAAAATCAGAAACGGGGACATTCCCAAAACGGCCTTTGTTACTCGTTATGGCCAATACGAGTACACCGTCATGTCCTTCGGTTTAACCAATGCCCCAGCTACCTTCTCTCAGTTAATGAACTCGGTTTTCATGGAGTACTTGGATAAATTCGTCGTGGTATACCTCGATGACATACTCATCTACTCCAAGAATGAAGAGGAACATGCCGAACATCTAAGGCTGGTATTGATGAAACTTCGAGAGCATCGCCTTTATGCCAAATTCTCCAAGTGTGAATTTTGGTTGCCAGAAGTGACCTATCTAGGCCATGTAATCTCAGGCAAGGGTATTGCTGTCAATCCCGAGCGAGTTCAAGCCGTCCTTGATTGGACTCCACCTGAGACGGTCAAGCAAGTTCGGAGTTTCCTTGGCTTAGCGAGCTATTGCCGCCGCTTCGTCAAGAATTTCTCCAAGGTTGCTAAACCTCTAACTGAACTCCTCAAGAAAGATAAAAAGTTCGAGTGGACTCCACAGTGCGAGTTCAGCTTTCAGGAACTGAAAAGACGCCTGACATCTGCTCCCGTACTGGTACCACCAGATTTCTCCAAGGACTTTATTATGTATTGCGACGCCTCGCGACAAGGACTAGGTTGCATACTCATGCAGGATCGTCAGGTAATTGCCTATGCTTCACGGCAATTACACCCACATGAGGAAAATTATCCCACACATGATCTAGAGCTTGCAGCTGTAGTCCATGCACTTAAAACCTGGCGACATTACCTCCTCGGTAATTGTTGCGAGATCTTCACCGATCACCAAAGTTTGAAATATATCTTCACCCAACCAGACTTGAATCTCAGGCAAAGACGTTGGGTTGAGTTGATCTCGGATTACGACTTAGGAATAACTTACACCCCGGGCAAAGCCAATGTCATGGCTGATGCACTAAGCCGTAAATTCTATTGTAACAACCTGATGTTACAACAGAGTCAACCACCTCTCCATGAGGAATTCCTTAAGATTAACCTTCACATTGTTCCTCGAGGATTCCTATCCACCCTGGTGGCGAAACCTACCCTTATGGATCAAATCATAACCGCCCAGCGGTATGATATCCCGGATTAAGGAAAACATCGCTAGCGGAGTTGCTAAATGTTTCTCCATGGATGAGCAAGGTGATGTCTTCTTCGAGAACCGTTTGGTGGTTCCCAAGAAACAACATCTGCGCCAGTTGATCCTTAAGGAAGCTCATGAATCCCCTCTCACCATTCATCCCGGTAGTACTAAAATGTATCAAGACCTATGCCAGAGGTTTTGGTGGACTAGGATGAAGAGAGAAATCGCTCAATACATTGCTAATTGCGACGTTTGTCGTCGTGTTAAGTAGAGCATCAACGGCCTGCTGGCACTCTTCAACCTTTGGCTATTCCTGAATGGAAATGGGATAAAATCAGTATGGATTTCATCACTGGGTTTCCCAGGACCAAGAGAGGGAATAATGCCATCTTCGTCGTGATCGACCTTCTTTCCAAAGTAGCCCACTTTCTACTTGTTCGTGAGAGTATCACCGCTAGCCAGCTAGCCGATTTATACATCTCCCGAATAGTGTCTCTTCATGGTGTTCCATTGGAAATTAACTCAGACCGTGGGAGTCTCTTCACCTCTCGATTTTGGGAAAGTTTCCAAAATGCTATGGGAACTCGTCTCTCTTTTAGTACTGCCTTCCATACTCAAGCAAGTGGTCAAGTAGAGCGAGTCAATCAAATTCTGGAAGATATGCTCCGAGCTTCTGTCATCTCGTTCAGAATGAGTTGGGAGAAATGCCTTCCATTCGCGGAGTTTGCTTATAACAATAGTTATCAAGCCAGCTTGGGCAAGGCTCCTTTCGAAGTTCTCTATGGACGAAAATGTCGAACGCCTCTTAACTGGTCAGAAACCGGGGAAAGATAACTCTTTGGCCTGGATATCATTTAGCAAGTAGAAGAGCAGGTTCGCGTTATTCGTGAGATATTGAAAACAGCCCAATCTCGTCAAAAGAGTCAATATGATCGTAAACATAAGCCTATGACTTATGAAGTCGACGAGAAGGCTTACCTTCGGGTTACTCCGTTAAAGGGAACCCATCGTTTCGGTATCAAAGGCAAATTGGCCCCTCATTACATTGGACCCTTTCGCATTCTTGCCAAACGAGGAGAAGTTGCCTACCAATTGGAACTACCTCCGCATCTTTCCAGAGTTCACGATGTCTTCCACGTTTCACAACTCAGGCGTTGCTTCACGGATCCTATCCGTGGAGTGGACCACGAAACGCTTGATCTACAAGATAACCTCTCCTATCAGGAATATCCCGTTTGTATCCTTGATCAGGCCGAGCGTACCACTCGACGTCAGAATATCAAGTTTCTCAAGGTTCAATGGTCACACCATTCCGAGAAAGAAGCTACTTGGGAAAGGGAGGATCGTCTTCGACTTGAGTACCCCACCTTCTTCCCGGAGGATCCTAAATCTCGGGACGAGATTCTTTTGAGTGGGGGTGAGTTGTCACACCCTAGCTAGTTCAAGCATTAGAGTGTGCATCATGTTTAAATTTCTCTTAAATTTGAAATGGGGAAAGCAGAAACCCCC